>NC_138519.1:27727635-28327635 GCF_000230855.2 Cajanus cajan | reverse complement strand
GAGGCTATCTGTGGTATATTGTAATTGTTCCATTCCATACATAAATGGGATCCTAGCTTGGTGGCTGGAAATAGAATGATCTAGGTAAGGTGTAGTGGCATCCCTATACATCTTTGGAGTCAGGATTGTTTTGCAAAAGTAACAAGTGTTGTTGGGACTCTCATCTTGGTGGACAATGACACCTCAAGTTTTAGTAGACTTGACTATGATAGATTATTGATTAAAACTTATGCAATACTACCAATTCAACATCATAGTGAGGTTAAAATTAATGGGGTAATAATACATATAAGGGTCATTGAGGAGGTGACAATGAACAACGATCATTATAAGTGCGACTTTTGGAGAAACGACGTTGAAACTGTGTCTTCGACTACAAGTAAAATGGTAGTTAATTTATGTTTGTTGTCCTCTGAATGTTCAGAGAATAACACATGGGTGGAAATGGAAGGTGCAGCCATGGTAGAGGACAGTAACAATTGGAGGGAAAATGAAATTTCAAATTTTTATCCAATGATTTGGGACCAACAGTTCCCTACTCATGTGAGGGTAGTTGGACCAATCCACATTCATCTTGGTAGTAGTAAGGGTACAAAAAGTGGCTTATTGGAGAAAGTATGGGGGAGGAGGACATAAGGATAGGACTTGAAGGAGTGGTGTAGGAGGAGTTGCATGAAACAAGTAACTTAAAAAGAAGGATTACGATGACTAGATACATAGTTAATAATGTCGATGTGGCTACAAATCCTCACAAGGCCCATGTAACCGCTTCATGTGCAACGAAGCGTAGTAAGTTGATTACCCCCGTTCTGTTTAGTACTTTACAACAAACACTTGGACCTAATTCGGTTGGCCCAATTTGTGTCACAAGGGAGGGCCTAACCTAATGTTGAATGAGATTGGTAATAAACACAATCCGCAAACCATCAGTATACAACCTAAAGCTACCAATCATCCCAAGATGGAACAATTATAGATGTGATGGTTATAGGAGGTGGACGATAAAGGAAATCATTCTATTCTGAGAATGGAAAATGGCAAATTTGTTTCAAGGGTGGGATGCTATCTTGCTATGGTTAGAGGTAGTGCTTCACGAATGGATAACCAAGAGAATTCAGAAGTAAGATCACAAATCGATAGGTGTAACGAGGGAGAGCACATATTGACACAAGCATGACAAAAACAAGAAGAGAGGCAACGTCGATAGAGGGAGGCATCCCTATAGTGTCTATGACAGTTGCTCACTATATAGCATCAATTGCTACCGTAAGGAGAAAGCAAGTAAGGCTCGCTTTTCACTCATTCAACAATTCTCTCTCTGATTGCAAAAGGTTAGAAATTGTAATAGAATTTTCTAGTTGAACAAAGATGTATCAGATGCAAAAAAGAAAAATGGGAAATTGGCAAGACTATGGGTTTGACTTATAAAGGGGATGAGAATTGTGTAATTAAGAAATTGGAAGAACTATAAGAAAGGGATAAACAAGACAGACTGAGAATGAGTAATCAAAACCGAGAGGGGAATTATATGGGTGATCAATGAAAGCTATTTCCTTCAATGTGAGAAGCCTAGGGGGGAAGGTCAAGTGGCGTATTACACGAAAAATGATCATCGAAGAACATTGTGTCTGTAGGAAACAAAAAAGGCAGACATATCTGAGAATCTATGTCAATGATTGTAGGGTGAAGTGGGAGGGGGCATATGGGTGGAAATTGACCCCTGTAGTTAAGACAGTTGGGGGATTACTATGTATATGAGTTAGACAAAAGTAAAAGTCATTGATCACTTTCAAGGTTCAGGTTTTTTGGGGTTGGTGGGGATATGGAAAGAAAAAGGGATTGAAGTAGTAATTGTCAACATATATGCACCATGTGAATCCTCTCAAGAGACAACTGTGGGGAGAGCTAAAAGAAAGAAGAGATAGAATTAATATAAAATGGTGGTGTTTGATGGGGGATTTTAACAATGTAAGGAAGGCTACAGAGAGAATGGGAGTCAATGGTGATAATGTTGGTGCAGTAGATGTGAGAGATTTCAACAAATTCATTTCAGATCTAGACAATGTAGATGTTCCACTGATTGGTAGGTTGTTTACATGGTACAAACCAAATGGCAGAGCCAAAAGTAGGACTGACAGGATTTTGGTTTCTAGAGAATGGTTTGATCAATGGACAAGGAGTACACAACTTGTTCTGAATAGGAATATTTCAGACGACTGCCCAATTTTGCTAAAAAATTTAGAAATGGATTGGGGGCCCAAACCATTTCAATTCCTAGATTACTGGTTGCAGTATAAGGATTTTCGACCCTTGGTGGAAAAAACATGGGAAGAGACAAATGTACATGGGTGGGGGGCATTGTGGTTAAAGAGAAATTGAAACAGCTTAAAAATACATTGAGAGAATGGTACACAAGGATGTCAACTGATCCAGAGACTCAACACAATGCTATTGCAGGGAAAATAAATGATTTGGATAAAAAAGAAGAATTAGTAGGTTTAACAGTGGAGGAAATTCTATTGAAGAGGGAGTTGCAACAGAAATTATGGGAAGTGGCCACACGTAATGAGTCAATAGTAGCGCAAAAAGCCAGAGTCTCTTGGTTACAATTAGGGGATAAGAATTCAAAATTTTTCCATGGGATGGTAAATTGGAGACGGATAAAAAATTCAATAAAAGGCCTGTTTGTTGATGGCAAGTGGGTGGAAGATCCAAAACAGGTTAAGTTCCAAGCGAAAGAATTCTTCCATAACAGATTTATGGAACAACCTTGGCAGAGGTCATTTCTAGATGGCATTCAATTCAAACAGATCTCAGTCAGGGAAAATAGTCAGTTAATGACTTCTATTGGTGTAGAGGAAATCAAAATGGCAGTTTGAGATTGTGGTAGCTCAAAGAGCCCAGGTCCAGATGGATTTAACTTCAAGTTTATTAAATAATTTTGGGAAACTTTGGAGGAGGATATCGTAAGAATGGTGAAAGAATTTCATGCAGATGGTAAACTACCAAAAGGTACAAACTCAACGTTCATAACCTTAATCCTTAAGGTTGATGACCCCCAATCATTAGGTGACTACATGCCTATTTTATTGGTTGCTTGTACAAGACCCTAGCTAAGATTTTGGCTAATAGACTGAATAAAGTACTACCATCGGTGATTGATGAGAGACATAGTGTATTCTTAGAGGGGAGGCAAACCAGATTGCCTTACTACAATAGGTCTCAGATACCTTCTCCATTAAGAAGTTGGAGAATGACTTTTGGTGCTAGAAGCCTGAACCATCCAAAAATTTTCTGTAAAGTCTACATACAAACTCTTAATTTTCTAGAGGTTACCCAATGACAGACAAAAACTACTTGCACGTATTTGGAACCTCTATATCCCCTCGAAAGTCTCTAAGTTTGTCTGGAGATTGTTTACCAATGCTTTAGCAACTAAAGAGAACCTTCTTAGGAGGAATATTCAGTTAGAACCTCAACATCGATTATGTTGATTTTGCAAAACCTATATAAAAACAACATCCCACCTGTTCTACACATGTTCTATGGTGGTCACAGTATGGAATCAATGGCTTATATGGTTGAAGTGCCCTTCTCCATGGCCTCAACACATTGATCAACACTTCCTAGTTATACCTGGACCACTGCGATCTAAGTTAGAGAAATGTGTTTTTAAGGAAGATCAATTTCATTGAGAAATGTTGATGAAAGATATATTGTTCTCTTCATAAAACTAGTTATCTAGCATAAGCAAAAATTTTAATTATACTTTCTCACAATGGGCTTCTAATCCGAGTTTGTGTCTCCTTTGAAATGCAACTAACTCAAGTCAAAGGAATAGTTGAATAGTTGAAGCAATCTAAATAGTTAAAGTTGACATTATGTTAAGGGAGGCCAAAACACAGTCTAGATGTCATCAATTTGGATGCGAGGGGGAGATGATTCTATTGGGGGGAAAGTGAGGAAGAAAAAAAAAAAGTGTTGTCCAACTGCAAATCTGGTTTGCTATCATGGGTACACATAATGGGTGACATTTGCAAGTTAGTGGGAGAATAATCTTCAAAATTGGTGCAACATAATTGGTAAGTTTGGTTAACTGGTAATTTATATATAGTTGATTAAATGTAAATTACCTATTAACCTTGATTAGGAGGGATGACATAATTTGGTAGGTTTGTTTGAGATATTGTATATGGATTTTGGTACCCCTTTACCTATAAAATAATTAACTTTTGTTGTCCAAAAAAAAACTTCATGTAGATTTATTTACAATAAGACCTATAAATTTTCCATTCCAAGAATTGAAAGATCCCATTTCACCTGCATGGGGTTACACAGTAAGGACAATGACATTTTAAGTAGCTAACCTAACAAATTAGTTAAAAGTTTTGTATTAACAACAAGTCGAACTCGTTTTGCAAGTCACACAATATCCTAATCAATATAAGTTAATGTTAGTGAACATAACTAATAATGGTTATTTTAATTAATTAATAGACTAAAATAAAACAAGTAAATGAAACAATTGGGAGTTTAAACTAACTTTTGCAAACGTTTTGACTATGCAATGAAACTTTTGAGAGTTTGCCTCACTATCTACAATAGAGTTGGAAATCAACAACCATCACCCTCACCAAATCCTCCTACATAGGGATAGTATAGATGATTAACCCCTCTCGTAAACTCTCTTATGTGCCATTGGGTGGGGAGATGATCTTCATCAACATACAACTCAAACCGATGATGTGAGATAATATGATACTTCTATGTTTCAAGAATATTTTTTGGTCAACTATGTTATTGGTGTGAAATGTTCATTGACTTTATAAATAACTAATTTCGATAAGAAAATTTGACTAATCATTTTTAGTAGGGTCTACTAATTTAACAACTTTTTTTTTCATCTATAAAACTCAAATTTAAGAGAACTGAGTAGTATATTTCAAAATATTTCAGTTATTCATTTTTTTTTTTTGCATATAGAAGATTGTCTTAATCCAATCAAAAAAGGGAGAGATCAAGCTTAATGTTCTCTTGAATTTATGTTTTAATTAAGTAAGGATATGGGTGGATGTAGCTTTCCAAATATTCTTTTAATTTTATATGCAAAATTATTTTATCTTAGTTTAATAAGGGATTGATAAAACTATTAAAGTCAATTTAGTGATGGACTTATAAGATAAATACATGAAGAGACTTAGGGTTGATTCTCATTATTGTTATTGCAGTTTTTCTTTAGTTAATGATGATATATTAATAACAAAATAATTTTACACTTTTCCATTTGTATGTCTCTCTATTTATTTATTTTGAAGGTCAATAATACCATAAATGATAATTTGTGATTGGATGATATAGTTCACATTATCAATGCATCACTTATTTTCTCATACCTTTCCTATTATTAATTAAAAAAAGGATGAATGCAAAGCATGACGTTCTACAATCGATTCAAAGTTTTGGGTATAAAATTATATTGAATTAGAATTCAGTAAATGTTTTGTTTTTCTTAAATTGAATAATACAAACTTTATGTGAAAGAGAGAAGAGACCCCTTAATGGTAGTTAAGCAGAATCTTGACAAAATTAATCATAAACAAAATTGTAATAACATAAACAACTAATTATTTTTAAAAGAATCGTATAAATTTGAATTCTATATTATAAGGAGACATACATAAGGGCAAACTCGCCCCATGTTGACTTAAAATAAAAAAGAATTAATATTTCTTTAATACTTCCTCTTATGTTTTTATAATATTCAACTATCTACTTTATTAAGATTTAAAAAGTTGGTTAATTTAGATGATAATGTCAAATTTGTCTTTATAATATATATATATATATATATATATATATATATATATATATATATATTAATAAAGCTACCTTTAAAATTAATGAGACTCTTACTTTATAAACTACTTGTTGAAGTAAAGAGAAATTGTTTTAATTATAGGTATTTCTTCTATAAAAAAATACTAATGCAAAAATATTTTTTATTAGTGTTGAAGATCTCAAATTGACTAGAAATAAGGTTATAATAATGTATATAAGTGAGAAACAATTCCTATTTCACAAGTTAATTTTGTAAAATTGAGTTAGATTCTTAAATTATTTCTTAACATGATATTAGAGTATATCATTATTATATCTTAGTGATTATTGATTGTTGTTAGATATATTGTGTCACCTTTATAAGCTTTTATTGGATCAGCCGTATCAAATTCTAAAATGCTCATACTCGACATGTTCAATCCTTAATATAAGGGGGTAAATTCAAAATTTCATATAACTAAAGATAATAGTATATATAAATAAGAAACAATTCTTATCTTATAAATTAATTTTATAAGATTGAATTAAATTTTAGCCCACTTTATGATATTAGTTCTTATAAAATTGGATCACACTTTTGATTTAAGTCTCCTAAGGACAAAATATTAACTTTTTTATGAAGTAAAATAAAATTAAATGTTTTATCTTTTTTCCAAAATAAAATCTGTATATAAAAAGGAAAATAAATATGATTTTTTTTTACTTTTACAAGTAAGAAGTGAGATAATAATTACTTTTACACACATCAAATTAAGGTAACTATTTTTATAGATGTTGTAGGGTGCTATAACATATTCCTTACGCGTAATTAACGATCTATTATAATTTTTGGTTCAAAATTATTTTTAAGAATTTCTTGTTGCACTCTTAGTGTGTTAATTTTGTATCTGGAATGGGCCGTTCCGGATGCAAAATTAACACACCAAGAGTGCACCCAGAACGACCCGTTTTGGTTTCAGAATGGACCGTTCTAGTTCCAGATGTTTTCAAAAAATTTGGCATCCACGTAGCATCCACCTATGCATCTACGTGACATCCACGTGACCAACAGTTAACTCCGTTGAAATAATTTTGACGGAAGTTTAACATTGTAACCAATTAATTTATTAAGAACTAAATTGAGACAAAAAAATAAAAATAAGACTAAATTGAAACAAATAATTATTATAAGAGATTAAAATAGGTTTTTAGCCCAAATTTAAAATGGATCCTCTAATATCGTCCTTTTATTCTACGTTACTACAATGCTTAATATATAAGAGCACCTCCAATGGAGGGTGCTTGTGCTGTGTCTTAAAAATAAGCAACGGAACTTAGAAGTATTTGTCATTGGAGTGATCCTAAGTAGCAAGAAAAGTTTTAATTTTTTTAGAACCGGAACTTCTGCAAGCAACCTTGCTTAGCACTGTAAATTTTGAAATGGGGAGCTTTCATTGGTTCGTGCGGATCTTTGCTGGAAAGTGCACAATGGTTTTGCAAACAAAAGAAACCAACATCGCCACCTTCTCCACTGTCTCCGGATCCGGACGCGCCCAGGCTCGCGCCGCTTCCGCCCCATCCCTGCCAGCAACAACCGCCGCCTGCTACGCCGTCTCCTAGCTGAACCACCGCCTGCACTGCACCGCACGATCGAGTTCAGCCCCAGCGCGCACCAACACCAGCAACACCAGAAACAAAAGAAACCCCCAGCGAGTAATTATTATGTAAATTTTTTTATTATAATTTTTGGTATTTCTTTTTATTAATAAATTTATTTTTATTATTGTAATTTTTGGTATTTTTTATTATGTAATTTATTGAAATTTTTTAATTATGTAATTTGTTTTAATTATTAGTTATTCATATTTATATATTATTCATAATAATTAATTTTATAAAAGTTTATCATAAAGTGTAATGTGAGATGTCAAAAAAATATAGTATGAGTTGCAAAAAAGTAGGAGTGCTTATAAGCAATTTTCATTAGAGCAAAAAATGTAAACATGTAATATGAATTGCTTATGAGTGACGTGACATAATGAGACTCATTTAAAGTGGTTGAGAGTTACTTATAAACAACTCTCATTATAGATGTTCTAATATATTCTTTACAATTGCGTCATGCTTACACAAATGTTTAAAAATTGATTTGAAGCTTATCCAATACATATCCTTGAAGGACAAAACTGAGAAATGTTACGAAGGTCACAGTGTACACAAAAATTGTCTTTTAAGTATAGTTCACATAAAGAGTCTACATTAAACTTCCTTTACGGTGAGACTATGTAGGCTTATACCCAATGCTTTGTTTCGGAACTTAGGAATATTAGGCTTTTAATAATTGGTGATAGATGACCATACAGATAAAGTGTATTGAGATAAGAGAAGAACCAGTGCTAGTATATATGGACCCCTCAATATAGAGTATAGAAACTGACCTCTCTCATTCAGGGACCCAAATACGTACCCCTCATTTATTTGTCACAGTTGATATAGTTTGGTCCCCTCAGACACTCTTAGGAGCCATTCCTATCATAGCCATAAATGGCTACTCACCCAAAGATGCTTGCACTAAATTTCATGATGAAACTGACCTTCTTGCCTTCTTCCTCATGTTTGATAGCTCTATGTATTTTGGACTTTAATCTCAGCTTCAACTTGAAGCCTATGATTTATATGGTTTAGACACGAAAATTTTGCAAGGGATACAAAAACCCTTGGACTCTATTAAAATTACCAAAATGATGCAGCTTTTAATTGATTTAAATTAGAATGATTGATCTTGTTTTTGCAGAAAAAGCTGAATTGTTTGTGTTTCGGGTCGGTTAGAAATCCAATTCATATAATGAGTTGCTTTTACTAGGTACAAGACTTAATATATGAATATTACATCTTATATTGGCCTTTAGTAAAGTTAACATATGCTACACCAACACAAAATATTATATATTGCATTTGAAAGTCCTTGAGCTTATACTAAGAAATCTAATTCATTAATTCCACACTCTTTTAATACAATCATCATTAATGTAGCATACAAGCATTTATTAATACAATCATGTAAAATCTTTACTGACTTGAGGACTTGAGGTGTCATAGTGACTTATCTAACTACTCATCCAATTTACAGTGTTTCAGTCTGGTCAAAAATTTCAATCATGAGAAGACTTAAGACCTTGAACTACTCAAACTTATCCTAGTTTGTCTTCACTCAAGTTCAGTCTCAGTCTACAATTCACATCACCCTGAACATATTAATATTTAATATGTATACTTTTTCAACACCTATTTATACAAGAAAATTGAGGAGTACACACTCTTTAACAACTCCTTCGAACATACTACTTCTTCCTTCCCCAAATCTTATATTCTTTTATCTAATTCATACTCCATACTCGTTAACAAAGTCAGTTTAATAAATAGTATTAAATTTGTTAATCATCTGTATTATTATTTTTTTAAAAAAACTACTCTTTAAAATAGACACTCATCTCACTCTTACCAATTAATGTTTGAACCTAATTCTCATGAGACCAAGAATGAATTTATCTTATTGATTTATAATATAACATTCATTGTAAAGTAATAGCATAATTAATGCAGGAAATAATTTTAATTTTTTTTATAAGAATGAACAAACAAATTAAATATGAAAAATGTACTAAAAAAATTTAAATACAACAAAATTTATTAAAAATTATAAAATCATAAACGGATTCCGTTAAATAAAAAGTGGGCACAAGTTATATATATATATATATATATATATATATATATATATATATATATATATATATGATCAATTTCTTTTAAAAGTAAATTTTGATAAACTTATTTTATTTAATAATTCATATTTTATATCAAATTTTAAAAATTTAATTGTTAATTTAAAATTTTTTAATGAATAGAATAAGTTTACAAATTTTTAAAATAAATTGAAAATTATTTAATTTTTTATTTCATTAATTTAAATTGATAGATAATTATAAAATTATTTTATACATTAATTTAAATATATATAAAAAAAGTATATATAATTTTTAATTTTATTAATTTTTATTATTTAATTTATATATTAATAATTTTTAAATTAACGGTTAAATTATTAAAACTTAATATAGAACATAAGTTATTTAAGTGAATTAAGTATATCAAAATCTATTTTTGAACTAAATAAATACTATTTTATATACATTTATGAAATAAAATATTTAAAAGATCACTAAAATTCACATAATAATAAAAATTTAGATAATATACAAGATGTTAGATTCAGATCTCAATATAATTTTTGTACATAAAAAAAGGTATTCAAGTATTATTAATTTTTTTATATATTATTTTTCTATTATTATTATTATTATTATTATGTCATAAAAGATTATATTTGCAATGAACTGACTTTATCATCTGTCTTCCTTATATATTGATTTGAGAATTAAAATACATTTATTAACTTTTTCCATGGGTCAAACTTATAAATTCTACATAACATATTCACAACATGAATTTGAACCATTTTTATATCCTCCTTTCATCATTTTTCATATATTGTTTTCCTTGTACTTCGTTCTTTTTGTCATTATTAGCATTTTTAAGAAATTAGTTTAAACTTAATTTAATTTTATAAAATTAATTTATAAATTATGAATTATTTTTCACTCATATATTATTATGATATTATTTATAATTGAAATTTTAACATACTTTCTCATTTTGGGAATTAAACAACTCAAATATAAAATTTATAAAATTAAATATTTATGAATAATTTAATCATAACATAATAACAGATGACACAATAAATTCAACAATAATTATTAAATAAATTTTGATATAATTATAAAAAGATAATTTAAATTTTATCTTAATCTTATAAAATCTTTATAAAATAAGTATTATTCTTCACTTATATTATTATTATTATTATTATTATTATTATTATTATTATTATTATTATTATTATTATTATTATTATTATTATTATGACGTGATCCAATGGGAGATTTTGAACCATTCGAATGCGTTTTCGGTCTCAAGTACCTAAATGCAAACAAACTACAGTGTAAGTCCTAGGATATTAAATTTGATATCGAGTAACAACATAGGTTTGTTATAATTTGCTTTAAGAATTCTAGCCTTTGTCATGACATAACATTCTTCTATTTATATACGAAAAAGATAGATCCTCCGAGTTCCAAAAATTATTTTGAACAAATAAAATATTAATTTAAGTTATAAAATACTAAATTAAATAATTATTTTATAATAAATTTATTATAAAATATTAATATTTTATTATTTCAGAACGTGATTCGGAAATGGTTGTTAGAGGATGAAGCATTGCTCATTTATATATTCTTCTATTTCCCAACAAATTGAAAGTGAATTATTCTTCAATTGTTGTTGGGGCTACTTTCATAAAAAAAAATTGCGAGTAACATAATTTACTCAGTAAATTTTTGGAACGGAGTTAGTTGGAAGTTTTAGTAAAAAAATATTAATGTAAATACTAATATATATTATAAATTCACATTACAACAAAATTTAGTATTACTAATAATTATTTAATAACAATAAATTAATTACTTCTATTTTATTATTTAATAAAAATATTAATGACTATTATATAATAACTATTAAAAATGTATTTACATCACATCAAAATTTATTATTAGCGACAATTATTTGTTAGAAAAAACTTAAGTCTCACATCGGCTAGAAATAAAATAATTAAAGAGTATATAAGTGAATAATAACTCTCACCTTATAAGTATGTTTTATAAGGTTGAGTTTGGCCTATAATTTACTATTTTAAGTTGGTATTTAGCAGATAAGATAATTAAAAAAATTAAAGAATATATACTTAGAAGATAACATTCATCTTCTAAGTCCCACATCAATTAGAAATAAGGTAACTAAAGAGTATTTGTACTCATCTTACAAGTCATACATCAACTAGAAATAAGATAATTAAATAGTATTATAAATCTTTTCTTAAACTTTTAGTGGCGATTTTAAATGCCAGTAACAAATGATACAAAAAGTTATACACTTTTTCCGACCATTATGAGGGTCTTTACTAGCATATAGAATAAATGTCGATAAATATTTTAGCGACACTACATACAATGGCTAATGTGTGAAATGCCGCTAAAAGATTTTGTAGCAATTTTTATTGCCACTAAAAGTCATATTAAATACTACTAAAAGTCTATTTTATTGTAGTGTCACAAAAGTTCTTTATAACGTGTGAAATTATTTAGACATTTTTAATTTTAAATCATTAAAAATATTTAATTTATTTTCTCTAATATTTTCTATTATGCATGCTCTTAAAATCATTTTAAAAAATACATAACTGTATATATTTTTATAAAATTTATTGCTTATATATTTATTAATTAGATGTCTTTAATTTTTATAATTATCCCCAATCATTCAAACTTTCGTGACTATTTGTGTTTCATCTTTTTATATCATAATAAAAAAAATGATTTATTCGTTATATATACATACAAATGACGCGTAGAAGCAAATTATTTGTCTCTAGGAATTGAAATAATTGGATTTATGAATCATGTGGCTTCATTAATGCATGTCTTTGTTTATCGGAATCACTATCACAATAGAGTGCTACGTGTCTTGTTAAAACGTCACACGAAGAGGAAGTGCTTGTAAATCGAAAAAAAAAAATCAGATTTTTTTTTGCTCATATAGATTACAATAGTAACAAAGTTCAATCTTATAAAAGACCTTATAATATATATTTTCTCAATTCTACCGCTTAGTAATTTTTTTTTTTTTTTTTAAATTTAAGTCTTATAAAATGGATGGGAGGAAGAAATAACAAGTAATCCAAAGAGCAACACAAGAAAAAAAGACAATTACACCACATGCAAATTAGTGGTCTGATGGTTATTAAAATAATAAATTGACTTATCTTAAATATTCATTGACAATATGTGATTTATGGGCTAGTTTATTTAAAAATAATTGTTTATTTTTTAACAAGCTTCCAAGCTCTATTTTAGAAAATATTATATTCTCCTGATAAAGACTTGTCATTAAATTCTTCAGTTCCGAGGTCAAATTTGCATAATTTGCATTAGCTAAAGCCTAAAAGGTCAATATATGGCAATGAGAAAATTATTGTTATTCCCCTAACCCTACTGGTTCATGATAGGCTAGCAACTGAAATTCTATATGCTTCATGATCTCCATATATATCCTTCGAACATGTAAAAGAATAATGGTAAATCTTCCTTTCGAAAGGGACTTGTTGTTAGTGATGGTTATGTGACCGACAAGGAATGTTTTAACTTCTACTAGTTCATGATAGGGTATTGCTAATATGGACCAAATTGATGTTGAGAAGCGAAGCCTCCTTACGTGGATACACCTTAATAAATAAGATACAAGTAGGCTGTTCAAACCAAGCAAATTATATACTCTCTAGGAACCATAATTTTCTTTTAATATTTTATATATTTTTCTTAAAAAAATATGTTTTATAAGTGATAGTAATTATTTTTTTTTCTCTCATATAACCTCATTCAACAATTGATATTAATATTTCATGACCATAGTTACACTTTTAGTTTACATATTTTAAACTTAATACATTAATATTATATATTTCTTAAAATTTGTGCAAAAATCTTAAACATAAAAAATTATGATCCAAATTTTTTTTTAATTATAAATTAAAAATATTTTAAACTAAAATTAAGATACAAGTAGCCCACTATTTGCCTAGATGCTAAATAATTAAAATATCAAAGTTACATATAAAAAAAACTTAAATCCTCTATTGATTCTCATAGTTTTGTGATTGTACAATTTTGATCTTCAAATTTTGTTTATTATCATTTTGGTCATTTTAGTTTTCAAAAATTATGTAATGTTAACTAATAGAAAATTTTTAATTTTTGTCCCTTTAGTTTTAAAGGATAAGCTCGTGTAACAAAAATTAATAAATAGAAAAACTTTAAAAGTAGGTCATATCTTCCTTAAATCATTTACATTCAAACTATCAACTTTCAAAAAAAAAAAAAAAAAAAACTTCATAAGCACATCTTTTAAATCAACATCATAAACAAAATCACAACTTTAAGCAACAAGTGACACAACTTAACATAGACTCATGTTCAACTTTTAAAATCAACTCAACTTAACAAATTAAATGCAGCTAAGATCAATTTATCAACTAATACTTCATCATACATTTTCAACATTCAAGATCTCTTACAACTTTATGAACAATTTAAGTAATATAATATTAACAAAGCTGTACATTTTGACCGTTCTTCTCTAGGCCAAAATATAATAATGGTTGGTATAACACTGGAAAATAATGACCAACATGGTGACCAAAAAATAACCTAAATGGTTTCTCAAATGTCATCACATAAATTAGAAATGTTTAGTAAAATCATCAAGCATAGTACAACTTGAGTATAAGTCTATTATAACATTGGTATGCATAAACCAAGTCTTTAATATAAGATTAGTTTGTCGTCTATCCTCTCAGTACCATGCACCCCTCTAATAATTAGTTAGAAATTGTGGTCCCCGACTTTATGCTTTATTCGTTGGCCACTAATAGAAGATATGATTTACTTGTACATGATATTTTCTTCAACTTAAAAATCTAGAGAAGAAAATTATTTTTTTTTAAAAAAATATAGGCTACTTCCTAATCAAGAGACATCTTAATCATTGAACAGTTTCAACTTTAAACTCCTAGAACACCACAACTTACATTCACACTATGATATTTTGATTGATAAAACAACTTTTGTCCTCTAACTATATTCAGCTTTCAACATAAAATATGCAATATGTACGACATCACAACTTAGACAACTTAGACAATTTCTATTAATTTTACAAAAAATCATACTACTTTCCTTCTTAAACCAATTCAAATTCATCATCATCCATCGTCATTATCCAACACAATACATAAATGTACAACATGTATAAACAACTTATATTCAATAAAGGTTCGTTTAGTGATCAAGATAAGATAGAATATAATATGAGATTAAAATAGGATAAGAGCACCATAAGCATTAATCCTGTTACAATATCACATGTTTGGTTACATCATAATAACAAACATGTTTGGTTACATCATAATAACAAACAAGATACCATTATTAAAATATGTGTTTTGTATATAATATATATATACCAATAAGGTATTATATAAATTGTATTCAAATAAAAAAATATTGTTTTATTAAATTTACATATTTTTTTAAAACTAAAATTTCATTTTATTATTTAAAAATTTTATATTAAAAAATATTTTTAACTATGTAATACAAAATTATTTATAATATAATTTTTAAAATTATAATATTTAAAATTATAATTATCATTCAAATATTTTCTAAAAATATTTAAATAATAATAATTATTTTAATATTTTAGTTAATAATATACTTTAAATTTACATGTCAAAACTATTATAATTATATATAAGATTAAATGTCGAATGTAAAATTTATAATATATATTATATAAATTAATATTTATACTATATATGTTGTATTTATTATTATTATTATTATTATTATTATATTACTATAATAATATATAATGTATATTTTTATAAATTAATATTTGATATTATATCTGTTGTATTTGTTATATATATTTTTTATTATTTTTTATATAATGTAATAAATATATGACATAATGTATATAGAGAAAAGAGATGAAAGCTTATCTTATCTTATTGCTTCCTAATACAACTCCCCTCTCAGCTCTCAAGATAAAAAATACACTAAAGTAACATGATAGGATTATTATACCCTATCGACACAACAAACAATAGATTATCACATGATAGGATAATTATCTTATCCTATCATACCAAATGAGTCTTAAAAGCCTCAAAACATATACAGAAGGTCATCTAACTAAAGATTATTCAAGAGCAAGGATTTTGTTGAGCAACCGAAGCATTTTGGAGCTCTTCACTAAGCAAGCTAGATTATTTTGTTGAGCAAACAAGAACTTTGTGGCTCCATTTGTTGAGCAAGCCTACCTCAAAATTTGACATCATTATTTATAACGGTATAAGTAGGCACTTGTGCCTCTATATATTAATTTTAAAAAAAATTAAAGTACTAATAAAAAATAGAAATAATAAAATAGGTGGTTATTAAAGAAGTGAGGGTGGTTTGGAGAAAAAAAATGTGAGTTAAAGATGGTTATAATTTATAAGGGTAAAATTGTTCAATAATTGTGTACACAAAAATATGGAATCATTTTTTTATATTTGTAGACATGGTCCATACATTATCCTTAAGTTGACAATCAAATATTAATTGTTTTTATAAATAGGTATAAATATCATTCATAACTTTTTTTTTTGAACAGCAAAGAAATATTTTATATAATAAAATGGTACAAGAAATACCAATGTCGAATACATGTTTGCATGCGGAGGACACAACAAAGTTGGGCCTAATTTAAGTTACAAATTAGCCTCCAACTAAAAGGTCCAAAATCAACTATTTGCATACTAGATTACTCTAAAAACTCCTCAAAATCCCATCAAAGATCTTAGGAAATGATACAAAGTCCAGGATTAGCTTCCCATTGACTGAATGAATAGTTAAACGACTTATCAAAACTTGTCAGCCAAGACCATGAGTATAACACAGTTTGCTGCAGTAAACGATTCCCGTCAAGGTGCTCCCCTTCAAACACATATTTGTTCTAGCTCTCCAGATGCACCATAATATTGCAGTCCATATAACATGCCATTGGTCAACCCTCTTTTTAGACAATAGTATACTTGGATGAGCAAAGAAGTTGCCTTCAAATGAACTAGATAGAGGAGTCGGGCTATCCAACCACAACAACCATTTTTTCCAAATCGGGTCAGTGCTGCTGCAATATAACAATATGTGTTCCGACGACTCGATATCCGCATTGCAGAAGGGGCAGGTTGCTTGATCCCTCAAGACTATCACATTTCTCCTCAGCAAGTTTTCCTTTGTAGGCAAAGCACCCATGAACAACCTCCAAATGAAGCATTTAACTTTGGGTGGGACTTTTATATCCCAAGCTACTGCAGCAACATTTGGCAACTGTGATGAGGGGCCACGGTCCATCAAAGCCCGATACCCAGATCTTACTGAGAAGCATCCCGAGCTATCCAGTGTCCAAAGCCTTGAGTCTTGTACACCCTCTATTAGTACCCTTGCCTCCACTATATTCATAAACTGTTGCACATCGTTTAATTCCCAAGTGAACCAAGCTCTTCTCCACTGAAATCTCCATTGCCACCTTCCTCTCCTCCAATGACCCATCTAAATATCATTCATAACTAACTAAAAAAATATTAATGCACCTGTGAATAACGATATCTAGTAGTTACTTATAATTATTGGTTTCTATGTAGAAAACAACATTATTTTTTTACTACATATATGTTAGTTTCTTTTTGTTTCAATTAAAATTGATAATCTATAAAAACAATTTTTCAATGATATTATTTTTTTATGTGTCTAACAGTATCATTCACAAACATGTATGCATTTTCTACTTAATTTTATATGACAATTTAATGAGTAGATCAACATTAATTACTTAATTTTAAAAATTATGTGAACCAAATTTACAATAAAAAATTTTAAGTGATCAAAATTACACATTCACAATTATATAGACAAAAAATATATTTAAGCCAATACATAAATAAATAAATAAATAAACTCAAGTCCTTATAATTTAGTTACTTTTATATATTCAATTGGAATAGATGTTGGTTATTCCTTAAACGTAGAAACTTAATATATCAAAGGTGATCTTGTATATTAGGAAATCAATATACAAAGTATTCCAGAAAACGTAGCTGGATTTATAATAACGATCTTAACTATATGTAGAATGGAGTTTTAATTGTTGGAGTAAAGAACTGTTGGTATTAAGAGGACCAAAAGGTGAAACAATTAAGAGAAAAATAAATTTCTTTGATGAAAGTTGTACGTCTAGGAAGAAACTAGAAACTACAAAGTAAGAGCTTCAAAGAAACATGATAGAGTCGTATCCAAGCTTGTTTACTACAAGTAAATTTTGGAGATTAAATTTCTTTTAACAAGGAGGGAATCGTAATACTGATAAGATAATAATTATAGGTAGTAATTAAAACCACCACCAATGAATATGTTGTTAGCACAAAAGGAACACTAATCGCAAAGTATTGTAGCTGGAACTGAGTAAGTGACAGGTACTACTCCCTTAAATTTGGAATTTTATTATCTCAATTCTCAATTAGATGCACTCTGTTTTTCAGTTTTCACGTTTCACATACGTGTGGCTCTATGCGATTCGCAGGTATCAATTAACTGTGCAGAATTATTATTATTTTTTACTAGACTGCAGTATTATAATTGCTATAACAACATGTGTGATTAATTTAGCATGAATAATTAGAAAGAGACACAAGCATTGCCGCGTTATATTTTGAAATTTGCCCTTGGCAACGCAACCTTTTAGGTGTAAACACTAGAGAGACTTTCAATATTTGGAACTTGGTAGATTGAGTAGAATATATATCACTCGATTCTAGACGGCATTAGTTTAATTAGTTCATCACCCTTTAGTGGTTGATCATTATTCCCCAGAAGATGCAAGATTTTGTTTGGGACCCAAATTAAACTTGGACCAATTAATGCATGTGGACATATATATTATTATCCAGCTGAACTTGAGTTTATGGCATGGGTTTGCTTCCATCCGTTGCTTCATGTTCCTATTGACAGAAGTACACATCCAAATTTTTCGTCCATGCCAATGTTTGGTATCATTACTTTTTGGAAAAAAAGATCTTTTAGTTAATGTTAGTCAAAGAATGCAGCAAATTTTTGTGTTGTTTAGATGGGTAGGTTAAAGAGGGCAGGTGAGAATTGACCATTGAATACTTGCTTATAAAAGAGAAACATCTGAAAGCACGACCTTGGGTGCTCAGTCACATGCATATTATTTATTTATTTATTTATTATATTAACGGTGTAAAAATTAAGTTTGCATGTTGATAAAGCAAGACCACTGTAAGGGAGAAAAGGGTTTTAAAGATATTTTCGTAATTATTATTATTTTTTGGACTATAACTGGATTTTCCTTCAGTCTGTTTGCGGATTGAAATCATCTATATATTCAATTCGTTTTTTTTTTTTTTTTCTGGATTAGAAAATAACATATATGTTTAAAAAGTAGTGTACTATTTCTTAATGTAAGTTTTCTTTCCTAATTGAAGAGTATCGTTGTATAAGCATGACAATGGAACCGGTTGGAGTAAGTTTTGCTCTCCATCTCTATAATATATAAAAAGCATGACGAAGTCGGGTTTGAATTTAAAGAAAGGTTTATATTTTTCAAACTCATGGTTTGCGTACACATATAAAAAATTCATGACATTCCTTTTTATAATTTTAATTTATTTATACATTCTAAATAAATGAAATTTTAAGTTATTAATCAATATATTATAATGTAAATAATATATAAAAATAATAAATAAAAATTAAATTTTATATATTTTAAATTAAATGTATAATTTTAAGTTAATTTTTACTTAATCAATTCTATAATTTAAATTATTTATATGTATATGAAGGTATCCGATGAAAACAAATTTTATTATGAAAGATGAGAGAACTGGATAATATTTTTAAATTATAAATAAAAATAATTAATAATTAAAATTAAAACTTAATGATAGACTTTTAACCTATAAGATTATTGTTATTGGTGTCTCTATCATCTATCATTATTATCACTGTTATTGTCATCATCATTAATACTGTTGTTGTCACTATTACCATTGTTGGTAGTAATGATAATAGTAGCTAAGTTAACAATACAATAATGATGACAAAGATTGTAATGATGGTGATATTACTAGGGATAACAACGAATGCGGGTAGGTGCAGGTAGTAGCTACCCATTCTCATGTGAAAAAATCCACTTGCACCCGTCCCGCAAACTTCAGTTACTCGCTTTGATAATTTTGTTACGAACTCATTGATATCCATGTATATTCAAGAAAAAATATATGATTTGTTATCAATTTGGATGACAAAAAATAAAATATAAATCCAAAGCATAAATTTAAATACAAATTATTCTATTTAAAACATACATGATATCAACACTACAAGAAAAATGCTGATTTCCGACGGAAATTTCCGACGGAAATAGGTAAATTTCCGACGGATTTTGCTTTTTCCGACGGATTATAAAATTATAAAATTATAAAATTTCAATCAATCTTTTTCTCTTCAACGACCTCACTTTGACCACTTGATCCTTGAAATAAAAAATATTCAAATTAAAACCACTAAGAATTGATATTGTTAAAATTGGAATTATGTATAAACAAATACTTTACATCATCAAATAGTTCTTCCAATACTGTACGAAGTTTCATTTTGTCCACCTTTAATTTTGTTGAGCCTAAAAATGATAACAAATTCATTAAAAATATCTTATTAATATAAAATTATAATTAAAAAATTAATTTAATTAATTTTCATATTGGTCCAAAGTCAATCTTGGAGACACATATGTCTCCAAAGTATATTTGGATGTAATTTATTAATGTAGAGTAAGAAATTGACCACCAATATTGAATGAAGACTCATAAGTCACAATTAAGATATGAATTCCAAGAAAATCTCTTGAATTGCAATCATTTGCAAGGTTAGATATTTTATCCCATTAGCCTTCTACCAAGCTAAGATGTCAAATTTTTAATCTAAATATGAGAATGTTACATCCTCCAAATAATGATCAAGCTCTGTCTTATAATTTAGTGGATCACTTCTCTTAGTACCCTTATGTTTTGCAAAATTTGACTTCTAAGAATCTCTTATTTCATAAACACTCCCATGTATTAAATTTGAGTTTGAATATTGACTAGAAGAGCCATACTTTTTACCCTTCAGTTTCAAGTGATACTCTTTTGCAAAAAATAAAATAAAATAAAATAGCCCTCTCTATTCACAATCAACTTTGTTTCCATAAATTTGGGAAAAGAAATAAGTTGACAAGTAAACTTTATATCAGGAGTCTAACATAGTACTTGCAATCATTACCCCATTTATCAAATCCCAATATTTATCAAATTTGGCAATCATAGATACAATCATTTGATGAATAACATCAATAAGAGAGTTAAGTCACTCCATTAAAGCCAACTTAATTTCACATATCTTTGGAAGAAAAAAAAGATTTTTTGTTGAAAATGAAGAACTAGAAAATAAAATAAGAGTGTCACATCATAAAATATTTCCAATCTTTCACAAATAGCATTTGCCATTAGCAAGTCATATTCACTAGGGAAAACTTTGTATTGACTCTCCCTTTGTCTCGATCAACCAAAGACATCCTTGTATGGTATGGTTACTTGAAGCATTAAAAATGTAGAATTTCATCTAGTTTTGCAATTAAGAACAAAGTTTCACAGGTTGCGGGTACCTGCGGTGCAGGTAGCATGATACTCGCCTTGCCAATTTAGCATGCAGGTTGCATGTAGCCATTTGAAAAAATCATTAAAAATGCATTGTAAATTTTACATGTAGATATCCATAGTGCAAATTCTTTTACCATTCCTAAATGTCATCATCACTATTGTCATTGTCATCTTACACCACCACCATCGTCACCATTATCACAATGACAATAGTGGGTGGTAGTGATTGTTATAGTTGTTGAAACCACTATAGTAATGCTTTTATAAGTGAGTGTCTATAATTAAGTTTTAATATCAATCATTAATTATTTATCTTTAATCTCATGAATATTATTTAGTCTTCTCATCTCTCATGATAAGACATGTTTTCATTGGATATTATATATATATATATATATATATATATATATATATATATATATATATATATATATATAGTTGCTATAACACAATAGTGTAAAAAGCAAGGCAAAGATTCTAATACCTAAACTCGTATCACGTTAAAGCAAGTTTTTCCTGTTAAAATCGAGATTGGGTAAGACTAGTTCTCACATGTACAGGTTTTGTCATGCCTAAGGTTGTTTATTTTTCGAGTTAACACTACAAGAAAAATCAACATTATCTACAGAAAAAAATCTGTAGATAAGCATGAAAATCGGTAGATAACTATCAATTATCTACGAATTATCTACAAAAAAATTCGTAGATAATATGGTCGTAGATAACGTTATCTACGGAAAATTTTATGTAGGTAACGTTACCTATGGATTCGGGGTGAGGTTATCTACAAAAATTTCCGTAGATAACTTATCTACGAAAATATTCGTAGATAACTATTTTCAACATAGCATAGATTGTCTTGTTTTACCTTTCCACACCAATCATTATAAATAGTTTTACCTGGTCAGAAATATAAATAAAATCACTTTTTAGATTTCTTAACCTATAACCACAATATGAAATCAAACATCTTTAAAATTTGAATACCCATAGCAATTATGCATAATTAGTTTCCATGTCATAGTGTAAAAGAAGATAATTTTGCATAAAATTGTACATAATAAAATATCACTAAAAATATTTAAATAGTTGTAGATCCATAATCTAAATAAAAATCTAACTAATAGTTATCTCCATAGTGTCCAGTAGGTGGTGGTTGTTGGTCATCATGGTCGTCATGGAATTGTTGATCCACTTGTTATTGCAAAATATGTTGTGTATCAGAAGGTAGGAGAGGTAGAATAGCATTGAAAAGGGATTGAAACTGGCGTTGCAAACATTCATTTTGTTCCCTAGATTGACGAGCCTCCTCCCTAGATTGACGAGCCTCCTCTCTAGACTTACGGACTTGTTCTTCCAATTGAATAATTTTGTCTGACTCTTCAGTAGCACGACTAGAAGATATATTTTTGAAGGTATCCACCAATGTCAATGGAGAAGTGACTTTTCCAACCCCGTAAAGTCGTCTTTTGTTTGTAAACCCACCAGCAGCAACAATCCAATTCTTATTGCGGAGTCTTTCTTCCTGAACTGGGTCCATAGAAGACGTTTCAAAACCTCCCGTAAAAGATGCAGCCTCAGACCTAGCTTGATTAAATATAGTCTCAAATTGATCCTATTTCACAAATAAAGATGTTTAGAAGTGACATTTATCAAAGATGATTAAAATTGAAAAGAATAAAGCAATACTACGAAAAAAATAACTCACATATGTTCGCTTAGATTTTTGGTCGACAAAATCACTTGTAAGCTTCCGTACATGAGTTTGGTGGAACAACTCATCAACATGTGGAAGGCGACCCAACTCTTGTGACTATAATTGTATAAATAGTTAATCATCATATTTCTAAAAATTATGTTGAATAAAATATAGTAGTTGTTTAATATAATTACGATCTAGATAGCATGCTCGTGAGGAGTGATGGAGCCACCTGTGTGCAAACTTCCACCTCTCTCAGATGCTATATTTTTTTTGATCTTGGATACTCTTTGTTTTAAATTCTGGGGCCATCCACTAGGCAATCAAACTCTGCCAAACTGTATCAAACATCCAATTAGGCTTCTTGTTTATTTTACGAGCTTTCTTGAACATTTCAGAAAGCCTATGAGATGCTTTTGTGTGAAATATATTTTTTATCTTCTCTTCATGTTCAGGTCTCCATGAAACTTTTTTCTGCACATTTGTTAACTTATCTACGGAAAAAAATATGTAGGTAATATTCTGTAGATAACTTTTAGTTATCTACGAAAAATATTCCGTAGGTAATATTCCGTAGATAATTAAATATTATCTACGAAAAAAATTTTGTAGGTAATATTCCATAAATAATAACAGTTTTTATTGTAATGTAAGTAATAAATCCTTTTGAGTTTATTACAATCATAAGTAGAGAAAGCGTATTAACTCTAGTACTCTTTTCAAGTAAATTCTTTGAAGTCATATAAACTCTTAAAAACTCTTAACTCTCAAATGTAATTTTTGGCCCAATGATTCCATAGTTTGTGTTTTACTATGACTCAAAATAATATGAAGAAGTCAACTCTTTTTAAAAATAATTTCACTTTAAAAACTGTTTTTACAAAATTATATATAATCTAATCATTTATGTAGTTTAATCCTTTTAGTATTAATGTACTACAAAAGTTTGTTATTGTAATTTAGTACTTTTACCTTTTTTATAGAGTTGAAATGCTTAATTATTATTGTATTAAAGGTATGTTATTCCCTTGTCAAATAAAAGAAGAGGAAAGTTTATTATGTTATAAAACGTTTTTTTTAATTTTTTTTATAATAAGTAAAATCTTACAAATTTATGAGTCAAATCTCTGAATTGATGAGTCTATAAAAACTTCACGAGTTTATATAAATTTTAGAGTTTGACAACCTTGATCATTCTTATTTTGATCATTCTTATTGTCGCATAATATTATTTTTTTAATGATTTTGTAAAAATATTTTTTTTATTTAAATATATTTTTCCTTATATATATCATCTTTTTTTTTGGTTCTTGTAGAATTATACTTTTTTAAACGGTCCTTATAATTTTTTTATTATTATTTTGGTTCTTGCTATTTTATTCTGATCCTTAAAATATATTTATTTTTTGGTTTTAGTCTCTATTAATTGGCATTTTGTTTCTAATTCAAATTTATTGTTCTAATTTCACATTGTTATGCCTTTTGTTCTTATTTTGGTAGTATTTTCTAAGGTATTAAAAGCAAGAGACTTCAGTATTTCGTCATCTTTTTATATCCAGCCATCATTATTAAATGTAGCATATATATATATATATATATATATATATATATATATATATTAAGAAATCTCACCTCTTTCATGATCACACTGTGTGACAATATATTGTAGTTAGTTAAAAGCTAATGTTTGGTAACTTAAATATATCTCCTGATGTAAATAATTAAACAACTATTGCCAAAAACACGTTTGGAAACAACTTTTTTGGTTTGCGAAATAGATGAGTAAGCCACAAAGGGTGCAAAGGGGCCACGTGGTGTCATGGTAGTGTCTGTATATGATGTCCTAATGGCCGGCTAAGAGGTCCGAATGGTGGCCAGAGCGGAGAAGCAACACTGATTACATGTTAATTGTGCTTATTCTATTCAAACCTTCCACAATTATATATAACCTAACCTAACTTTCACTCAATTAACAGTCTTGTGTGTTTTTTGCTCCACTAGCTCGATCTCATTGGGCAGCCTACGACAAATAATCATTTTTTTCTTGTTTACCTCGTATAAAGAAGCAACTAATGATGGAAATTGTTGATAACATTTTCTTTAATACACTATCTAACAAACATCTTTTAATTGTTGATTCAATCTTGAAAAAAAAAAAAAAACAATATACCCTTTCACTTTACTTTTTGACAAAAATATACTTTTCATCCCTGATATTATTTATTAAATTCAATTTAGTCACACTTTAATTAATTGAATCAATTTAGTCTCATATCTTTAAAATATATCTCAATGTTTAATTTTTCGTTTCCTCCGTTTAAATACTTAATGGATTAGAAACGTGTCATGCTGTCATGTCACATGGCTGGACATCATGACATGTGACATGACACATGACATGATGACATGACACGTGGCATGACAGCATGACACTTATTATGACAACATGACACGTGTCAAATCTGTTAAGTATTTAAACGGAGGAAAATCAAACATTGAGATCACTAGTACAAAATCTATTTTTTACGTCACTATATTGTCGGAAAATGAAAAATCCAACGTAAAAAAAACGGTGGCATTTTTAAAATTTAAACCAAGTTTTTTACGTTGAACACCACGAGGTCTGATGTAAAATTTAAAATCTACGTCGACCCTCTATATAGCCCGACGTAGATCTAAAAATTAATTTACGTTAGACCTCGTGGTGTCCGACGTAAAAAACTTGTTATATCCCCTTCCCTTGCTTCATTTCTTCGCGCACGCTTGAGGATTTTAGTTGCAGAACGTTCAAGCGACCTCTGATGACGAGTTTGTACGCAACCTAGGTGTTTTCGATGATGTTGAACGACGGCGATGGTGGTGGCGACGTCCATTCATCATTGCAGATCATTTTATCCGATTGTATTGAAGTTTTGGTGCGCGTCTTGCTTAGGTTAGCGTTTAAGGGTACTCGAAGGTGTTGGGATTCAAGGGTAGTGCAAATAGATTGGATTGGAGGATATTTTTAAACTTAAACATTGTTTGTGTGTGTTTTTTTGGAGGATTTAAGGTTATTCCGTACGTATATGTTATGAATTTGGGTGTATTGTTTTTGGTACGTATATGTTAAGAATTTGGTTCCTATTTTAAGTCCTTATTGACAATGTGCAGCTATAGTTGTGTATATGATTTTTTGGTACGTGTATCTTATCAATTTGGTCCCTACATATTTTGACTCCTTATTTACAAAGTGTATAAGTTCATGATTATATACATATATATATATATATATATATATATATATATATATATAGATAAATAATTTAAGGATAGATATTTTGGTATTTTACAAATTTAAATAATGAATAAATAATTTGCATTTGTTGTTAATTTAAAAAATTTTGAGGACTTAATTATATTTAGATTTTCCAATAAAACCAATATCAACAACACAATACATATTATAAAATTAAAACAGAGCAATCTGTAACAACTAATTAAACACAAAGAGCAAATTATAATATTAAATAATAGGTTTAGAGTAGCCTGAGTTGAAACACGCAGAGCGCTATCCTTAGAGAGAAAACGCCCCCACTGCACTGGTAATTTAGAATCTTAAAGTGTCCTCCTCTCCCAAGATACGTCAACCTGTTAGACCGTTCGAGTGCAGGGAAAGATCCTCGAACCAAAGAACACCGCTCCAAAATTAGAATTTTGTAGTAGAAAATATTGAGGAAGAGAGATCAAAATGAACTTGCTGTGTGTATCCTATTTTTCCATTACTTTTCTCACGTATTAAAAAATATATATATAGGCACACTATTAGGCACCCTTTTCAACTTCAAAAGTACGTGCACCAACTTTTAAGAATTTGTTTCACTACTAGAAAATTGTAAAATAGCGACCGAAATTAGCGACCAAAATTTATCAGTCGCTATTTAGCGACTGATTTAGCGACCGATTATGAAAAATCAAAATAGCGACCGATTTAGCGACCAAAATAAGTCGTCGCTAGAAAATCGGTTGCTATTTCGGTCGCTAAATAAGAAATTTTAATTTTTTAGTGACGGAATTAAATTCGGTCGCTATTTCGGTCGCTATTTCGGTCGCTAAATTATAAAAAAAAATTTAGCGACGGAACTACATTCAGTCTCTTTCGGTCGCTAAATTATAAATTTTGAACTTTTTAGCGACGGAATTTAATTCGGTCGCTAAATAATAGTTAAAATTAGCGATAGAATTGAATTCGGTCACTAAATAGTAGTTAAATTTAGCGATGGAATTTAATTCGGTCGCTAAATTATAAATTTTTGATTTTTTTAGCGACTGAATTAAATTCGGTCTCTATTTCGGTCGCTAAATTATAAATTTTAAACTTTTTTAGCGATGGAATTTAATTCGGTCGCTAAAGACGGAATTGAAATCGGTCGCTAATTAATAGTTAAATTTAGCGACAAAATTGAATTCGGTCGTTATTTCGGTCTCTAACTTATAAATTTTGATTTTTTTTAGCGACGGAATTTAATTCAGTTGCTAAATAATAGTTAAAATTAGCGACGGAATTGAATTCAGTTGCTATTTCAGTCGCTAAATTATAAATTTTGATTTTTTTTAGCGACAGAATTTAATTTGGTCGCTAAATAGTAGTTAAATTTAGCAACGGAGTTGAATTCGGTCGCTAAATAGTAGTTAAATTTAGCGACGGAATTGAATTCGGTCTCTAAGTATTAGTTAAAATTAGCGACGAAATTGAATTCGGTCGCTAAGTATTAGTTAAAATTAGCAACGGAATTGAATTCAGTCGCTAAATTATAAATTTTGATTTTTTTTAGCGACAAAATTTAATTCGGTCGCTAAATAATAGTTAAAATTAGCGACAGAATTGAATTCGGTCGCTATTTTGATCGCTAAATTAGAAATTTTGATTTTTTAACGACGAAATTGAATTCGGTCGCTAAATATTAGTTAAAATTAGCGACAGAATTGAATTCGGTCGCTAAATAGTAGTTAAATTTAGCAACAGAATTTAATTCGGTCGCTAAACCAAAATTTTTGATTTTTTTAGCAACGAAATTAAATTCGGTCACTAAATATTAGTTAAAATTAGTGACGGAATTGAATTCGGTCTCTAAATCAGAGATTTTATTTTTTTAGTGACAGAATTAAATTCAATCGCTAAATATTAGTTACAATTAATGATGTAATTCTATTTGTTTGCTAATTTTAGATCATATATACAGAATCTTATATGAATTCAAGATGATTTGATACTTTATTCTAGTAAAACAAAATTACGTAATATATTCATTTCAAATAAAATATGAGCACTTTGATTACTTTTAAGTTATTGATTAATTTTAACAAAAATTGATATAAACATATAAAGTGATATGAACTTTTCAATCTATCAGTTGGATTTACAAAATTCACATTTAATATAAATTTATTGAACGGTATAATACTTAGTATAAAAGTTATACCAATGTTATTATAACCCTTCTCATTTTAAAATATATAAATTATTACTTAAACTTTTAAATTTATAATAAATAATTTAAATTGTATCATAAAATTAATTTTAAATAGAAATAAGTAGATTGTTAATTATAAAAGTAAGTATATATATAAATAAAGATTAATTAAATATAATATAATGATTATTATTAGTAATATAATTATTATATATATTATTATATATTATAACGCGCGGTCCGGATATACCAAAATGATAAGGATCCAAAAATAATATAAGTATCAGATTGGATAGTTGAGGATGACTTAAATGAAAATTTGTACTACTTATACTAACAACATGCATTAGCTTTTCGGTAGCTTATCTCATAAGAACTTCACAGTTAAGTGTGCTTGAGATTGGAGTAATGTAGGGATGGGTGACCTTCTGGGAAGTTTTCAAAAATTGTGTAATTAAGGACATAACATGCTACAAACTTAACTATTGTGAAATAAAATCTTTAAGAGGCCAAATATGAGTGGTTCATAGAGACCAAATTTGCGACGTCTATAAAATTTAATAAAATAAAAAATAAATATTTAGCGACCGATTTATTCGGCCACTAATTTGGTCCCATATACTTCAGCGACCAAAATCATCTCAACCATTTAGCGACCGAATTAGCGACCGAAATTTTCGGTCGCTATTTAGCGACCGAATTAGCGACCAAAAATTTCGGTCGCTAAATAGCTTAGCGACCAGGGTTTTAGCGACTGATTAAATTTGGTCGCTAAGGTAAATAGCGACCGATTTTTGCAATTTAGCGACCAATTTTGGTGGTCGCTAAATTGCATATTTTTTGTAGTGTTTTGCGAGCATTTTGGTAACAAATGGATGTACTGTGCACGTGCTAACTAATTGGAGAAAAACCGTGAGGCTTGGTCAAAGGGGCACAATTCGAAAACTGTTTTTTTGTTTTGAAACGTTAAAAAAAGATTAATTATATTAAATATTTAATTTAAATTTTAAATTATAATATAATTTCTCAACAATCCCCCACTAATTTAAAATTTTAAATATGAAAAAAAATGATATATAAATATATATATATATAATATATATATATATATATATATATATATATATATATATAAACTTAAATATTTTAATGGAGCATGATATATTATATTTTCAGTACAAGGAACCTTTCGGGTTTGAACCTTATACCTAGTGTTTATGAACTTCCATCTGAGAGAATATGGAGACATAATTGTCTTGAGCCATATCCCTTTGACCAAATTTTAGAACATAACACGTATAATAAAGGTGTTCATTTGAGTTCTAATCAGTGGAGCGCATTACGACCTTGTGCATGTATCTTGTTTCGTGAGTGTCATTTAGAGATTGCCCATATATCTCACAGTAGCAGCCCCACCACCACACTCACTAGGTGAACCCTTCCAAGGGTGGTCTGTGACACCCACCCCTACAACAATTGTCATTGGGTCCATTAAGAGGTATTTTTAATTTTAACACAATAAATATAAATATTTGAATACCTCAACCTTATTACTGTCACATTTTACTTTAGAGTACACCTCGCCATAGGAATGGAACATGCAATAATTTTACAATTTACAATGGTGTACTTAGTTAACAAACAATTTCGTTATTATCCATATCCATTTATGGGATCGCCATTTATGTGGAGACGGGTGTCCATTGTTGCAACTAGTTGATGGAATTTAGTCCCATTCCCCTCGACGATTCAAGTACTTGTTGACGCGTCAACCCTTTTGTGAGTGGATCCGCAAGATTATTTTCAGACCTGATAAAATCAACAGAAATAACACCATGAGTTATCAAATTTCTAATAGATTTGTGTCTTATTCTCAAGTGCCTTCTTTTTTCATTAAAGTTTTTACTAGTAACTTTAGCAATGACAACTTGACTATCACAATGCATTGAGATTGGAGGTATAGGTTTATTTAATAAAGGCAAGTCATATAATAAATTTTTAAGAAAATCAGCCTCACTACTAGTAGTATCTAAGGGAATTATTTCAGCTTCCATGGTAGAACGAGAAATAATAGTTTGTTTTGCAGATTTTCAAGCTACTGCACCTCCAGCTAAAGTAATGACATAACCACTAGTAGATTTAGTTTCATCAGAGTCAGAAATCCAATTTGCATCACAAAAACCTTCAATTACAACAGGATAACATGCATAGTGAATGCCATAATTAACAGTTCCTTTGAGATATCTAAATAACCTTTCTAGAGCAAGCCAATGTGAATGATCAGGATTATGAGTATATCTTCCTAACCTACCAACAGCATATGCAATGTCCGGTCTTGAGAAATTAGACAAATGCAACAAGGAACCAATAATTTGAGAATATTTAAGAGGAGAGACACTTTCACCAATATTTTTCTTCAATTTAATACTAGGATCAAATGGGGTAGAAACTGGTTTCACATCAAAATAATTAAACTTTTTTAACAATTTTTCAATATAATGTGATTGTGTCAAAACAATACCATCATGATTCTTAATCAACTTAATACCTAAAATAACATCAACAAGACCAAGATCCTTCATTTCAAAATTACTAGACAAGAAAAACTTCACATCATTTATAACATGTAGATTGCTACCAAAGATTAAAATATCATCCACATAGAGACATAAAATAACACATGAATTATCATCAAATTGTTTCACATAAACACATTTATCACTATTATTAAACTGAAATCCATATGAAGAAACAACTTGATCAAATTTATCATGCCATTATTTAGGAGCCTGTTTTAAACCATACAAGGATTTAACAAGCTTGCAAATTTTATTTTCCATTCCAGGTTCTATAAAACCTTCAGGTTGATTCATGTAAATTTCTTCTTCCAAGTCACCATTTAAGAAGGCAGTTTTTACATCCATTTGATGAATTTTCAAATTAAAAACACATGCAAGTGCAATTAAAACTCAAATAGTAGTAACTTTAGAAACAGGAGAGTATGTATCAAAGAAATCTACACCTTCTACTTGTTTATAACCAATAACAACAAGTCTTGCCTTAAACTTATCTATGGAGCCATCTGTTCTCAATTTTTTTCGAAAAACCCATTTACAACCTATACTCTTGCAACCAGGAGGAAGGTCAAACAAAAACCAAGTTTTATTGATTTTAAGAGAATCTATTTCATCATTAATAGCTTCTTTCCAAAAAGGTGCATCAACAGATCTCATAGCTTCACTATAAGTTTTAGGATCATTTTCAAGTAAAAAAGAATAAAATTCAGGACCAAAATCTTTAGCTTTTCTAATTCTTTTACTAATTCTAGGTTCAAAATCCTTGTTAACAGTACTACTAGAAGGTAAAACAGAGCTAGAAGTATCATAAACATGTTTAGTATTTATTCTTCAAAGGAAAAATATTTTCAAAGAAAACAGCATCTCTAGATTCCATAATTATATTATTAGAAATTTCAGAAACTTCAGAATTAATAACTAAAAATCTATATGTAGTACTATGTAAAGAGTATCCTTGAAAAACACAATCAATCGTCTTAGGACCAATTTTTCTTTTCTTATTAATAGGAATATTCACCTTTGCAAGACACCCCTACACTTTGAGATATTTCAAATTTGGTTTTCTATTTTTTCAAAGTTCATAAGGGGTTTTATCGGAATTTTTATAAGGAATTCTATTCAAAATGTGACATGCACTAAACAAAGCTTCCCCCCACAAATTATCAGGCAAACCAGAACTTATAAGCATAGCGTTAATCATGTCTAATAAAGTACGATTTTTTCTTTCAGCAATTCCATTAGATTGAGGAGCATAGGGAGGAGTGACTTCATGAATTATTCTATGTGTTTCAAAAAATTCACCCATTTCATTGGAAGAATATTCCCCTCCTCTATCAGAACGAAGAATTTTAATATTCCTTTCTAATTGATTTTCAACTTCTGCTTTATAAACCTTGAATTTTTCAAATAACTCACTTTTATGAATAATCAAGTATACATAACAATATTTAGAGAAGTCATCAATGAAAGTAATAAAGTATTTCTTGCCACCACGAGTAATAACACCATTACTATCACATATATCACTATGAATGAGTTCAAGCACACAAGTTTCCTTTTGGACAGAATTTTGAAAAGATTTTCTAGGTTGTTTGGCTTGAACACAAACTTCACATTTTTGTTTCAATTCATTAAAAGATTTAGGAATAAGATCAAGTGTCATCATTCTTTTAATAGAATTCAAGTTAACATGTCCAAGTCTACCATGCCAAATGTCACAACATTCAACATTTGAAATAGAAGATGAAGAAATACTAGAATTTTTATTAATAAAGGAAGACATGATACTAAGTTTATATAAACCATCACAAATATATCCTTTCCCAAAAAAAGAACTATGTCGAGAAATTACAACTCTATTGGATTCAAAAACAACTTTAAAACCTTGTTGAACTAACAAAGCAGCACTAATCAAATTTTTTCTAATTTCAGAAACATGAAAAACTTCATCTAAAACAGGACAATTTCCAGAAGATAATTCTAATTCTACTCGGTGTAACGACCCGGCTGGTCACTACACGCTACACCGTACACCAGAAACCGGACAGAAAAGAACAAGTGTATACATATAGTGTCTAGAATATACATATATACATGTTCAAGTCTGACTAGATTCAAAATGTACAAAAATACATCCAGAGCTACTACACCAAGTAGCTAAAACACCAAAACGTCCATAAGAAATAAGCTCTATCTGCCAGCTACAGACCTGCCACAAGCCACCAACCTATCCCTGCTCTGCTCCCATACATAGTATGATCATCGCAGTCCAAACCACATGGAAACAACAAGGGTAAGCTAGTGAAAGAAACAACATACATATACATAAATTTAAGAATAGTAAATAGTTACAGCTATCAGAACATCCATTAGCCTAACAACATCAGCTATGTATATATATATTTATAACATCACACATCTCACATCATTCCACAATAACAACAGTACACATCGATAAATAGTAGTAAACACACAATGCGTCGTCACACATATCTGCTCGGAGATCTCCTACAACAGCTCAGCCTTACGGCCTACAACAGCTCCTATCAGCACGGAGCACAACACCGACTTAGCGGCTATAACAACACCACAATAATGGCTAACAGCACCATGGCTAACAGCACCGACATAGCGGCTATAACAGCACCACAATAGTGGCTAACAACACCGACATAGCGGCTATAACAGCACCACAATAGTGGCTAAACACAACATACAGTTCAGTAATAAACAGCACAACAAAATCAGCATACAGCACAGCCAAGTAGTATTCAACACAGCTTACTACTCATAACTCAACTCATCATTCTAGAGCACAACTATATTATAAATCAGCATTTAAAATTATCAATAACAGCCCAGCTCAGCATAGCGAGATACATCTATGACAGCTTAACATCATTTTTTTGCATTTACATCTAGTCAGCACAACATATTTATCAATTACATCTCAGCTCAACAATCACAACAAAATTCAACAATTATCAGCATATAATTCAGCTCGACTCAAACAATAAAGTTTAGCATTAGCATCACGTAGCACAACTCAGCATTACATCATTAACAACATACCGCACAACACAACTTTTCATCACACGGCATTGGCAACATTAATCAGCATAAACAACATTCAGCACAGCTCAGCTTAATAGCACAACCTATCGTCTTACCGCACATCTAAGCATCTTACAGCAACATACACCTAACACAACTCATCATCATCAAACAACAATTTCAACTAGTCATCACATCATATTCATCAATTTTGACTTAGTTCAGCATGAAACAATATTGCCAACAAATTCATCATATAACTTTACATCCTCATACGCGCCCGGCGCACTCATGGTCACGCCTGGCGTGGCACAACCAGAGGGCTCCAGGGGCTAGCGCGCCCGGCGCAAGCGTGCCTGCGCCCGGTGAGACTTAGTCAGAGAGTCCAAAGCTCTCTCGCGCCTGGCGCAATACCCAATTGCACCCAGCGCAGGCCAGGCAGAGACCTCCCTTGGTCTCGCGCCCAGTGCAAACCAAATTGCGCCCAGCACCCTCGAGGCATAGACTCCCAAGGAGTCTCACGCCTAGCGCGACAAGGATCGCGCTCAGCGCAGCACAACAATATCATCATTCAGCTTGATAAGTGTCTAATTAGCTTGATTTAACATTCATTTGAGACACTTATCTAATAGTTTTTGTGTTGTTATTAATGTTATTTTGATTTATATAGGCATGGAATCAAAGAGATACTCTTGATCAATGTTAGCACATAGAATAGGAAGCCTTTGATCTAATTTTGTGCTTATTTTGTAGGATTTGAAACCTGGAGAAGAATGGCTCAGCCATTCTGAGGCGCTCAGCGGAATAAGAACAGAGAGTTTCCACAATGAAGGCGCTCAGCGGATCATATCCGCTCAGCGAATTGGTCCCTGGAAGAAAATGAATGCTCTCTGCCTCCAATCCGCTCAGCGGATACAAGGCGCTCAGCGGATTTGCATCCAGAAACAAATGATACTCTCTGCCACCAATTAGCTCAGCCATCACCATCCGCTCAGCGGATTGGTCCCAGTATGTTTACCGCCTCCAAGGCGCTGAGCGGATTTAAGGCGCTCAGCGCCTAGGTTCCTTCATGGTGAAGAATTCAGGTTTCTTCATGGTGAAGAACTCTCAATCCGCTCAGCCGTTTCGAGGCGCTGAGCGGATTCATATCTCTCTTGCTTACTCTGTTTTCATATATAAGGAAAGAAAGAGAGAGAAAGGAGACTGACAGGAGAGGAAGAAAAAAAACAGAGTACTCTGGAGCTCGTGGGAACGCGAATCTTCAAAGGATCTTCTTCTTCTACCTCTCAACTTGTAACTTGGTGATTTCTTGTAATATGGAGAGCTAATCTCTAAGTTTGGGATTGATGTAGTCATCAAACTCCTATGTATTTCTCTTTGATTCATATATATATATATTATCTGTTACCCTTTGTTAGTGATTTGTATTCCATTCTTAATGCTTAGATAAACTGATCACTTATCTTTGATTTTGGATTTAGAATTTAGTTGGAAAACATTTTCTGGATCTAGACTTGAGTCAAATCACCTATTATTTTTAAGAGCCAGGGATGGTCTTGATCTTAATAGTTGTAACAAGTTCTGATTCGTAATGCGGAATATTGAACTAAATGAAGTGAGGAATCATTCATTGAGTTGAATATCCCAGAATTTCTTATGCCAAGGGATTGGGTTTGAATGAAAATAGAGAATGCAATAACAATGAGTAATGGAAATTTTAGAAAGAATCAATAGGAATACATAGGAGGGAGATTGATGAAATCAAATCCCAACTGTTTCTTATATCTGTTTTCTTTAAATCAAATTACTCTTTGGTTTCTTGAAGTTGGAAAATCATATATCTCAAATTTGAATATGTGTAACTATTCCAGTTTTAAATTTATAAGCATCAACTAATATAATAGAAATCTAAGTTATCTCACAAGTCCCTGAGGTTCGACAACCTTTTATTTTTACTACAGAGACTTGGGTGCGCTTGCCTATTTAAAATCTTAACAAGTTTCTTGGCGCTGTTGCCGGGGACTTGTGTCAAGATAGTTGTGATTTCTATTGTACTAGTTGGAGCTTATTGTATATATTGTTTAGTTTTCATTTTGTTGAATATATTCTTTACCTGTTGTTCTAACTTTTCTGTTTAAGTCAGTCTTTGTATGCGAGGAAAAATTCCTGCTGAGCAGCTGTTATTTGATCCAGAGATTGAGAAAACAGCTAGGAAAAATAATAGCAGAAGAAGGCGACAAAGGAAGCTTGAACAGGAGAGACGGGAACAGGAGGGTACTTCCACTTCAGTTTCAGCTCAACACTTTAATTCTGAATCAATGGCTGAAGAAGGACCAGGTGGTCATGGACCTCATCATCAGCCAAGGAGACTCCTTGGAGAATACAATCATCAATTGGGTCCTAGGCACTTTTCCAGTATAGCCAGACCAGCTAAGGGGGTGGAGATGAAACCAGCATTATTATCTCTCATCACTGCCAATCAATTTGCAGGGATGGACCATGAAGATCCCTACACACATCTGTCAACTTTCTATGAGCTTATTGGCACTATAGGCATTCCTGGAGAAGATGAAGAAGCGGTCTACTTGAGATTATTTCCCTTCTCTTTGACAGGAAAAGCGAAGACATGGTTGCAGGCTCATCCAAACCAGAGCCTAACTAGATGGGAGGACGTAGAAAGGAAGTTCTTAGCTAGATTCTTTCCTCCTTCTAGATATATAAGTGCCAAATCAGCAATTGCAACATTTTCTCAAGGCGCTGATGAACCTTTGTGTGAGGCCTGGGAGAGATATAAATCCTTGCTGAGGAAATGCCCAAATCATGGGTTTGATGATGTTGCACAACTCAACATGTTCTGTAATGGGTTAAGGCCTCAAACAAAGATGTTATTGGATGCTTCTGCAGGTGGTTCTATGATGATGAAAGATTCTGAGGAAGCAATCACTATTATTGATGCTTTGGCAGCCAGTGATTACCAAGCTCACCATGACAGGAGCCAGCCTTCCAAACGGGGAATTCTAGAATTGGATACTCAAAATGCAATTCTGGCTCAGAATAAGCTTCTTTCTCAGCAGATGGAAGAGATAAGGAAACAGATGTCCAAACTTCAAGTAGGATCATCTTCACGCTCTCAACAAGTAATGAGATGTGATTTTTGTGCAGGTGATCATCCAAATGGGCAATGTTCTATATCTGAATCAGAACAGGAGGAGGAAGTTAATTATATGAACAATCCAGGAAGGCAAGGGAATTTCTCTGGTAACTATAATCAGAATCAAGGCTGGAGAAATAATCAAAATCAGTACTCTGGGTGGAAACAAGAAGCAGGACCATCACAAAGGCAGCCTCCACAAAAGCCATATCAAAATCAGTCTTCTTATCAGCCAGATAGGTTGTCAAAAATGGAGGATGCTCTTACACAATTTATGCAGGTTTCCACAACTAACCAGAAAAACACTGAAGCGTCTATCAGAAACCTGGAGGTTCAAGTGGGGCAGCTAGCCAAGCAATTGGCAGATCAACAAAGCAAAAATTTTTCAGCTAATACACAAGTCAATCCTAAAGAGCATTGTCAGTCAATTACAACTAGGAGAGGCACTGTGATAGGAAAAGGGATTGGTGATAATTTGAGAGACAATAATGGTGGAGAAGAAAAAAAAAAGAGTGGAGTTGAGTTAGAAAGTGAGAAAGGAGTGGAGTTGAATAATGAGGCTGACAAAAATGAAAAAAATAAAATAGAAAGTCAAAAAAATGAGAGTAGAGATGGAGAGGTGAAGGAGGAGAGTAAGAAGAAAGGGAAAGAAGTTGTTAGGCCTCCTCCTGTGAAGAATTTACCTTACCCACATGCTCCGTCAAAGAAAGACAAGGAACGACAATTTGCAAGGTTCCTTGATATAATCAAGCGGTTACAGATCAACATACCTTTTGCAGAGGCCTTGGAACAGATGCCATCTTATGCAAGGTTTATGAAAGAGCTTCTGACAAAAAAGAGGAAGTTGAGTGAAGATGGAACAGTGGAGCTAGAGGCAGGTTGCAGTGCTATAATTCAGAAGTCACTTCCACAAAAGTCTAGAGATCCAGGGAGTTTTACCTTGCCAGTCACTATTGGCAATGTTTCTGTGGGGAAGGCATTGTTGGACTTAGGAGCCAGTATCAATCTGATGCCTTTGTCTATGTTACAGAGGATAGGCCAAGTAGAGGTGAGACCTACCAGGATGACCCTGCAGCTGGCTGATAGATCCATTAAGTATCCTCATGGTATTGTTGAAGACCTCTTGGTGAAAGTTGATAAGTTTTTGTTCCCAGTTGATTTTGTTATCATGGATATGGAGGAAGATTCTGAAGTTCCTCTTATTTTAGGACGACCATTCATGAAGACAGCCAAGGTCATTATTGATGTTGATGATGGCAAACTCAAGGTTAGAGTTCAGGATGATGAAGTGAATTTTAATGTATTTGAAGCCATGAAACATCCAAGTGATAAGTCAGGCTGCTTCAGAGTGGATGTGATTGATGAGCTGTGTATGGAAGCTCAAAAGTCATTCTCAGTAGCTACACCATTAGAGAAAGCACTGGTTAATGCAGTCAGTGAAATCAATGAGGAGGATGAAAAAGAAATACAGAAGTGTTTGGAAGAGCTGGACAAAGCAAAGGAAATTTCTCCTAGTTCAACAAGTGTTCAAGATTTAAACAAGGAGGAAAAGTTTCAACCTCAGAAATTAGAGTTGAAGCAATTGCCAAGCCATCTCAAGTATGTCTTTCTTGAAGCAAATGGTGGCAAACCAGTTATAATCAATAGTTCCCTATCTGTTGAGGAGGAAAAGAAGCTAATTGAAGTTCTGAAGGCTAATGAAGGAGCTATCGGTTGGACGCTGTCAGATTTGAAAGGTATTAGCCCTTCATATTGTATGCACCGGATCCTGATGGAACAGGATTATAGGCCTGTAGCACAACCTCAAAGGCGCCTCAATCCAACAATGAAGGAGGTGGTCAGAAAAGAGGTGATTAAGTTGCTTGAAGCTGGCATGATTTACCCTATCTCCGATAGTGCATGGGTTAGTCCTGTTCAGGTGGTTCCTAAGAAGGGAGGTATGACGGTCGTGGTGAATGATAAGAATGAATTGATCCCTACACGGACAGTCACTGGTTGGCGGATGTGTATTGATTACCGGAAACTAAACCAGGCCACAAGGAAGGATCATTTCCCATTACCCTTCATGGACCAGATGTTAGAAAGGTTGGCAGGTAAGGCATACTACTGTTTTTTGGATGGTTATTCTGGTTATAATCAGATAGCAGTGGATCCGGAGGACCAAGAAAAGACAGCATTTACATGTCCTTTTGGTGTGTTTGCATATAGGAAAATGCCATTTGGATTATGTAACGCACCAGCCACATTTCAAAGGTGCATGTTGGCCATCTTTTCTGATCTTGTTGAGAAGTGTATTGAGATTTTCATGGATGATTTTTCTGTGTTTGGAGCATCATTTGATACATGTTTAGAGAATCTCAACACTGTACTGAGGCGGTGTGTTGAAACTAATTTGGTGCTTAATTGGGAGAAATGTCATTTTATGGTGACTGAAGGAATAGTGCTTGGCCACAAGATCTCTGAGAAAGGTATCGAGGTGGATCCAGCTAAAGTGGAAGTCATCTCTAAGCTTCCTCCACCAACAAATGTAAAAGGGATTCGAAGCTTTCTTGGACATGCTGGATTCTATAGGCGTTTCATCCAAGATTTCTCAAAGATCGCCAAACCGCTTAGCAATCTCCTTGTTAAAGATGTTAAATTTAATTTTGATGATAATTGCTTGGCTGCTTTCTCACTTTTGAAACAAAAACTGTGTTCGGCACCCATAATCACTAGTCCGGATTGGAATTTTGGTTTTGAATTAATGTGTGATGCGAGTGATTATGCAGTAGGTGCTGTACTAGGACAAAGGAAAAACAAAATTTTTCATGCCATACATTATGCGAGTAAAGTTTTGAATGAAACTCAAATGAATTATGCAACCACAGAAAAAGAATTACTTGCAATAGTGTATGCACTTGAAAAATTTCGTTCTTATTTGATTGGCTCAAAAATTACTGTGTTTACTGACCATGCAGCAATCAAGTATTTGTTAACTAAATCTGATTCCAAGCCAAGGTTAATAAGATGGATTTTATTGTTACAGGAATTTGATTTAGAGATAAAGGACAAGAAAGGCTGTGAAAACCAAATTGCAGACCACCTTTCCAGATTGGAAAATGATGAGGTGACCATACTTGAAAGTGCAATCCATGAAGAATTTCCAGATGAAAAATTATTCTTGGTGCAGGAACGACCTTGGTTTGCCGATATGGCAAATTTTAAAGCAGCCGGGGTCATTCCAGAAGATTTTAATTGGCAGCAAAGAAAGAAATTCTTAAAGGATTCTACTTATTATGTGTGGGATGATCCTTATTTATTTAAGATTGGTGCTGATGGTTTGTTAAGAAGGTGTGTTTCAGGTACAGAGGTCAAGGATATCTTGTGGCACTGTCACAATTCACCCTATGGAGGTCACTACAATGGAGATCGCACAGCAGCGAAGATTCTCCAGTCTGGATTCTACTGGCCTACTATCTTTAAGGATTCTCATGAACATTGCAAGAATTGTGATAAATGTCAGAGAACTGGTGGAATTTCCAAAAGGCATGAGTTACCATTGCAAAATATTCTTGAAATCGAAGTGTTTGACTGTTGGGGAATTGACTTTGTAGGACCACTTCCTTCCTCTTATTCCAATGAGTACATTCTGGTTGCTGTGGACTATGTTTCTAAATGGGTGGAAGCTTTAGCAACTCAGAAGGCTGATGCACGAACGGTGATCAAGTTCTTGAAGAAGAACATCTTTACTCGATTTGGAACACCGAGAGTGCTCATTAGTGATGGTGGTTCTCATTTCTGTAACACACAGCTGAAGAATGTGTTGCAGCACTATGGTGTGAGACACAAGGTAGCTACACCTTACCATTCCCAGACGAATGGACAGGCAGAGGTTTCCAATAGGGAGTTGAAGAAAATTTTAGAAAAGACTGTAGCCAGTTCAAGAAAAGATTGGTCTTCGAAATTGGATGACACATTGTGGGCTTACAGGACAGCATACAAAACTCCAATTGGACTTTCTCCATTTCAGCTTGTCTATGGGAAAGCCTGTCATCTTCCAGTTGAGTTGGAGCATAAGGCCTATTGGGCATTGAAAGCATTGAATTTTGATTTGAAAGCTGCAGGTGAAAAGAGAAAGCTCCAGTTACATGAGCTTGAAGAGATGCGGTTACAAGCCTATGAATCATCACGGATTTATAAAAGCAAGGTCAAGTCTTATCATGATAGAAAAATTATCCAGAGAAACTTCCAACCAGGTCAACAGGTGTTATTGTTCAATTCCAGGTTGAGATTATTCCCTGGAAAACTCAAGTCCAAATGGTCAGGCCCCTTTGTTATCAAATCAGTTAAGCCATATGGGGCAGTAGAATTGGAAGAACCAAACTCTGGAAGATCTTGGATGGTGAATGGCCAAAGAATTAAGCCATACTTGGGTGGTGATATTGAGCAACTCACCAATGTCACTCATCTCATTGATCCATGACTTCAAGAAGTGTCAAGCTAATGACAATAAAGAAGCGCTTGCTGGGAGGCAACCCAGACGTTATGTTTTTAAAAGTGGTTTGATTATTTAGTATTGCATGTTTAATTTCATATGTGTGATGTTTTAGGGAGTGAGTTTAGAATTTAATGCTTAAAATAAATTCAAGAATATTGTGTTAGATTATGCATTTTCTTTGATGTTCAATGTGTGTTTGTTTTGATGGAGTAAAGGAAGAATATTAAGGAATTTGGGATCAAAACTGAGCTAGAATAAGAATTGTATAATTTCTGATCCAGGACTCAGTGGCTCAGCCCCTCTGAGTGGCTCAGCCCTTTATATCAGTCAATAATCAGATGAGTCCCTGGAGGTCAGGCGCTCAGCGCTTGAGAGGCGCTCAGCGCCTCATATGAGGAGGGGTTTCTGGAGGCAAGGCGCTCCGCGCCTGGGATGCGCTCCGCGCCTGGGATGCGCTCAGCGCCTGGAAGGAGAAAACCCCTAGAACTCTCTGGAGCCAATTGGCTCAGCGAAATTAAGGCGCTCAGCGCCTGGGGTTAGTGATCTCTCTGGAGCCAAAGCGCTCAGCGCTTTCCAAGCGCTGAGCGGATGAGTTACGGGTTTGAGCCTTCATTTGTAGTAAAAGCCTCAACTGCTCAAGGGTCACACATAACCCACTCAGCCCTTTCCTATTCTAAACGTTTGAAAGAGCCTTTCCCCCTCCCTTTTGCTATTTTTATTCTCACTTGCTCTCAAGTTCTTCTGATTCCTTAGTCTTTTGTGTGCTTCCAAATCATCATCTCAAATCCCAGGTATGCTCATATACATTCTTCTTTTGCGCCAACCCTTGGTTGTTATTCATGAAATACATTCTGCTGCTTTGCCCTATTTATGTTAGTTAGGATTTGGTTATTATTCTGTTCTTGAAATTTTGTAATCCAATGGTTTGTTTTTAAAGACATATGTCTAGGGTTTGAAATTGCTGCATTAAGGTTCGTACCTTATATGTTAGGGGCATAACTCTCTGCATTCCAAAATCAGGGTTTGAATTTCACTGCCATACATTGTTAAGTTTTAAGTATATTTTGGCGTGGGTTCCATAGCCATGGGTTTTAAAAATGATAGTTCAGTTTCAACTTCTGGAGCAAGGCGCTCAGCGCTTCCAAAGCGCTGAGCGGATAGAGGTCAGAAACCCTTGATGGCTTAAAGCGCTCAGCGGATAAGAGGCGCTGAGCGGATGGAATGCAGAGTCTCATGTTCTTTTATTGCATGAATTAACTGAAATTGTCTAACATTTATGGTTTGCTCTTGTTCTGAATGAATTGCAGATGGGAAAATCAAGACCCACTCATGAGATTCCAGCCAGTAAAAAGAGGAAGGGGGCTGCTTCTTCAAATCCTCCTCCACATGATTCTGACACTGAGGAGCCTACCCATTCACCTGTGGCTTCAATCCGTTTGGACAGGAACAGATTCATGACCAAAACTAAGCAGCAGCGATATACTGAGTTGGAGCCTCGCCAAATAGTTGCTGAAAGACGGGTGGAGTTGGAAGCTGGAGAATATATGGATTTTCAAAGAGAACTGACTCACAGGAAATGGAATAAACTGGCTACTCCTGAGAAGAAGTATAATGAAGAGATCATCAAGGAGTTTTATGCCAATGCTCTCCCACTCCAGAGGACTGATAAGAACAGAACCAGCTGGGTTAGAGGAGCCGTGGTCAGTTATTCTAGAGATGCCATTCAGCAATATTTGAGTACTCGTGATGTTATGGGAGGTGATGGCTTGGATGCCTTTGGTCGGTTGAAGAAGGCTCATGCTTTTAATGCTGACAAAATGGCCAAATTGTTGTGTCTGCCGGGCTGTACATATACAGTGGGAATCACAGGTAACCCTGTTTCATTCTTACGGAAGAACCTGACTACCATTGCACGTATCTGGCAAAATTTTTTATACTGCAATGTGTACTGCATCACCCACATATCTGATTTGAACATGCCCAGAGCCACACTTCTTTACTCCATTTTGCAAAAGACAGAGATAGATATAGCCACAGTTATTTCAGATGAAATACATAAGATTGTGCTATCCTCTTCTTCTTCAACAGGTGTTTCTAAACCTTTGGGTTTTCCAGGTTTAATTACTGGTTTATGTTTAGTTAATGGTTCTCGTCTGCCTGGAAATTTAAATAAATCTCTTAGACCTCCCATTAATGCTGCATATATTAAAATACATTGCACAAGTGAGCAGCATGGAGATGCTTCACAACCTAGACCTCCGAGGCATATGCAAGGATCTTCTTCCTCTCAAGTACCTGCTCAGGACTTCATGGCTGCACATTTTCATCACATAGAGCAGCAGAATCTGGCCAACCACTTAGCGTTGATGTCACTGAACACCAGCATGTATCATGCTCATCAGCAACAGTTTCATGGTGGCCCTCCTTTTCAATGGCCATCCCCAGAAGCTTTTCAGCAGCACTTTTATTGGCCTGGGGACAGTCCTCACTTTGAGGGAGGAGAGGAGCAGCAGCAGCCAATGCCAGAGGATGAGCAACAGCAAGAAGGTGGAGAGGGAGATGCAGAAGAAGAAGGAGATCATGATGACATTGTTGACATTTGAGGGTTCCTTTACAGTTTATTTTGTTTTATTTCTATTATTTTCAGTCTTTTACGGTTATTTTAAGTGTTTGGTTGTTACTTTGGTCTGATGATGTTTTATTTGACATTGACTTTTCTGTTGGACTTAACTATGATTGCGCGTTCATGTGGGTTGTCAATTAAATCTTTTTTATTTTCTAAAAAAAAAAAAAAAAAAAGGGGCAATTTCATGATTCCAAGTTTTCAATGAACAATGTTTTCTAATCTGGAAGTTACATTGTTGCACAAGTGGTTACAATTTTGGCTTTGATTGTGTGCTTCAAGTTTGTTCAAGTGAAGTTGAAATGATTCTTAAGTTGTTGATGTTAGGGCACTTAACCAAACCGTGTGAGTGAGTGAGCCAAACAGTTAAAATACAATCTTAGAGAGTCATCACTAATTCATGCGGTCAGTTTTGTTTGAGTCTCTCATTAGTTACAGTTATGCTATGCATGAAATTTCTAAGGCAGTTGTTTAATTTAACCAGTAGCCAAAAAAGCCAACCCATGAATCCTTGAACATAAAATCTGACCTTAAACAGAACCCCTAAGCTCGAAATGGAAAACCATGATTGTCCTTAGCCTTGTTGGTAAGAGACATTTTTATGAAACAAGTGGGTTTGAACCAAGTTGGGGGTAGTTTGCATGGAGAGATCATGTGGTTGAAGTTGGATTGTATATCTCTATTACAGTGTATTATTATGTATATCTCTAAAAAAAAAAAAAAAAAAAAAAAGGTTGAGTTAATTTTGTAATCAAGGTTCCTTGTTAGCATTCCATTAATTTGTGCAATATTTTGAAAGAGAAGGAACCAGTAAGTCATTCAAAGAGGGATGAGGTATAAAGAATCAAGAGAATTCAAGCTAGAGCAAGGATTTGATTAACCATATGAGTGAGAATGTCTCTTGTCAAACAGGCTTTCAGATCAGATTCCCAAAGAAAAACCAAATCTCTGATAGCCAGGCCATGTTACAACCCTCTTAAGTCCTTAGTAATTCATGCTTAGTCTTAACAATAGACTTGTGAGAGACAGGTAACAAATCAGACTTAGCTTGTTTGGTGCATGAAAGGAGAGAAACACTCATCTGCACAATATACTAAGAGAGTTATACACTAGTGAGGAAATTTGAGTGCTCTTAGCTGAAAACAATGGAAGATGATTGGATATTTTCCTTGAGTGTGCTTGAGGTTCACAATGTTTGTCATCAATTGGGTATCAATTGTTGTAGCAATCACTCACTGGATTTTGAAAAATAAGTTCATTGTATTCTGTGAAATCATGAAAAATGTATTGATATATTTGTTGGGTGAAACTTTTGTATTCACTGGAAAGATGAGTCAGTCATATTATTCTCAACGAAGATTGTTGTTTGAGGACAAACAAATTTCTAAGTTGGGGGTAGTTTGATAAGTGTCTAATTAGCTTGATTTAACATTCATTTGAGACACTTATCTAATAGTTTTTGTGTTGTTATTAATGTTATTTTGATTTATATAGGCATGGAATCAAAGAGATACTCTTGATCAATGTTAGCACATAGAATAGGAAGCCTTTGATCTAATTTTGTGCTTATTTTGTAGGATTTGAAACCTGGAGAAGAATGGCTCAGCCATTCTGAGGCGCTCAGCGGAATAAGAACAGAGAGTTTCCACAATGAAGGCGCTCAGCGGATCATATCCGCTCAGCGAATTGGTCCCTGGAAGAAAAGGAATGCTCTCTGCCTCCAATCCGCTCAGCGGATACAAGGCGCTCAGCGGATTTGCATCCAGAAACAAATGATACTCTCTGCCACCAATTCGCTCAGCCATCACCATCCGCTCCGCGGATTGGTCCCAGTATGTTTACCGCCTCCAAGGCGCTGAGCGGATTTAAGGCGCTCAGCGCCTAGGTTCCTTCATGGTGAAGAATTCAGGTTTCTTCATGGTGAAGAACTCTCAATCCGCTCAGCCGTTTCGAGGCGCTGAGCGGATTCATATCTCTCTTGCTTACTCTGTTTTCATATATAAGGAAAGAAAGAGAGAGAAAGGAGACTGACAGGAGAGGAAGAAAAAAAACAGAGTACTCTGGAGCTCGTGGGAACGCGAATCTTCAAAGGATCTTCTTCTTCTACCTCTCAACTTGTAACTTGGTGATTTCTTGTAATATGGAGAGCTAATCTCTAAGTTTGGGATTGATGTAGTCATCAAACTCCTATGTATTTCTCTTTGATTCATATATATATATATTATCTGTTACCCTTTGTTAGTGATTTGTATTCCATTCTTAATGCTTAGATAAACTGATCACTTATCTTTGATTTTGGATTTAGAATTTAGTTGGAAAACATTTTCTGGATCTAGACTTGAGTCAAATCACCTATTATTTTTAAGAGCCAGGGATGGTCTTGATCTTAATAGTTGTAACAAGTTCTGATTCGTAATGCGGAATATTGAACTAAATGAAGTGAGGAATCATTCATTGAGTTGAATATCCCAGAATTTCTTATGCCAAGGGATTGGGTTTGAATGAAAATAGAGAATGCAATAACAATGAGTAATGGAAATTTTAGAAAGAATCAATAGGAATACATAGGAGGGAGATTGATGAAATCAAATCCCAACTGTTTCTTATATCTGTTTTCTTTAAATCAAATTACTCTTTGGTTTCTTGAAGTTGGAAAATCATATATCTCAAATTTGAATATGTGTAACTATTCCAGTTTTAAATTTATAAGCATCAACTAATATAATAGAAATCTAAGTTATCTCACAAGTCCCTGAGGTTCGACAACCTTTTATTTTTACTACAGAGACTTGGGTGCGCTTGCCTATTTAAAATCTTAACACAGCTCAATAATCATTCATCACTAACAGCTTAAAACAACATGATCAACACCTAATACGACCCAACCATTTTGTTTACAACTCATCTATCTTGTCAAATTACTCACCCAAACACCAAGAGTACACCTAAGCACCTAAAACAATTTCCAACTTAACCAAATCACTAAATGTGAAATGGCAACCATCACAGCAAACAGCACATCAGGAGTTATACTACTCCTACCATGCTCATTCTTATCTCATATGAAAGATAATTAAATTTCCTACAACTCTCATGAAGACACCAAATCTTAATTCCTTCATCTACCATGTTAAAAATGATAAAAACCGCAACAGCTATAAACAAAGCTAGCAGCTCGACCCCTCTTCACTAAAACAGCCATATCTGGAGTTCTAGAACTCCTTTTTTGGTGATTCCAACGCCATTGGAAAGCTAAGATCCAAGGCTACAACTTTCATGAAGACCTTAAGACCAAATTCAGTCATCAAGGCCCACCTCTGCAGCGCTCAATCCAGAACTTTAGCTGCAACTCTCTGCCAGTTCAATTTCCCCTTCCACAGCCATGGCTGCAAATCCACGGCCATAGCTGCAAGTTTCTGCCACTTTAATTTTTCTCCACAGCTATGGCTGCAAAACTACAGCTATGGCTGCAAGTCTCTGCCATCACGTTTTTCCTTCCCACGGCTATGGTTGCGAATCCACAGCTATAGTTGTGGGTTCCTGCAAGTGCATTTTTCTTCCACGGCTATAGCTGTGATTCCACGGCTATAGCTGTGGGTTTCTGAACTTCCAAAAACTCCATGGATTTCAGCTTTGTTTTCACTCAAAACCTCCAAGAACTTGCAATCCAAGGAGACTCAAACCATGCTACAACTCAAATGCAATACTACTAACCACATGCAACCCAAAAACATCAACAATCACAACATGCATGCATCCAAAACTCAAGAAAAATCATCAATGTTCAACCTTCCATCAAGAAACCAAAAACCCCAAATTTCCATCAAACCTCGAAACCCCGAAAATGAAAATCTTTCAAACACAACCATCAATCTCCAAGAATTAGACAATCCATGAGTTTCTAACTCACTCAACAACAACCAACACAAAATCCTAGCTTCCCTTACCTCGGTGAGACGATTCTGAGCTCCGGGAAGAGAAGAAAGAAGAAGAAGCTTGAAGAAGAGTTCCGCACGGTTCAACTAGCAGTCCAACACCATTACTCAGCTCCTAAGATCACCACTGCCACCCAAGATCAGAGGAAAAAGGAAACAGGGAAAAGAAAGAGTAAAAGAGAATTGAGAGAAAGTGAGTTGAGAGGGAGAAAATGAGAAGAGTGAAGTGAGTAGGGAGAAGGAATATATGAACGGGGTCTCACACTCGGCCTAGACTAATGACGCGCGCTAGGCTCCCATTCCCCATGCTTACAGTACGTGTGCCACATTCCTGATATGAAGAAAATAATTTTTTATCAGCACACACATGAACATTAGCTCCAGAGTCAATCCACCAATCATTTGAGTTATAAACAAAATTTAACTCTAGGATAGTGACATGATACTTGTTAGATGGGGAATCCGAGCTAGCATTAGCGGTAATAACATTAGCTTGAGGCTGAGACGAAAATTTGGAATCAGATGTAATGTCTTTTGGTTGACGACGACGATGAAAACAATCTTTAGCAAAATGATTGTTTCTTCCACAAACAAAGCAAAAGGACTCATTTCCTTGAATTTTACTCTTTGGTTTGTAGTTGTTATTAAAAACTTTGTTTTTATTTTTAGAGAAATGAGAGCTTTGACCAAATTTATTATTGGAAAAACCAGATTTTTTGAAAAATTTTTGTTTAGGCTTATTAGCGTTTTCCACTAAATGAGCCTTTGCCTGAAAATGGGTTTTATTAGAAACCTTTTGTGAAATATGATGTTTAACTTCAATTTGCAAGGTAACCAATAAATAGGATAAAGTGAAATGATCGGGTTTATGTTTAAGGCTTCTTGCAAATTCAAACCAAGGAGGCAATTTAGAAATTAACAAACTAACAAGCATTATGTCAGGCAAAGTAATTTCTTTCATTTTCATATCATAAATAATATTTTCAAATTCATGAACTTGGTGAGAGAAAGGTTTTCCATCTTCCATTTGAAAATAAATTATTCTTTCACAAGAGTATTTTCTTAAACCCTTTTCAGCAGAACCATACTTTAGTTCAAGAGCGTCCCATAACTCCAAAGCAGGTTTTGTATGACAAAATATTTTATAAATATTATCAGATAGAGCACTCAAAATATGACCATGACACAAAATATCTTTATCACTAGAAGAACTAGCTTCAACCAAGGCACATTCAGAACAATTTTCAGATTTTCCATTTAAAATAACAGAAAATAAATTCAACTCAGTAAGCCAAAATTTCATCTATTGTTGCCAACATAAAAAATTTTCACCATTAAATTTTTCTGGCTTACTACTCAAAGAATTTAAAATATCCATTTCAGACATGTTGATATTGAACAAGAAAAGAAATTTTTTCTCTCTAAGATTGTTAGAAAATAAATTTAATAGAACACAAAAAATATATTTAGATTTTCCAATAAAACCAATATCAACAACACAATGAATATTATAAAATTAAAACAGAGCAATCAGTAACAACTAACTAAACACAAAGAGCAAATTAGAATATTAGATAATAGGTTTAGAGTAACCTGAGTTGAAGTACGCAGAGCGCTGTCCTTAGAGAGAAAACGCCCCCACTGCACTGGTAATTTAGAGTCTTAAAGTGCGCTCCTCTCCCAAGATACGTCAACCCGTTAGACCGTTCGAGTGCAACGAAAGATCCCTGAACCAAAGAACACCGCTCCAAAATTAGAATTTTGTAGTAGAAATAATATTGAGGAAGAGAGATCAAAATGAACTTGCTGTGTGTATCCTATTTTTCCATTACTTTTCTCACGTATTAAAAAAAAAATATATATATATATATAGGCACACTATTAGGCACCCTTTTCAACTTCAACAGTACGTGCACCAACTTTTAAGAATTTGTTTTGCGAGCATTTTGGTAACAAATGAATATACTGTGCACGTGCTAACTAATTGGAGAAAAACCGTGAGGCTTGGTCAAAGGGGCACAATTCGAAAACTATTTTTTGGTTTTGAAACGTTAAAAAAAGATTAATTATATTAAATATTTAATTTAAATTTTAAATTATAATATAATTTCTCAACAGTTGTGTATATGATTTTTTGGTACGTGTAACTTATCAATTTGGTCCCTACATATTTTGACTCCTTATTTACAAAGTGTATAAGTTCATGATTATATATATATATATATATATATATATATATATATATAGATAAATAATTTAAAGATAGATATTTTGGTATTTTACAAATTTAAATAATGAATAAATAATTTGCATTTGTTGTTAATTTAAAAATTTTTGAGGACTTAATTATGAGTAGAGTATTGGTCTATATATGTGAAAGTATATATTTCAATTTGCTGAGCTATACAATGAATTATATATTTGACTTAAAATTGGCAATACATGTTCTTAATTGTGTTATATGTTAAAAATACTTATGATTTTTTAATTAATTTTTATGTATAGTGATAATAGAGGAGGTGGAAAGTGGATATTTTCTTGTTGCTAGCTTTGTTGTGATCTTTGTATTTACTATTACTTATATATCCTAGGTGAGTTCTTTTAATTTCTATTTTAAAATTGTTTAAAATTTGTAATTATTTATTTTATATTTAAATTTAATTTTGATGTTTATATTTTGATCATTTAATTTTTAAATTTAACTCAATTTGATTATTTTATATCTTTTGTATTATTATAAATCTATTATTGTTTAACTAACTTTTATCATTTGTTTAGGATTTTATCAATCGTGGTAAGGAAGTAATGAGAGAACTTGTTATTGATGATGTTGATATCCCACAAGCTGAGGATGATCCCATATCTAGGCTTCTAACCATATTACCACGATTGAAGAAGAAATCGATTCAGATACCGTGGGACATCAGAGTTTTTGGAGTTGAGAGCTTTAATTTTTCACTATACATTTTCCTGCCCGACACATTAGAGATTGTTGGGGGAAAATCCATGTTAAATATTTCTATCATACAGCTTTGGGCCATGTAAGTGATATTTTCATTTATGAGTCTAAAATTACAATAATTACATTTAACTTATAATTAATTATGTTAGGTACATGCACAAATTGAGTGTGGAGCAAGGACAAGGACAAGTATATGGATTTCTTGAGCCTCAATCCATCCAAAAGTTAGGTAACACGAAGGTCCAGATCCAGCAACATATGAAAACATGGATGAGTGACTCAGAAAGACATATATACATGGCTCCATACATTGACGGGTTAGTATTTTTAACTTATTTTTTAATCTAGGTAATTTTATAACTAATTTCTTTGTCATACAATGTAGGTCCCATTGACAATTAATTGTAATCATTCCTAAGGATTACACCGTGGTGTGGTTTTGTTCACTACATCGAAAACCAAGCCATGAAATGAAAATCCAATTACAAGGGTAACTATAATTTTTTATTATGTTTTAAAATTGTAAGTATATATATTGGCTAACATTATTTCAATTAATTAGAATCGTGTCTGGAACTAATATTTTAAGTGAAAGAGCCAAAACAAAGACATTGCACTTCATATACCTTAAGGTTAGCAAATTACTGAATAGAGGCAATAATATTTGGATTTATCAACTTTGGAAATAATATTATTATTTGTTTCTCATTTTAGTGTAAAAAGAAAACAGACTCGTTTGAATGTGGCTATTATATCATGTATTGGATGAGAGTCATAGTTTCTGCGACTATTATTGATTCTTGGGTGGAGGTAGTTCATATCAAAATTTATTTAAGTATATTTACCTTTATGATAATTAACATTGCATATTAATGACAGTTAATAATTAATGTTTCAGGTCTTTCAAGATCCATCTCCATTACCTGAAGATGAAATCACAAAGATAAGACAATAAACAACTTTTTTACTTCAAAGTATATGATAGTTACATTTCTAAGTTTAATTAGTTAATTGGATATTATGTTTCTAGTTTCATAGCATTGACAAACTTAGGTTCTGTAGTTTTTTTAGGATAATAGAGTTTAGATTATTGTCTTAATTTATGTTTTTTAAGATTTATATATTATTTTCTTTTTGTGATTAAATTTTGAAATATAAATTATATTTGAATTTGTATTCTGGACTGCCTAGGTTAGGTGTACTACTTGATTTTGTATTCTGGGCTGTATGCAAGTTTTGGGTGTATCAAAAAATAAATCAAATAAAAAAATGCCTAAATTTACGTTGGACTATACCATGTCCGATGTAAATGTTTTAGTGTTATTTTTCTTAGTTTTACAACTTTTTTACGTTGGTCTTCAAAAATCTCCGACGTCATATTACGTCGGCTTTTTAAGTCGACGTAAATTTACGTCTCCCGCATTGATGTCAGACTTATTTCTAACGTAAAAACCCTAAAATAACAGATGTAAAATACCTCTTTTACACTAGTGGATACATTTTAAAGATGTGGAATTAAATTGATTCAATTAATTAAAGTGAGACTAAATTGATACTAATAAATAATATAAAAGACGAAAAATATATTTTTTCCTTACTTTTTTATATTGAAATTAAATTGAAAATTTCAAAACAAACAAATAATGATGTATACTTACAAAAAAAAATAATCAGAGTTGAATAGTAATAAGCTTAGATAACATACAAATAGTCATAAGCTCGAATTTTATTGTCTTTATAATTCTTACGGATAAAAATATCATACTAACAAAAAGAATTTGTACCGGAAGGGTCCTATCGGCCACGTGGACCAGCACGTCATATCCTATCATATATTGATACAACTCAGATCACTTTGGCTCGGTAATAGGCCACAAGGATCGGCCACGTGGACCGGCAAGTCATATCCTATCATATATCGACACAGCTCAGATATCACTTCGACTCGGCAAGGGACTGAGAACCGCATCCATCCCCTATCGGCTCGGCCAAAGATGACGTCTCGGCCGTCCATATCGGCTCGGCCAGAGATGACGTCTCGGCCGTCCATATCAGCTCGGTCGAAGGTCAACAGAGAGAATAATTAGAATGACGATCATGATTAACAAGGGACAAAGCACAATTAAGGCATAACCCGCCAATTAACATCGTATTACCTAATTTGGTAAGTGTCAGAGAAGGCCCACCATGTTCAGGCCCATGTCAGGTATTATAAATAGGTCACACGTAACGAGGTATGTCACTGTTCAATTATTACTCTTGAGAATCGTGCTTGTCCTGACTTGAGCATCAGAGTGCCTTTTGCAGGTACCTCCCCCCTCTGAAGATCCATCCGGAGCTCTCGTTCGGCCCTTTACCCACCTGAAGATTACGAGTGTACCCTCAGACAGGTACAGAATTATTATATTAAAATTGATATTTAATATATACCAACAAAATTGTTTGTTTTTAAGTATAATGAATTATATTTAGATTGTAAACTAGTAATATCTATGCTATCGAAATGATTTTTGTTAAACAAAGCTAGTGGAGATAAATATTAACATTTGATCTTCCTTTTTAAGGACTTTAAAAGTTTATTTTCTTTTAAAGTTAAAAATAAGAACGTGAACTTTTTTGTTAAAATTGTTTGATATAATTTTATAATATTTAAATTTTAAAATTTACTCTTAAAGTAAATTTTTTTAGCTAGTGTTTTTCTAAATCTTGAGATTAAAATAAATACCACTGAAAAAAGAGTCTACTTCATCGGTTGTTCTGAACCTAGTACAATCAATATTGTTCTTGTCGACATAGTATTTGACCAGATAAAATATCGAGTTTTAACGATGTTAAAACTACACATTCAAACCCTCTATACAAATGCCTACGCCCAACCACCTCCCATGCCTTTGTGAATGCACCCAAAAGAATGCACTCGAGAATAAAAGCACCATAACCACCACACCATCATCAAAAAACACAAATTAATAAGAGGTCAGAGAAGGGAGAGTGAGCAACGGTGACAAATAATGAGTTGACAACACGAAATCAATGGAAGATGTGAGCAATGGTGGTGTCAAACAAGCATGAGACCAGATCAGAGAGTGAGCACAATAGAGGAGGGAGAAAATGATAGAGAAAATGCAAAAGGGGAAAAACATGCTACACATTTATCGTGTAAAACATTGTTTATCAACAAAACTAATGTTGTAACATCTGTTAAAATATAATCGATATTATATATTATATACAACACTGTTTATATTAAAACCAATATTAAAATAATGACATTAATTTTAAAAATGTCATCCCATCTCTATTATATCAGGTGACTTATAATCAATATTATAATTTTGATGTTGTATCTAGTTCTTGCACTAGTGACACTAGAAAAATAAGAAGTAGAACACAAAAGCTCCTAATTAAAAGTAACCATTGTAAAATGTCTTCATTATAAAAGGTTATTTAATTTTCTCAAAATTATGTTTAGTCTGATTTCTCCTTTTTTTTAATAAAAAAGAAAAACTCAGAAAAAAAAACTTGGACAAACATTTCCTGTAAAATTTGTAAACTTAATACGTACTAGCAATCTTCAACTAATTTGTGTAGAAAGTAATTTTAACACATTTTTTTATTAGTAAGAAAATATCTTAGCACATTTAAAACGTCGTTTTATTGATGACGTTTTTAGTTTTCAGATTCGCATTAATACAACAATATATTACCATTTTTTGTCATTATATAGTTGAAGAACAAATGATTATCCTATTAATTTCACTGTCTTCTTGAACTAATATTGGAGATATGAACTTAATTTTTTCTTTAAAACTAAGTTTCCTAGGAAATCTTTAGGATGAAGTTGAGTTAGTTCATTTAAGCAACATTAAGCAATGTGCACCGACATGTGCAAATTAAGATAAGCAAAAAAAAACGCAATTCATTTGAAGAGTAGTTGATGATTTCACTATTATCCTACAGTAGTTGATGGTTTCACTATAGGAGAGGTTGACTTTAAATCATTCCCTCATCATGTTGAAGAATGTGAGAGTGCTGAACAAGAGCGAGGAATTTAATAAAGGAATTGTCAGATGCTTTATGATCTGACAACGTCACTTCACATTCCTGCATCCAAACTCCACAGTTACTAGAAATTTCAAATTTTATATATATTTTGAAAGAAACTTTTAACAAAGACGCACCGGGTTAAGGAAAATTTTAGATGCTTAACTTTAGGCATACACTAGCATGTGAGGTGAGTCATGGTCTAGGACCTCGTGGCATGGCTTTTCCACATAATTGGGGTTAGAATAGTGATCCTATAATAGTAATAATAATAATATAATTATAGTGTTTGTTTGTGAGTGAGTGAAGATAAACCAAAGGGTAATGAATGTTGATTTGAGGGAAGCAATTGGGCGTCCCTTGGTACACGCCGAAAATGGAGCTGCCACATTTTCTGAAGACATGGTTTGTTACACTGATTCACGCGAAGTTTTCGATGTTGTAGATTTATGAGGTTTGGGTCAGAGGTTTCTCAGGTTCAGTGCTGGTTGCCATGTGGGTCGTACTATAGCCCTATGTGTGTGCTAATAACATGCAAAATTGTTCATGCATGTGTCATGTGTTGTGTCAAACTTGTCCTCTTTCTACTATGTTAAATCAATTTCAGGAATAACGTTCTCATTTGAGTTTGATCATGGTCAAAATCTGCCCAACTTTTTCCTCTTAAAGAATTTGTTCCTGCTACTTGATTTATTATTTATAAATTAATCCTATGACATGTTCTAAACCAATTATTGGATTTACATCAGTGCATAGACATACCATTATTTTTCCTATTCTTTTTCATTTCTACGTTTTACACTACTTAACAGAGATATTCACTTTTTTAAGTTCCCCCTTCTCATAAATTGAGTGTGTTGGAAATGCAGAAATGAAGGTGGAAGAGTAAATTTATTAATCAGCACAATACGCAATGTCAGTAACTCGTTTTACTTTTTGTACATCAACCCTGGTTAAAAGTTACTCAAACTATATAAATAATAATACTTGTGTTTAACGTTGACCATAATCTCTCTCTGTCTCTGGTTACGAGGGAATCAAGCATTTTTAGTGTGCACATGGTTACTGAACTGTTCTGACACCAAAAAATCATATTATGTCCTTCAGTGTTAACTGAAAACGGTCACAATGTGCATTTAACAGCTAGGGACAGGTGGTAGTCAGAGATGGAATATATCCGCTTGATGAAGCACGTGGTCCATTCTCTATAATCCACATTGTTGTGGCTTATTACAACAAAATATTACTATTATGATTATTTTTCATATAAAAAATGTCACCAACTTGTATTAGATTTCAGACCCTGATTGATCTTACAATTTAAAATGTTTTGTAGCTTGCGTTTCTTGCGCTGGCAGCCTAGCACAGACAACACATATACATACGTGGCAAATCTGATTTGGTTTGTGTACACAAAATTTTAAAATAGAAAATCACAACCTCTTAAACACTTAGGATTTGAACAATCATGAGCAATAATGGATGGATTTAACATATTCATAGATACTAAGATGATCATATGATACGAGACTTTGTAGTGTAATTGCCATACCTGCACATGAAGCTCCACAAATGATTGATAAAACTATGTTGCACAAGTAGTAATTATTATTTACGAATACTTATTTATTTATGGCTCGAAATCACATAGGCTAGGTTGTTAGCCATGTGGCATGTCTATTTGAGACATTCTTTATAATACCATGGAGGTCCCTTAATAACATGGGTACTACTATGAATGGGCACTGCTAGCTCTGCTCTCACAGAAATCAATCATACTTAGAAACTTCCAGTTGATTGGCTCAGCTTCATTTTCTACAGATGTGTATAACCAAAATCTGAAGCAAAATTTTCACTTCTTCTTTGATAATTAATATTCTTAATTTGACATTTTTTTTTCTCGGAAAGGAAATTTTAAAACAGACAGAAATAACTACACATATATAATTACAAGGAGTTGAATGAAAGCAAAGAAAAATTATTACAAAATCTGACTGGAGAATTAGAATGCCAAGGGAATATATAATGCGAGTGTTTTGGTCCCTATGATGGTTGATCACACGATGCTGTCGCAAGTCTTACCCACACTAGCACCTTAGGACGGTCCTTGAGCCAAAAGGTGTGAATTTAATTCGAGAACCTTTCACTAACAGTGCCTCTTATCCCTTTCCCCACTTGGTTCCGTGCAAATTGCAGCAACAATATTGGGGTATACCCCTTATCTGTTTGCCAAGGAGAGAATTTATTGCGCCTACATCAATGAAACAACTAGTGACTACAAACTAAGGAATTTAAAGGCATAATGGGATAATAGTAATACCCAGATTTCATTTCCCATCAATCCATTCAATGCTACAACCTGCCATAACATCACCTTGATTAGTCATGGTGGGTGATGAGAACGTTTTTGAAATTTTACTTGAATTTGTGTGGCCACGACTTGCCCTTCAATTTTCCCTTTCAAACTATTGCGGGTACATTAGGTTGTTAAAGGTCCATTACCTTGAAGAAGAACGAGTGTAATTATTTGGATGGGGGAAATTTCAATCAGGATTTTCTGTAGTCAAAGGAGAGGCCTTTGTCAAACTGTGGCCTAATGGATGGTGGGGAAGATTATAGGGACCCGTTTGGGGAATTATAATACAAGGTGGGTGCCACCTAGATATGGAAGATAAGGGCAATATTGGAGTTAATGCCTTACCACGTCTTCCAACAATTCATCTTATTCACTCAATCACAACTTAAAGTTGGGTCCTATCAAGCTTAGCTGTGAATGATGGATAACACTCCCTCTCCAATCTCCATAACCCTCTCACATGACCCATTCTCAATTAATGATTCAATTAATTTACCAAAGTACCGGATGTAAGATAATTGCATAAATCCGATTGGTATACTTCCATCCGCCCCTATTTGAGCATTTAATGTTTATGTATAAGGCCAATTTTCTAGTTTTAATTTCATGAAAGAAAATTTAGCTTGGTATAGTATATCCACTTAGAGGTATCTTTTAATAAAAATGAAAGTTTATCTCAATAATATATATTTATATTTAATGCATATTTCAATAATCTACATTTATATATATTATCAAACAAAATTCCAATTTTAATTGAAAAATAACACTAATTACTTAACAGGTTGTACTTAATATTTATCTTTGGAGTAACATTTTACATGCATTAGTGTAATCTAAAATTGTTTAAATACAAACTAGAGGTGTTTTTGAAAATTTTTTTACTAAAATTTAAAAAACTCTTCTAAACTTATATCCAAACAAATTTAAAGTAATTAACAACTTATTTGGGTAAACTTTTTAAAAATACTAATAATAGTTAAAATAAGAAGGAAAAATAAAATGAACTTCTTCATAAAATAGAATTAACTTATGTATGAACTAATTTGAAAGGACTATTTTCTATTAATTTCTCTAAAATATTGCTTTTAACTCTTTGATAAGCTAATTTTAACTTATGAAGTTTTTGTTTTATCTCGTAAAAGGATTTATGGAGAAGTTTGTTGAAAGAAACATTAAGTAAGAGGAATAGAAGATATGAGAGGGTAAGATGGTTGTTATTGAACATTTGGAGGGATGGAAGACAGACATTCGTGGGGGACCCCCGTGACCATCACGTGCTCCCATTTCTAAGACAAAAGACAGCTGCCCAACAAACCACCGTCTTCAGCTCCATACCTCATCCCTTCTTCACCCTCTCACATGACCTTGTTCTTACTTTTCACATATTATTTGCATGCAATTTTATCTTGGTAGGACCTTTCTTCATTCGTACCAAGTTCACGCTAGCTACATCAATCAGACTCTTGTTTGTTCGACAAGTTTTAACTGGACAACTTCCAAGTCCCTTTTGCTTTGTAAATCATGTTATTGTAATTTCTAGTGCCGCTGGCTGTCACTTGGATAATCTTTTTAACAGTTGATTAGAAGTGATGAATTTGATTAACTATAAATGTCATCGCACATATCGATCATTCCAAAGAAATGTCACTTCTTGCTTCCAACTCCACAAATAATTCACTCATCCACTGTCTCTATTGGTTTAAAACTTTTGACTTTAAAATCCCAAGAATAATGCTTTCAAAATGACTTCTGTTTCCTCATTGTTGTACACTTTCACAGTTTAATAAAGGAGAGTTAGAGGGTTTTTTTTATTTGAACGTATAATTACATGTACACTAGCTACCAACATTTTTATTTTTTAACCCAAGAAACCATTGATTTAATCTCTCAAGTATTATTGTTAAATTATTATGCAAATTCTAGAAAAGAAAAGAAAATTCTAGAAATATATGATAAGATGTATAAGAAAGAAAAATAAAATTCTAGAAACATAAGAAAAGATGTATAAGTCTCTACAAAAATCTAAAAGAGTGTAGAGACTTGAAGAGTCTAGAAAATTCTAGATATTTTCACCATTATTCAAAGATTGAACACCATGCCTATAAATAGGCAAATTGAGACTTCATTGTAAACAACAACAACAATTACCACCACTACTACTTCTCTCTAAATACAAATAAGTTTCTATTATTCTACCAACTATTCCCTTGACAACTATCATATACTAACAGTGGTACCAGAACTATGTTCGTTCATCTACTGGACGTAGAAAAATCACCCAACTACTTCTAAAATTCTCTTCTATACATATAAACATTTTTCTTTGATCTATGGCCTCCAATATCGTTAATTTTTCATTTGTCCCTTGACCAATTTTACTGGTGAAAATTTTGATCTTTGGAAGCTCAAACTAAAGACATATTTTATCTCACAAAAATTGTGGGATATCATTCAATTTGGCTATACAAAACCAGATAATACTATCACTTTGTCTAAGGAGGAGCAGAAGAAGTTAGAAGATTGTGAACAAAAGGATGCACAAGCACTGTTTGTTCTTCAACAAGATGTGGGAGAAACTATCGCTAGAATGATAATGGACGCCGATACTGCAAAAAAGGCATGGGATATTTTGGAAGAAGAATTTGAAGGCAATGAACAGGTACGCTCGATCAAGCTACACTATCTAAGAAGAGAATCTGAGACCATTAAAATGAAGGAATCTGAGACCATTGAAGAATACTATGGAAGAATAAAAGAAATAGTTAATAAAATGAAATTATATGGAAAAGAAATTAAGGAGAAGAGAGTGGTAGAAAAAATTCTTATCACTCTCACAGAAAAATATGATTCCATTGTAGCTTCCATAGAAACTTCCTCGGATCCATCTTCTCTATTGGTGAATAAATTAATTGGTCTCCTCGGAGCGCACGAAGAAAGATTAATAAATAGCCGTGTCGATGCAAATAACTTTGAAAATGCATTTCAATCAAAGCTTAAATTACAGTATAGAAATAAAGAAGATGGAGGAAAGAAAAATGCTGGAGAATATTCTAGAAACAAAGATTCTAGAAATTTCTCTGGAAACAAAAAAGATAAATACCCTTCATGCATGTGGTATTTGCAATAAGCCGAGACATGCAGAAAAAGATTGTCGGCATCGTGGAAAACCAATATGTCACTATTGTAATAAACCCGGTCACGTGGAGAAGTACTGTCGTAACAAAAATAAACATCAAGCAAATTTTGCCGAAGAGCATAATCAAGAGCAACGTTTGTTCTATGCTAACCAAGAATCTTGTGACAACGGAGATGGAAGCTGGTACTTGGATAGTGGATGCAGCAATCACATGGCCAAGGACCGAAGCATACATCTTCAAAGATATTGACAACTCCATTAGAGCGAAATTCCGATTGGGAAATGGCACTATGGTGGAGTCACAAGGCAAAGGCACCGTCATGGTGGAGACAAAGAAGGGTACAAGACTCATCAATGATGTCTTACTAGTTCTCAATCTTAAAGAAAATCTCCTCAGCGTCGCCAAATGATGGAGAAAGGGTATTCTCTTTACTTTAAAGGAGATATATGCAAAATTTATGATAGTAAAAGGGTAGAGATTGACCAAGTAAAAATGGAGAAGAGAAATAGAAGCTTTCTTTTAAGCTTCAACCGTGACACTAATATTTCCATGAAGGTAGAAGTTGATGATTGATGGCTCTGGCATCGAAGATTTGGCCATTTCAATATTCATGCCTTAAAGCTTCTACATCAGAAAGGTATGATGAGAGATCTACCCAGTCTAAAGGAAAATATTGAAGCTTGTGAAGGATGTCTTCTCGAAAAGCAACATAGATTACCGTTCTCAAGCAGTAATGCATGGAGAGCCAAGGATTTGTTGGAGCTAATTCATACAGATGTTTGTGGACCAATGAGGACACCACCACACACCAACAACAAGTATTTCATCTTCTTCATTGATGACTTTTCTAGAATGACATGGGTCTATTTTCTAAAGACAAAGTTAGAAGTCTTTGGAATATTTAAGAAATTCAAGGCCCTTGTCGAAAAACAAAGTGGAAAACAAATAAAAGTACTTAGAAGTGATCGTAGCAAGGAGTATACATCTCGTGAGTTTGACAAATTTTGCAAAGATGAAGACATAGAGCGACAACTTACAATCGTATATACTCCACAACAAAATGGTGTGTCTGAAAGAAAAAATCGCACAGTCATGGAGATGGAAAGGTCGATGTTGAAGGAGAAATGACTGGCAAATACATTCTGGGCTGAAGCAGTCTACACTGCAATCTACCTACTCAATAGATGTCCTACTAAGGCAGTTCAGGACAATACTCCAATAGAAGCTTGGAGAGGGAATAAGCCATCAGCTAAGCACCTAAGGGTCTTTGGATCTATCTGCTACATTCATGTGCCAGATGAAAAAAGGCATAAGTTAGAAGACAAGACCGTATGAGGCATATTCTTAGGATACAACTCACAATCAAAAGGCTACCGAGTCTACAATCTTCAGACAAAGAAGCTAACAATCAGCAGAGACATTGAAGTAGATGAAAATGCTACTTGGAACTGGGAAGAAGAACGAATTCAGAAGAAGACTATATACATGCCCATCAATCAACTAACTACATCAAGTCTGGAAGACAACAATCAAGACATTGTTATCTCTCCAGAATCTCTAAGAATAGTTCCAAAATAAGAAGAATCATCACTTGAGTCTACTCCAAGACGAGTTAGATCACTGGTAGATATATATGAAACCTGCAACTTGGCCATACTTGAACCAGGAAGCTTTGAAGAGGCAACAAACTAAGAAGTATGGGTCAAGGCTATGGAAGAAGAGATTAAAATGATTGAGAATAATAATACATGGGAGCTCGTAGGTTGCCTTCATGGAAAAGATATCATTAGAGTAAAATGGGTATATAAACAAAAGCTTAATCTTGATGGAACTATACAAAAGCACAAAGAAAGATTGGTCGCTAAAGGCTACTCACAACAACCAAGAGTGGACTACAATGAGACATTTGCTCCAGTCGCACGCCTAGACACCACTACAAGAAAAATGATGAATTGCGACGGATAAATTGCGACGGTTATCCTGAAACCATCGTCGCTTTGATATTGCGACCCTTCATACGACGGTTTCTCCCAACCGTTGCAAAATTTTTCAACATTGTGATGGTTTCTCCCAAAACCGTCGCAAAATTTTCCAACTATGCGACGATTTCTCCCAACCGTCGAAAAATTTTCAACAGTGCAACGGTTTCTCCCAACCGTCGCAAAATTTTCCAACATTGCGACGGTTCCTCCCAACCGTCGCAATTTATAAGTCAAAAATTGAAATAAAAATTCACACAAAATCATGCACACTCTAAAATTATATAATTTTACTTTCAATAAAAAATAGAAAAATAAAATCATAATGACATGTAATTACATTTAGAAATGTTAAAAAGGAAAAAATACTTTAATATACTATATTAATTTTATTTCTCTATCTTTTAAATTATTTTAGAATAAAAAAGTTTTATGTTAATCCTAGGAAGCTAAAAATTAAAGAAGAAAAAATATATGTTACATTTTTTTATGTGTTAGTGAAATTAATAATACATCTTAATTGTGGATTAAATCGAGAATATTGAAAAATAATAAATAATTTATGAAATTTATTATTTTAATGATTAATTAAATATGAGATAATTGATAAATTAATTATCTTTTCACAAATAATAACTTAAAAATCACTTCTAGGTTTGAATATAATACACGCACGCAGACACACACACACATATATATATATATAACTCCTATTTAATTAGAATTTAAAAGTTATTTTTAGTACAAACTAAGTATTATTTTGTTCAAAAATTACGGTGAAATTTGATAAAGTTTAGGATTAAAAATACATTTAATAGTAGATTAGACCAAAAGTAATATATTTCTTTTGACTCACAAAGTAACTTTTAATAAAGTTATTCCACTCAATAACTCATGGTATAAGTTAAATTTTATCAATCCAATTATTAAATTAAAAGTTAATAAATTTTACTAATAATTAAAATAGAAAAAATTGATTAGAAAATAAAATAAGGATAAATACATTTTTTGAATTTTATATCTTAGATTTAAGATGAATAAATAAATTAAGTTAATTAATAATTTATTTAAAATGATAAAATTTAATTTATAAAAATAATATTTTAAAAGAGAAAGGTTATAATAACATCATTTAACTTTTACTAAGTATTATATCGCTCAATAACTTTATATTAAATGTAAATTTTATAAATTCAACCGTTAGATTGAAAGTTTTTTACTCTTAGATCATATATACAAAATTTTATATTAATTCAAGATGATTTGATACTTCATTCTTAAAAAAAAAATTGACGTAATATATACATTTCAAAATATACTAAAATATGAACACTTTGATCACCTTCAAGTTGTTCAATTTTAACAAAATTTGATATAAACATAGAAAGTGATATGAACTTTCAATCCGACAGTTGGATTTACAAAATTCACATTTAATATAAGATTATTAAGCGGTGTAATACTTAGTAAAAGTTACACCGGTATTATTATAACCTTTCTCATTTTAAAATATATAAATTATTATTTAAACTTTTAAATTTATAATAAATAATTTAAATTATTTCATAATATTAATTTTTAATAGAAATAAGTAGATTGTTAATTATAAAAGTAAGTATATATATAAATAAAGATTAATTAAATATAATATAATTATTATTAGTAATATAATTATTATATATTTATAACGGTTCGGACACACCGGAATGAGAGGGATCCAAAGATAGTATAAGTATGAGATTGTATAGTTGAGAATGACTTAAATGAATTAATTTGTACTACTTATACTGACAACATGTATTTGCTTTTCTGTAGCTTATCTCATCAGAACTCAACAGTTAAGTGTGTTTGACTTGGAGTAATACAGGATTGGGTGACCTTCTGGGAAGTTTCCCAGAAACTGTGTAAGTAAGGAGAAAACATGCTAAAAAGTGAAGTATTGTGAAATAAAATCCTTTAGAAGAATAGCAAACCGAATTTGAGACGTCTAAAAAATTTAATAAAATAAAAAATAAATATTTAGCGACTGATTTAGAGGTAGTTAGTGCGACGGGTGCTGTAAGGGTCGCAATTCCAATTTTGCAACGGTTTGTGCAACGGTTCCAGTAACCGTCGCAAAATTCACTCGTGACAGACATTTCTGCGACGGTTGGTGAACCGTCGCAATGGTGTCTTTGCGGCAGTTCTAACCGTCGCAATGTAGGCCATATAACTGTCGCAAAATCGTCATTTTCTTGTAGTGCACAATAAGAGCTTTAATAGCTTTTGCAGCACATAAAGGATGAAACATCTATCAACTAGATGTCAAGTTTGCCTTTCTAATGGCATTCTTGAAGAAGAGATCTATGTGGAGCAACCACTAGGATTCATGATGAAAGGCCATGAAGGCAAAGTGCTGAGATTGAAGAAAGCTTTATATGGCTTGAAGCAAGCTCCTCGAGCATGGTATAACAAGATCAACTAGTACTTCACTAATCATGGATTTAGGAAGAGTAAAAGTGAGCCTACACTATACATCAAGACTCAAGGTCAGCATACTCTTTTACTCTCTCTATATGTAGATGATCTTATTTACACTAGAACCAATACAAAGATGATGATGGAGTTTAAAGAAGACATGATGAAGACCTTTGAGATGACTGATCTAGGCTTGATGAGTTACTTCCTCGGTATAGAGGTAAGCTAGAGAAATGATGGAATATTCATCTCACAAAAGAAATATACAGAAGTTTACTAAAGAAATATAATATGTACGGATGCAAACCTACATGTACACTACTAGTAACGAATGAGAAACTACAAAAGGTGGATGGAGCACCAAAAGCTGATGCGTCCCGATATAGGAGTCTAGTCGAAAGTCTTCTATATCTCACGGCCATAAGACCAGACATTATGTATGCCACAAGCCTTCTATCAAGATTCATGCAAAAGCCAAGTCAAATTTACTATGGAACAGGAAAAAGAATATTGAGATATCTACAAGGCACAAGGGAGTTTGGTATATGGTATAAAATCATGACCAAGTTAAGGATGATTGGCTATACCGATAGTGATTGGGCAGGATCAATAGATGACATGAAGAGTACATTAGGATATGCCTTCTCACTAGGATCTGGATTTTTCTCTTGGGTGTCAAAGAAGCAAGCAACAATTGCACAATCAACAGTAGAAGCAGAGTATATAGCAGCTGCTGAAACTACAAGTCAAGCAATATGGCTACGGAGAATACTTGAAGAAATGAGTGAACAACAAGATGGACTGACTGTTATATGCTGTGACAACAGATCAACAATAACAATGGAAAAGAATCCAGTTCATCATCAAAGAACGAAACACATAGCCATCAAATATCACTTCATTAGAGAAGCAGCAAAGACAACTAAGCAAATTCAACTTGAATACTGCTCAACAGAAGATCAAGTTGCAAACATATTTACAAAGGCATTACCAAGAGCAAAGTTTGAGCAACTACAGACTATGCTTGGAGTTACCAAAATTTGCATCAAGGAGGAGTGTTAAATTATGATGCAAATTCTAGAAAAGAAAAGAAAATTCTAGAAACATAAGATAAGATGTATAAGAAAGAAAAAGAAAATTCTAGAAACATAAGAAAAGATGTATAAGTCTCTAGAAAAATCTAAAAGAGTGTAGAGACTTGAAGAGTCTAGAAAATTCTAGATATTTTCACCATTATCCAAAGATGGAACACCATGCCTATAAATAAGAAAATTGGGATTTCATTGTAAATAACAACAACAATTACCACCACTACTACTACTCTCTAAATACAAATAAGTATCTATTATTCCATCAACTATTCCCTTGACAACTATCATATACTAACAATTATTCTCTCACCTATTTAATTCTTAAAGTAATAAAATTGTACTAGTAATTCTTCAACTATTAAACATTCATGTATTTAGTTGTTTGTTTGTTTGTTTCACTAACATTCAGGGTTATTATAATTTTTAATACTTGAAAAATTATATGTAATTTTTCAACTTTTAAGAATTATTAAGGAGAGAAATTAATTCTTTAGATATGAATTTTGAGGTTTACTCGTTTTTCATATCACTATAATGAATTCAAAAGTGATGTTTTGAGTGAAAAACTATTTAGGTGAGTTTATACACAATTATAAAATTTAATATCATATAGATTATATCAATGTTATCAAAATTCGGAATAATCATAAACTTGGTCGAGATACTAATTTAGTAGGTTGTTAGTTACATCAATAAGTCAAGACTTGAATCATGTATAAACTAATATTTATTATATAATTAAGTTAAATATTATATTATATATATATATATATATATATATATATGTATATTAAATTTTGTTAAAATTGAACAACAACTTGAAGGTAATCAAAGTGTTCATATTTTAGTGTATTTTGAAATGAATATATTACGTCAATTTTGTTTTAGAAAAATGAAATATCAAATTATCTTGGATTAATATAAAATTTTGTATATATGATCTAAGAGATATAAACTTTCAATCTAACGGTTGGATTTACAAAATTCACATTTAATATAAAATTATTGAGCGGTGTAACACTTAGTAAAAATTACACCAGTATAATTATAACCCCTCATATATATATATATATATATATATATATATATATATATATATATATAATATATGCTATAACTTCTCATATCTTTAACTAGAGTTATGTTATATGGTGTAGTGATTGTTATACGAAGTAATATGTTTAAAATCAAACAGAGGATGCAGTAAAATATAATAAAAAACCATTTCCAATCTAAGTATGATTTTTTTTTTTTTTTTTTTTTGTGAAAACAAAAGTAATACACACACAAAAATATGTAGAAAATGAAAGCGAAACTTTAAGGAAGACCTGACCTGAAGCCCCATTAGTTGCCAACTGGACTTTGGGTTTTGCTTTTGGTAGATGTCCAAACACTTGGGTGGATTTTAATTTTTTTTTTTTTTTTTATCATTCTATTGTTTGGGTATCATAGGGTTAATGAGTCAGGCCCTCACCCTTATGGTAGCTAAGAATGTTTCTTATTTAATTGTTTCTCACCTTTTGTACGGTTAGGAAACAAATCAATTTAGATATCTGAAAATTTTCAAGACCAAAGAAAATTTTCATAATTTTTTTTTTGGCTTTTTATAGTAAATGAAAAAAAATCAAAAGCCTTTGACTATTTTTTGAATATTTGTAAATTTTTATTAAATTTTTTAGTACTATCCACGGATTGAAACTAAATAATGCAAAACAAACGCCCGGAATAAAAAATATATTTTTAGGATTTGCATTGATATATTCATAATTTATTTAACTTTTCACCAAGAACGGGAGGGTTTTAGGAAACCCGCCGATTGGAAAACAAATATTTGGATAAAGGAAATATATTAATTTTCATTAGTGTAAATATTTTTATACGGAAAACTAATTAAAATTATTCTGAATAAGATATTTAAAATAACTATCAGAAAAGGTAATAATTTTAACATATCAATTGGATGATGAAAGTTAAGGATGCTTTACGATTTGAGTTGTGTTTCATCAAATTCCTTATCCAATCAGATGAAATTAGTTTAATTGAATTTGTGTGAATATTTTATCATATTTAATCCAAACTAATTTAATCAACAATGAATTAGTTTGAGTTGAGTTATTGTATAAAAAAAATTAAAATTATTTTAATAAAATATAATACTAACACCCAAACAAATGTCGAAAACCCATTCACTCCTACTTATAAACATACAAGTGAAAACAAAGAACCAACGAATCAATATTCTTTTAATCATTTTATTCATTTTAAAAAATTAAAACAAATATGAATTGTAATATTAAATTAAAATTATTAGGGTTAAAACTTCTCATTACATATATGAAATAAATCTACCATAGGGATGTGTAATGTGAAGCCAAAAAACAATAGTAATCTATAGTAGTCAATCCCAAAAAACAATGTAATGACTTATATGTGTAAAGTGGTATCTCATGTGTTTTTTTTTTTTTTTTGAAGTTAGTCCCTTTTTATTATAATATATATATATATATATATATATATATATATATATATATTAAATTAAAATTTAAAATTTGTTCAATGGATTGGATTTTAGAGCTATACACTACTATAGGAGACACATTTTATGTCAACTATTTTTAGATATTTTACATCAATTTTGAAAATAATATAAATTAAGACAACATACAAAGTATAAGACATTTTACATTAGTTTAAAAATTAATGTAGAAAATCTCATTTTTATATCGGTTATTGATAGAATCGATGTAAAATATGCAATATTTTACATAAATTTTATCAATAATCAGTGTAGAAAATTCAATAGGCAAATTTGCATTAATATAGGCAAAATTTGTTTGCATTAATTACTCTAAAATCTCTTATAGCATCACATTGTTAAATATTAGTCATTTGCCTCTAGAAAGAAATTTTGTGCTTATTAAATTGAGTTGAAAACAACGATATAATATTATAATTTAAATACAATGCAAAACCTAATACACCTAATAGTAAAAAATAACTTAAAAAGGAGGAAAAAAATAGGTAAGGAAGAGGCAAAAGACTTTTCATGACACAATGAAATATGAGTATTGAAAAGCAATAGAAGCATCTTCCTTGATATTTTTAAAATTGAACTTAAGACCAAGATCTTGAAATATCGTAAAATACATTCCCCAAGTAACAAAATCAGGGAGTCTTTCATATTCTAAAGCAACAAGAGGCAAAAGACACCAAGCCCATTCATTCGACATTTTACTAATCTGTGAAATCAAAACATCGTTATTCCTAGTGTTCTCATTTATGACTTTTGGATATCAAATACTAACCAACTAGATCCTCTTTTTTAGGACACTAATATACAATACAAATTTCACCTCATCTTACCTTGGAACTCTCTCACCTCTTCACTATCATATCCTATGCTGATGGGCATTTCTCTTAAATTCAAAAACATATAATTATATTAAAATATATGTAACAACTATTTCACACTTCAAAGTTTCAAGAAGTCTTAAATAGAGATGATAAATATAGTTTTAGACAACTGCAATCTAAGACTACGGTGGCATAAATTCCACCATAATTAAATTCTTTTTAGCTAACCATTAAATTTATAGAGCAGCTCTCGAAATTTGATGCTTGACTAAAATAATTTAATTTAAAAGGATTTGTACAAATTTACACATAACTTTATAGAAAGTGCAGGTAATAACACCATTCTATCAAGCCAAATTAGTTATACTCCCGAATTATATATGCATGTATCTATTTATGATAAAACATTTAGATTACCTTTATGGCTAGATAAATAATAGCACATGAAGAATTTCATTAGCTCCAAAAGGATACTCTTAGGAAGCAAGTGAAGCATTAATCAACAAGTTACTAATAACCTTGCAACAATTCAGAATAAAGACAAGTTTATCCTTGGCTTGTACATGTTGATCTTCTGTACAGTACAAAAAAAATGTAAATTATCGACGGATAATTTCTGACAAATACAAATCTATCAAAAAAATTATATTTTTGACGAATTTCACTAATGGAAAAAAGATTCGTAGGAAGAGTTACATTATCAATAGGTAATTTTTGACAGATACAAATCTGTTAGAAAATTTATATTTTCGACGAATTTTACCAATGAATAATTTTTGACAGATACAAATTTGTCGAAAAATTTATATTTCTGACGATTTTACCGGCGGATAATTTTCGACAAATACAAATTTGTCAAAAAATTTATATTTTCAACAAAAAAAAAATCATAGGAAAAATTATATTGCCGATAAATATTTCTGACAAATTTATATTTGTCAAAAATATAAGAATTTATGAAAAATGCTTAAATCAAATTTTTTTTAATGGAATGTTACGAACGAATAATAGTTTGTCAAAAATTTGATCTGTAAAGAATGTTTAATATTTTATCAAAAATTGATCCATCAGAAATATTTAATATTCTGTTCGGTAACAATAAAGATTAAATTTGACAATAATATATTATGATATAATTAAATAAGATTTTAAATTAGTATTTTATTAATGGTTGATAATTAGAAAATAAAATAAGAATAAATACATATTTTGAATTTTATATCTTAGATTTAAGATAAATAAATATATTAGCTTAATTAATAATTTATTTAAAATATTAAAATTTAATTTATAACTTTGTAATAAATAAATATTTATAATTTTATAAATTATATTATCATTATAAATTATAAAAATAATATTTTAAAATATATAAATTATTTTTTAAACTTTTAAATTTATAATAAATAATTTAAATTGTATCATAATATTAATTTTAAATAGAAATAATTATATTGTTAATTATAAGTTTATACAAATAAAGATTAATTAAATATAATATAATTATTATTATTGGTTAATATAATTAAATATAGTATAATTATTATATATATTATTATATCTTTATAATAGTCCAAACACACCGAAACGAGAGAGATCTAGAGATAGTACAAGTATGAGATTGTATAGTTGACGATGACTTAAAGGAATTAATTTGTACTACCTATACTAACAAGATGCATCTACTTTTCGGTAGCTTATCTCATTAAAACTCCATAGTTAAGTGTGTTTAACTTGGAGTAATTTAGGGATGGGTGACCTTCTAGGAAATTTCCCAGAAAGTGTGTGATTAAGAACGAAGCATGCTGAATAGTGAAGTGTCGTGGAATGGAGCCCTTGAGAGGTCAAATATGATGGGTGTTACATTAATAAATTTATTAAAATTAAATAGAAATTTTTCGTCGAAAACACATAAAGATTTTCAAACAATATTGACAGAATATCTGTCAGTAATTTTTGAAAAATATATCTGTTGGTAATTACCGACGAATATTTACCACAAAATCATCCGTCGAAATTTTTTGATAGTTTAGGGTTTTATAGGAGATTTGTCAAAAATTCTTTTTTTTTCGACGAATATTCCTTTTCATCAACGGATTATGTCTGTCAAAAATTTATGTTTTTCTTGTAGTGATAATTTTTTATGTGTAAGATGCCACCATAAGAATGATACAACGGATAAGATTTTATAGGAAACAAGAGTATATCCAAAAAGCCAAATTAGGAGAATTCTTCCACTATTTCTGCTAACAATTAACAAACTATATATAGACATAATAGTCAATAGCACACTAAAACAACTAAACAAGCTTATATAAACAAAAATTTATTATGTAAGAAAAATCATACACATATCAAATTTCTGACCTAAAAATATAGTTTGATATATACGATTAATAGGACTTACTTCAAATGTTCCAGTGAATTACCCTACGTACTCCTCCTTAGCTGAGCTCCAACCCCAGGATAAAATATGGGGCTCGACCTTCTTTGGTATTGAGCAAGCTTCAACAATGCCCCATGTTGATGAGATAGCTTCATCTATAAGTCTAACCTGTGTCTCTCTAAAAATGTTGTTGCAATTAGTATATCACTGGAAGAATTAAAATATAACATCTTCAGTCACATTTATATGAAAGTAGGAAATGAGGAACTATTAATAGGATCTATTATAAAGAAATTTCACATTATTGTGACAATCTACTCAACAAAAATACTACATAAACACAAAATGGAAAAATCATCCAGTAGAATAGTTGCAAATATAAAAAAATTCTTTAATGCTTTCTGGTTTGAAAATAAAGAAAGGATTTGGTAGGACAAGAAAAAAAGGGCCTTAGGAACTCACGTCAAAAACACAGTTGAAACATAGGGCTTCATTAAAAAACAAAAAACAAAAAAGGCTTCACCAATAGAACCCGAGTTTACTTTTTACTAAATTTCACCATCTATCAAGGAGAGCCCAAGGAGAATGATGTGCTTCCTGATTAGCACGATGATCGTCAAGGAGAGTGTGATAAAAAGGATTGTCGTCCATCAATGAGTGTTTGGGTACTACAATGTTCTTCGAGGGTTTGAAAAGAGATCTAGATGTAATTCCTCGGTAGTGTGTGATTAATGGAATGCTTCTTAGGGATAGTGCGCCAAAGTCAGGTTTTGGGCTTTCATTTCTACATCAATTTCTCAATAAACTGATGTAGAATACTTTATATTTATATCGTTTATTGCGAAACTGATGTAAATATACTTATATTTTTCATTTAATTACAAAAATGTTACCATATTTTTATTTTACATTGTTTTTATTAAAACTGGTATAGATATGATGATGTTGAATAATATTTTTCTAGTATCGATAACTTAATACCCAACCTAAAAAATGAAAGATTTGATTGGATTGAATTTTACTCAAACATTCTAAAAATTCAAACCAAGTTATTTGGATTGCCTAATGTCCATTCACAATTACTTAAACTCCAACATTAATTTTATTTATTTATTTATGTTTGTTTTATTTAATAAAACTCATTGAAAAGTTTTCATGAACAACAAAATATATAAAGATAAACTAGTCCTGGTCTTTTCATTAATTAAAGAGAACAATACATCAATAGTTACCTGATGAAAATTTAAATACAAAGAAAACAACCTCATACATCATACATATAGGATTCCCATAACAAAAAGACCTCTAACACACCTCAACAGTTTAGTCTCCTAAACCCTTATATAATACTACCCCTTGTCGTCGCCTAGGTAGCTAACCCTATACGTCATTAATTGATTCATCAAATAGATATGAACTCCATTGCTCAACCTAAGAATGGGTGGCAGGAGAGTCACCTATTGAACCGACTTGTGTCTCCATAGGTCATGGAGATAGTGTCCTTGAAGCTAAGTAGTGGACGTTGAAAAATAATAAGAAATGTACATTTCATTCGAGCCTTCATTTTCAACCTCGATTGGAATGGAAGCACTATCTTTCAAAGATTATGACGATAAGGATGCATAAGTAGGATCCTAGATTTTGGGGGTAGTCAGTAGGAATTAATCTATATGGGACATAGTGGGAGCAATTGCCCCACTACCATTTTAGGCATACATACTTTTTTATTTAAAGAAATAATATATTTTAAAAAATAAAAGTTATATTCTAATAAAATAAACATGTGTTTAAATTATTGTATGTATAAAATTTAAATTTGAAGAAGATATTTATTTATTTGATGTCTGTCAAATTTAGTTCTCATATATTATAAAGAATATTCTTTAATAACAAATCAATTTTTTTTATAAAGTTTAATATAAAAATTATTATTTTTAATATATTGTATTATATATTGTGAGTATATATATACATATATATATATATATATATATATATATATATATATATATATATATGCTCACATATTTTTTGTTAAAATAAAATTTTGCAACATGCATATTTACCTTTTATATTTTTGATTTATTATATACGTTGATTAAAAAATCAAAATAGTAAAAATTTTAAGATTTATGTTCTATTTAGAATTTCATTATAAAATATATTTTTAAATAAGTTATCATCTAAAAATTTATATTAGATATTAAAAACATGTTTATATCATAAATAAATTAAACTTAATTTTTATAAAATTTAACATATTTAATTTTATATTTTTATTAGTGTTAAATTATTATAAAATAAGTTTTTAAGATTGTAGTTCTAACCAAACATTTAAAAATATCTATATAAAAAAATATTATATATTTGTAACAAAAGTTTAAGTTCGGCCTATTAAATTATAGTATAACTTAGTCTGACCTAGTTTATTTTCATCTTTATTTATAATCGTAAATACAAAAACTTGTAAAAAAAATTATAATATATATTTATACTTTTAAAAGTTATATGTAAAATTTTTAATATTATAAATATATAAATAAGTATTATTTCCATTATCTAAAGTTTCTAAATTTATCATCGGACTAATTATCCATTTGTATCCAATTTGATGGGGCGAAAAAGTTAGATGAATGCAAAATATATCAAAACTTAAAGATATTTTTAGGTCCCATAAGTAGTGTACACGAAACTCAACTTCCTATTTGTCCAACTACATGTGAAGGTTAAAGGACAAGTTCATGTTTCATCTTTGATGTGAGTTCATATTCGCAGAATGAACGACATACAAAGAAAACAAAGAATATGGAGTGAGATATTTGTATGTTTAACTAAAGGGCAGAACTAGGTGTAAGCCCACAGGTGCAGTTGCTCCCCCAAAACTTAAAATCCTCTTAGTATTTCAATTACAATAAACTTCCATCAAGTTTATTTGCATCTACATTGTGGTATATTCCACTTATATCTATTGTTACTTTCTATACAAGAAATAAGAAAATATCTTTTAATTTGGGACAATACATTTTCTATGTAGGAAATACGCATGTGGTGCTGCTACACTGTTTCTCGTTCAACAAAATAAACTTACGTCATTGATAATAGTTTCCTCACTCTCTTCTTAAATTTACAATAATCATCTTTTATTTTTATTAGGATAATAAAATTCTAAACATAACCTAACAAGATTCACCTTAATATTTTTGGTTCACTTCTATTTTTATTTATTTGAAGTTTAAAGTCATGAAGTAGTAAAGACTTTCATTCCATAATTTACATATATAGAGAATTCAATCATATAGAAGATTGATTACTTATTGCTAATTTACTACTATAATATCACATATAATATGAGTTAGAATTATATTCCTATAATTCAAATAAATTTCATTTGACAAGTACGTCTAAATTAATAATATAAATTAAAGTAATAAAACTTTTTGTACAAAAACTTTTTTTTTTCTGTCAAGAACTAAATATGAAAGATGTATATTTTGCCTAATGAAAAATGTGTAAAAGGTTTTTCTGATGGTAATTAGGGGAATTCTAACTCCTAATAACATATTTTATCTTTTACTCAATCTGTCAAGGCACTATTTTTCTGCACACCAAAACACTGTAAAAAAAATGTTTGCCAAATAAAATTTCTTTTTTGCCCTCCCTAATATTTATTTTTGGTTCCGTCCTTGGTTTAACCTCGTGTCTATGGAACGTGTTGAGATGTTTTTTCACTCCAATATATAACAACAAACATACAATATCATAAGGGGAAGGAAAGCTTAAGAGTTTTTATCCAAGTTCTTAAGGCTTTTAACATCAATCCTCTCGCATCAAAACTATAGTATAGATTTGTACTCTCTGTTGACTAACCGTCATCAAACACATAACATCCTTCAAACAGTGATGGAGAGCAAGTATATTTCTACTGATTAGCACTAAACATTTTTCATTAATTATTTCTGAAAACATTAGAAGCGACACAAGAAAATAACAATACAACAGACTTTATGTTATTTTATTCTGAAATTCTACATCCATTCAAGTTTCACATGCACATACACATTTGGTGCTTTGCTTATTGCTCAAAGTTCATTGAGCGTAAGAGGGATAAGCTCTCTCTGAAAATCTCAGATGCTCGATTGCGCATTTTTAAAGCCTCGTCCATCAGCATTGCTGATTCCTGCGCCTGTTCACCCGCTTTTACAATGTCATCGCTTGCTTTTCCTAAAGCTATCAATACTTCTGCTGCGTCAGCTATCTCAATCCCCGTATCAAAGATTTCTTGGTCACTGTAGTTCTCACGCGTTGTGTGTTCTTTCAAGTGTGAGTAGATATTTCCCACCAAAGTTGCATACATTTTCCCAGTTCTTGCTACCTTCAGTTCGCCTCTTGCGTTTCTTACTTGGAAACCTGTTTATATATACACCCAGCTACGCTTTTTGATAAATTCTTTTTGGAAGTTACATTATACAAACTGATACCCAATAATATATATTGTATCACTAATTATTTATATAAGTTTGATAATTTTAATAGGTTTAATATATTATTTGGTTCATGAATTTTTTTAAAAAGTTATTAAGTCCTTAAACTAAAAAAAATTGTAAATAGGTTCTTCATCCTTTTATGCTTTTATAATTTAATTCTTATATGGTTAAAATTTTATTTACAATTTATAAAATTTAACAAAATAATTTTAATATCTGCATATCTGATAACTGTATTAGATTATTATTTTGTGTCATCATTTATATATATATATATATATATATATATATATATATATATATATATATATATATATATATATATATATATATATATATATTAAACATATTCTATGAAATGTTATAAATTGTAGATAAATTTCTAATTTTAGAGACTAAATTACAAAAGTATAAAAGATGAAAGACTTAATTACATCTTTAAAATTTAAGGACTTAAAAAGTTAAAAAAAATTGAAAATCAAATGATGCATTATTTAAACCTTTTAAATATAACTATATTCTTTACCTGCACAACAATCTCCTCCAATATTCTAATATAACTACATTCTCAGTAACATTTTTAGTTGGATAATAATATATAAACACTTTTATTGCTGAAATCCTTATTTCTTTGATAATTCTTAAATATTTTCATGTATCAAACACTTTTTTCATCGACAAATTAACCAGTTGTGTTAAATGATAGAATTTGAACTCATTTTCTCTTTATCACAGTCTTATAATTCCCTCCACACCACCTAAAATACCTAATAACTCCTTTATATCAAATACTTATTAACACTTCTAATTTTCTTTTATCTTTTTTTGGTTCATATAATATCGTTAAGTGATATATATAAGTTAAGAATAGTTTTAATTTATAAATTGTTTTTATACGATTAAATTAAGAGATAACCTATTTCATTAAAAAATATATCATCTATTGTACCGATACCTCTTTTTACTTTCTCATTGTAATCAAGTATCATGAAATAGCACTCCAAGTACATCGATAGGATAGGAAAATAGATGAACATACACACCAATTTGTGAGCCCGAAGGTACGGTTTCCACATCCTCATGTTGATGATGATGATGATGATGGGGGAGGATTTTTTTTATAGGAGCGTGGTTGAATATAAGGAGGATTTTGCACTGTTGGTGGGTATTCGAAAATAGGTTTTGGTTCAACCCGCTTTTGTTTGTGGGATGTGATCAAACGAGTTACAGTCTCACTGTAATCATCGCCAGACATGTTTGCCATTACTTACAGACTCGTTTGTATGTTCGATATTCAAAAGCCAAGGCGCTAGCTATTTATAAATAACAGAGGGAAATAAGAAAAAGTCTTCCTAATACGAAATTATTTAACAAATAAATAATAGAAATATCTTATATTGTCAACTTTTCATTTAAAGGAGTGTTTAATACATTGAGAAATTTTTCATGTTGAAGAATGGTAGTTGGTAATTTATAAAAGCTATAAATATTGGAAATCATTGACTAATATTAGAAATCATTAGAATGAATATAGTGGTGGAAGTTAAAATAAAATACACAAAATTTTATCGGTGTCATCATTATAATTTCAATTAATAAATAAAATTATTATTTATGTAAGAGATAATAACTTATATTTTTTAACTATATTGTTCAAATTCATATCCTGACGTAGAATATATGATAAACTATGTTAGATTCCGGCTTATAGACCAAACAACCTTAATGCAATAATTTTGGGAAAAAAAATCTTTTAGTCTAATACCCTTTAACAAAATATAAGTTTCTTGCGCAAAGCATTTTTTCATTTAAATATGTTGTTTTTACTTATTCTATATGTTTCCCCATGGGTCTATGTGATCCAACAAAGAAACGTTGAATAACGGTAACAACCATGCAGTATGCACATGATTACGTTGACTACACTCGTATTAGTTTTAATTAATATATAAGACAATTTAAATGAAGTTAAATTAAATATAGACAATTTTGTTCTTTTATACAAAATAATTGATTAATATTATTTTTTCTTTCAAATAGAAAAATATAAACAAATATTCAAGTAAAATGACTACAAAGAGATTCGATTAGAAAAGATTTAGGACGTGTTTAATTTTTATTTTCATAATTATTTTTAGCTTTATAAGAGACAATGAAGATAAACCCATTTCAAGTTTCTGTCATGTCACAAGTCACAACCCACATTTCTCGGGATAACTCACCCTTGAGTTAGGAGTACAAGAGATAAAAATTAGAAAACATTTCCCAATTGTTTTTGTCATTTTTAAAATCTACTTCAACTATAGTTAATTAATTTCCCTATGTAGACAGTGTCAAGTGTAAACATGCATCCTGAACGGCACCCACAAGTAGCTCTTCACTAACGCCATGTTTGGTAAAGCAAAAATATCGAAAAACTAAATAAAGAAAGAAGAGATGGAAAATAAGTAAAAAATAAAAATTGAAGGTTGTTTGGGTGATTCGAAATTTGTTAGCTAATTACACTTTTTTATTTTTTCACAAATCAGCACAAAAATAAAAATTACATACTTAAAAATTATTTGTATTCAAATAAATGCTTCTCACAATCGAATAACAAATCACTGACATCGTTGCTTACGCAATTTTTTATTTGAATAAATTAAATTTTATTCGATTACGTTTTCCTAGCATTTAATTGAAACTTTCATTCAAATATAAATTGGTTTGTATGAAACTTTCATCCGAATAGAAGTTGTTTCAGTTGAATAGTTATATAATTTTTTTATTTAAATGATTAAAATAAAAAATTGATTTTAAAAATATTTTTTATTTCTATTTTCTGTTTTCTATTTTATTTATTTATTTCTCTTTTATCTTTTTTATATACTTTATTTTCATCTATGTTTTTTTCATCTTACTCAACATACATAATATTATTTCTCACCTATTTATCTTTAACTAAACAATCAAATTTTCATTTTAGTTCTTACTTGTTTTTACTTATCTATTTCTCTTCACTCTATTTCTCACCTATTTATTTCCTCTTTTGTCAAACACACCCTAAACAAAAGTTAATAATGTGGTCAATAAACATAAGTTGATAAAAAAAAACAAAATTATTCATGAAAAATATTTATTTTTTTGCTTAACAATAATATTATTAAAAAAACATTTAAGTATTAAAATTTTGATTTAAGTAATTTAAATTTATTTGATTAAATTATAATTATTTTACATATATAATAAAAAGAAAAGCAAAACATCGCAAAAATAAAAAATAAAAAACAATTAAATATTAAGAGATTAATAATAAGTGGTTGAAGTAATATATGCTTTGAATCCTAATTAAATATGAACCATATTGCTGTCAATTTAAATTTGTAATTCCTGTAAATAAAAATAAGAAATGTATAATAATTTATGCATTCTACTCGATCACACTGAACTACAACCCTTGATCCATTGAAATTAATACTACATATTGAGACAAAACTACATTAATTTTATTCAGCTTTTCAAATAAATTTTAGAGTCACATTATAGTCATCACGAAAAATGAGCTGTCAAGTTAATTATTGCGATATTAAAGTGCTAACCCTTGGAAACATTTTCTTTTATAATGAAAGATTTTTGGTTGCTTAAGAACGAAATAAAAGCAATTTATATACGAAATGATTGAATGAAAGTCAACTGTATGATCTAAAATTTTAATATGACCAAATTATATAATGTTTAAAGCTTTGGATTCCGCCGTCTCATATTAGTGTAGTCTATTTCTTTCAGTTTTTAAAAGTTGACCCACCTATAATAGGCTTCAAATTGCACTATAATAAATCCCACTCTTGCGTGTGGAGAATGCTATAACATCTATTGTAACACCAAAATGTTTCAGTTTAATTATGATAAAATAATAACCCACTTTAATTTCCTTCAAATCTCCATTCTCAATTGTCTAGTATATATAGTTTATTTTTAACAAAAGCCTCTTTCTTCGTTTCACGTTTCCTTTCCTATGCCCTTTTATACATTAGGAATATAATTAATACTTCCGTGCAATAAGCGTGATGCTTCCTAACAAAACTTAGCATTATCGTTTGTCAATTTGAAATGAAATGCGCCGCGAATATATGGAGCCAGTTGGGAATATATATTTTTCAAATGCATGTGTGCATGAGAGCTGGTACAATAGTACCCTAACTAAAACCTAGTCATTGTGATATCTAATTCTTAGTCTTCTCCCATCAAAAATACTTGGTGAAAATCAATAAAATATGAAGCCTTAGATATTGCAAATGTGGCTTGACAACTATGGGATTCAACTAACACACTAATCCAAAGTTTTAAGACACCGAATTTATGAATTCTTTTTATCATTTATATACTATTGAACATATATAACTTTATTTAATGTGAGACTTTCATTCACACATATTTGTAAACTAACAATTTTCATTCCCTTCAAGTGTAAGTATCTTTTCGCTACAAGAAAAACTGTTATTATCTACGGAATATTATCTACGAAATTTTTTCTGTAAATAATATTTAGTTATCTACGGAATATTACTTATGGATTTTTTTTTGTAGCTAATGTTTAGTTATCTACGGAATATTACCTACGGAATTAATTATCTACGGAATATTACCTACAGAATTAGTTATCTAGGAAATATTACCTACGAAATTTTTTTCATAGATAATGTTTAGTTATCTACGGAATATTACCTTCGGAATTAGTTATCTACAAAATATTACTTACAGAATTAGTTATCTATGGAATTAGTTATCTACGGAATATTACCTACGAAATTAGTTATTTACGAAATATTACCTACGGAATTTTTCATAGATAATGTTTAGTTATCTACGAAATATTACCTATGAAATTAGTCATTTACAAAATATTACCTACGGAATTATTTATCTACGAAATATTACCTACAGAATTTTTTATGTAGATAATTTTTTAGTTATCTAAATGATGTAAATAATATTTGGTAAAAAATAAATTATTAAAACTTGTCATTTTAAATTTTTTATTTTTATAAATTAATAATGATATAAAAAATATATTAATATTTTCTTTTAAATTTAATATGAAAATATTATGATATAGTTAGATAAGATTTTAAATTAGTATTTTATTAATGGTTGATAATTAGAAAATAAAACAAGAATAAATACATCTTTTGAATTTTATATCATAGATTTAAGAAGAATAAATATATTAAGTTAATTAATATAATTTATTTAAAATTTTAAAATTTAATTCATAAAAATAATATTTTGAAAGAGAAGGGTTATAATAACACCGGTATAATTTTTACTAAGTATTATACCGCTCAATAACTTTATATTAAATGTGAATTTTATAAATTCAACCGTTAGATTGAAAGTTTTTTACTCTTAGCTCATATATACAAAATTTTATATTAATTCAAAATGATTTGATACTTCATTCTTGTAAAACAAAATTGACGTAATATATACATTTCAAAATATACTAAAATATGAACACTTTGATTACCTTCAAGTTGTTGTTCAATTTTAACAAAATTTGATATAAACATATAAAGTGATATGAACTTTCAATCTAACGGTAGGATTTACAAAATTCACATTTAATATAAAGTTATTGAGTGGTGTAATACTTAGTTAGAGTTACGGTATCGGTGTTATTATAACCCTTATCATTTTAAAATATATAAATTATTATTTAAACTTTTTAATTTATAATAAATAATTTAAATTGTATCATAATATTAATTTTAAATAGAAATAAGTAGATTGTTAATTATACAAGTAAGTATATATATATATATATATATATATATATATATATATATATATATATATATATATAAAGATTAATTAAATATAATATAATTATTATTATTGGTAATATAATTATTATATATATTTTTATAGCGTTCTGGACACACCAAAATGAAAGGGATCCAAAAATAGTATAAGTATGAGATTGTATAGTTGAGGATGACTTAAATGAATTAATTTGTACTACTTATACTGATAACATGCATATGCTTTTGGGTATCTCATCAGAAAACCACAGTTAAGCGTGCTTAACTTGGAGTAATATAGGGATGGGTGACCTTCTGGGAAGTTTCCCAGAAAATGTGCAATAAGGACAAAACACGTTGAAAAGTGAAGTGTCATGAAATAGCATCATTGAGAGGCTAAATATGAGGGTTGTTACATTAATAAATTTATTAAAATTAAACAAAAAATTTTCAAAGGTTATCTACGGATAAAATCCATAAATAACAACTATCGTGGGTTATTTACGGAAAAATTTTCGTAGATAACATTATCTACGAAAAAATCCATAGATAATAACTTTCATGGGTTATCTACGAAAATTTTTCGTAGGTAACGTTACCTGCGAAAAATTTTTCGTAGGTAACGTTACCTACGAAAAATTTTACGTAGGTAACTTTACCTACGACCTTTGTAACAGCCCAATTTTCACTGGGCCAAGAGCCCAATTTAGGTGGTTTAGTAGCCCGGAACGGGCCGTTCCAAAATTGAAACGGGCCGTTCCAAATTACTTAATAGACCTACTTTTGGTAGCCCGGAACGGGACGTTCCGTAATTAGAACGGGTCGTTCCAAATCGTTGAATTTGCCTATAATTCCAAAATTGAGAACGGGCCGTTCCAAAGTTGAGAATGGTCCGTTTCAGAGTTGAGAACGGGCCGTTCCAGAGGTGAGAACAGGCCGTTCCACAGGTGAGAACAGGCCGTTCCAAAATATGACTGTTGTGAGTATTAAATGCACCCCAGAACGGGCCGTTTTGGTTTGAGAACGGGCCGTCCTGGATGTGATTTTTTACCCATGATTTAAGGGTCCAGAACGGGCCGTTCTGGATTTGGAACGGGACGTTCTGGCGAAGCCTGATGCCTATAAATTGAGCTCTCTGCCACTCCCAAAAGACACACCTCTCATTTTCTGATTTCTTTCCTTTTGCTCTCTCTTCTTTCCCTCTACTTTCTACTTCAGACCAAGGGAAACCCAGCTAGGGAGACCAACCAGATCTTGTGTAGTTTCAACTACTTTTATCCAGGTACGGGGGAAAAGGAGATTATTTATATATAGAGTTACATGAGGGAATTTGGTAGAGGAAGAACTCTTGGGATTATGAGTAATTTTATAATTATTTCTGTTTGGAGAATTATTGATTTTATATGATTCTGTATGTGTTAAGGATTATGAATATATGATTAATTTGTAAAAATGAAGCTCTGGGAGAAAGAACGAAATTATAGAAAAGTGCCTGTAAGTTAGATTTTGGAAAAATTAGACTATTTCTGTTTGAGAAATTAATGATACCATTAGATTCTATATGTGTTGAGGATTAAAAATATATATTTAATTTGTAAGAATGATGATCCGGGAGAGAGAACGAAATTGTAGAAAAGTACCCGTGAGTTAGGTTTTGGAAAAATTGGGGGTTTTATTGTTGGGTTAAGATTATATTAAATTGCTAATTCCATTGATTACTATACTAATTTATAAATGTTATTGTTATATTATTTGATAAAATTGATGATCTAGATGAGGATTCATGGTGAATTATCTGGGGGGTATGTGAACCACTATTTTGTGTGGATTGTGTATGTATTGTGGAATTGAGATGTGGATGTGGATGTGAATGTAATTGTGGTTCCTCACACTTGTGACCAGGGGTGACACGACTTTAAGCAAGAAATGCTACAGGCGTGACCTTGGCATAGTATGGGATAGGTGATTCCTCATGCTTATGTCGGGGGTGGCACGACCTCGAGCAAGAGATGTTGCAGGCGTGACCTTGGCACAGTGTAGGATGTGTGATTTCTCATGCTTATGTCGGGGGTGGCACGACCTTGGGCAAGAGATGCTACAGGCGTGACCTTGGCATAGGGTGGGATGTGTGAGGCAATTAATACTTATGTCGGGGGTGGCATGACCTCGAGCAAGAGATGCTACAGGCGTGACCTTGACATATGGTTAATTGTAAGATTTGTGTGGATTGTGATGGATTGATGTAATTGTGAATTGAGATGTGATGATGAATGATTGATAAATTATGATATATATAAATGTCTGTAAATAACATTTCAAGTTATGATGTGATGATGTTGTGGATTTCCTTGTGTGCTTTATATATAAATGTTTTCTTTTCTCACCGTACAATTTGTGGATGTTTTAGGTGAGGAAGATCTGGCTTTGAGTGACATCTAGAATGTCAACCGTTGAGTTGTGGGTGTGCTATGATATTGTGACATCGGGGCAGAGAATTCTAGGATGAATTTTTATATGTATTTAGAGTTATACCTTCTCTTTTGGAAGCAATTTGTAAACTCTGAAGTTTTACTTTCTAAATTTTATTTTTAATTATTTTGGTTATTTATTATGTTTTTTTTTGTGAACCCTTTTTACCAACGTTGAATATTTTATTCTTTAGTTTATTTACAAGATTTATTTATATGTGTTGGGGTAGTAAGGGTGTCACAACCTTATTATTGACGATTTTTTTTCCGTAGATAATTAACACTTACCTACAGATTTTCATGCTTATCTACGAATTTCTTCCGTAGATAATGCTGATTTTTCTTGTAGTGTTTACATAATATACTCCCCATTAAACAAAGCTTTTTTCCATTCATGAGGATTGATAGAAACCCATACAATTTAGTCATTGCTACAAATAAGTTTTAGGTACTTACACTATTGTTAGCTCACATCAATGAGACACACTACTTAATCTCCACACTTTCTAGAAAGCTTTTGACATAAGGGATCTCATACTAAGATCCACTATCTTCCATTGCCTAACTAATACTTGTTCAAACTAGTCACTCGGTCAAGCTTTGTAGCAACCAAGGTCGTTATGGAATCGCGAAAATAGATTGAAAAATGACGAGTTGCCACCAATTTTTGTTTTTAAGAAAAAACATTGGAAAAACTATAAAAAAATAAAGAAAATGATCAACAAAAACAAATTTTAGGTTTGGAAATTAGTTATGCATTAGGGAAGATATGAGCACCCTACAACATTCTTCGTAAGTTCGATACCCCTAATTAATTAAGCAAGCTACTTATAACTTTTTAAAGTATTTATCTCATCCCAAATTAATCAAAATTGGCTACAACAATCAAGTGTATTGTATTTAACAAGTGCATTTATATTATTTTAATGAATATCAAAATTATTTATTATTATTATTGTTCTAAAAATAAGACAATATTATTATTTTTACTTTTTTGGACTGATAGGAATGATTTTCTACTCCTACGTATCACCATGTGTAATGAAGCATGAAAGTCACTTAGTTTTTGTATAAAATATTTGTGTATCGGTATTTTTTAATTAATTTATGCTTTTATTAAAAGTAAGATTTCTGAATGTTGCTTGTTGTCACATATATTTATCTATTTTTAGTGTTGTTTGTTATCTTTAATGTTTCACTTCTTGTGCATCCACTTGTTTATATCCTAGTATTCGTATTGTTTTACTTTTGCTAAAAAATAATTAAAAAATTATGAAACTAAAATATTTTTTTCATCAAAAGATTAAAAATTAAAACATAAGAAATGAATTAATTTAAATAATAAGTTGTCATTTTGAAGTATAAGAAATTAAAATATGAATTAGGAAAAAAAATTTAATTTAAAAATACTTATGAAATTATAAAAATACAATATTAATTTCCATTTTAACTAAAAAAGCTAAAAATAAATATATAAAAGTATATTTATAAATGATATATAATTATATATAACTATATATATATATATATATATATATATATATATATATATATATATATATATATATATATGGTTGACGCTAGAAAACTCATTGTGCTTGATCATTTAATAAAACGTACAATTAAGTCTATCAATAAATATATAAAAATATTATCATCATACTTTATAATACACCTAACTGGAATAATTTAATATATATTATATAATTAATAAAAGGTGAAAATATATATATATATTAGAAAATATATATATATATAATTAATTATAAAATGTATTATATATATTATATAATACACTTTATAATTAATACTTGTATATTAGAAAAAAAAAAGAGGTGAAAATAATATATATTTTATAATTAATAAATATGGAATAATTTAATTATTTTTTATTTAAAAATTCGTAAAAATAAAAAATTAGGATTTTGTCATTTGCATTTATTTAAACTTCTTTTAATTTTTATAATTAGTTTAAAAAATATTTATGATAATTTATAATATATAATTTATAAAATAATATATGAAAGTAAAAACATTCCTTAATAAATTAATAAAGATGTGACTCTAATATAGCAGATCAATATCTGTGAATGCAAGTAATGTAAAAATAATATATATATATATATATATATATATATATTAATTAAAAAATTATTAAAGGATTATAAGTATTATAATTAAAGTTAAATTTATAAAATCATCTAGTAATCGAATATAGGGTTTTAGTAATTGATTACAAGTTTCACAATCTAAACAACTATTTATTCTTTTCTTTTTTCCTCGTGTAACCATTTCGAATAAATTGTTTTAATTTTCAAATTCTATTTATGCATTACAGTTTCGGAGTCTATTGTCCTTTTCTTTTTGGTGGAGGATATTACACTAAACTCAGTCCGTACGTATTAGGTAGTTTGGTCCAATCAACATTATTTTTTTGTCTTAATTTTTGGATGACTTAATTATCAAAAGGTTTGATCTTTTCTTTTTATTTTATTTTTTTTTGGAAAAATAGCGCAAACAAATATAAGTTTAGTTTTTTTTTTAAATTTTTACTTAAGTGGTGTTATGAGAGAAATAAATTTTAAAATATATTTTTCATTTAATTATTTATAAAAAATACTTTTATATTCAAATATTTACTAAAAATATACTTTCAATTAAAATATATTTTAAAAATTTTGTTAATTCATTATCATTCATTCACTTGATTAAAAAGTGATAAAATATAATTAATTTTCAATTAATTTAATAAAATAAAAATTCTAAAATAAATTATATTATGATTTTAATTATGAATCTATTTTAAATTTATTAGTTTGATGTTTAATGATGTTTGATATTATTGTGATAAAAATTGATATTATTTCATATTTATATATATATTGTTAAATAAGTACTGAACTGATAAAGTAGCTCAGATGGCTAGAGAAGGAGTGTTAAGGTTAGAATGAGTATAAGGTAAGGGGTTCGAATCTTACTACTGTCAATTATCTGAAAATTAATAATTAATACTTCTAGATTAGAAAAAAAAAGTGGAAATAATATATCTTGTATAATTAATAAATATGGAATAATTTAATTATTTTTTATTTAAAAATTTGTAAAAATAAAAAAACTAGGATTTTGTGACGGATTTTGAATCCCTCACAATTTGTGATGGATTTTGAGTCCCTCACAGTTTGTGACGGATTTTGAGTCCCTCACAGTTTGTGACGAATGCGTTCCCTCACAAATTGCGACAGAAAATTTATTAGTCAGTGACGACATATTTCCGTCACTAATTGTGACGGACTGAATATTTCCGTCACTAAATATTTTGTGACGCCATTTTTTGTGATGACCCAAATTCCGTCACAAATTCCGTCACTAATAATTTTGTGACGGATTTTCTTTAATTTTGTGACGGATTCTTTCCGTCTCTAATTTCCATTTTTCTAGTAGTGAAACATGAGTAGATGGAAGAAGTTGAGGTGTCTAAATTGTTAAAGGCTACTCATCTAGAAGATTTGGTAATAGAAACTTGGTTTGCTAACATGTAGTCTTGGTTAAAATGAGTAATGGTAACCGGAGAATGTGTGTGGACTACACGAACCTCATCAACGATTGCCTCCAAGAATACTTATCCTTTGCCAACCATTGATAGATTAGTGGATGGGGCAGTCAGGCACCAAATTGTAGGATTTTTGCATGCCTACTCAAGGTATAACTGGATCCTCATATGCCTTCCTAACAAGGTAAAAACAACCTTCACCGTTGAAGAGGATAATTTTTGTTATCATGTGATGCCATTTAGACTTAAGAACGCATGCGCTACATACCAATCATTGATGGATAAGGTTTTTCGAAAACAAATTAGAAGAAATTTGGAAGTATATGTGGATGACATGGTAGTCAAGTCCAATAGTATGGCCTACACATGATTGATCTTGTCGAAGTGTTCTCCAAGGTAAGAAAATATAACATGCGTTTAAACCTTAAAAAAAATATGTATTTGGCATAAGTGGAGGGAAGTTTCTAGGATTTATGTTGGCTATAAGAGGCATCAAGGCCAATCCAGATAAGTGCTAAGAAATCAGCATGAAGGGTTCGACCAATCTAAAAGAAGTCCAACAACTCATGGGTAGGCTAGCCTTTCTCTCTCTCTCTCTCTCTCCTATTTTTTTCCATTATTGGTCGAAAAGGTAAATCCAATATTCACTTTATTAAAAAATAAGAAAGCCTTTGAAGGGACTCTGAAATGTGAAGAAACTTTGCAAAGCTTAAGGAATACCTTGTCAGCCCCTCCTATTTTGGCAAAACTTGATCGAGAACTTCCAATTCTCCTATATCTTTCCATATCAGACGAGTCTATTTGTGTAGTTATTTCCTAAGAAAAAGAAAGAGGATAAGTCCCAATTTTGTTACCTCAGTCAAATAGTGCGAGGTATTGAGCAAAGGTATTAGAAGGTGAAAATTTTGGCCTTAACTTTGATAACTTTTGCAAGAAGACTAAGGCCTTATTTTCTAATTCACCAAGTAATAGTCAAGATCGAATACCCCATTGTAAAGATCTTAATAAAAATAGAACTCAATGAAAGGATGGTTGCTTGGTCTGTAGAGTTCTTGAAATTCGACTTGGCCTACCAGTTGAGAGGTCTGACATAAGCACAGTGTCTGGTAAATTTTATCAATGAAATGACCATAGAGTCTTAGCACATTCATACTTGGAACTTGTATGTTAATGGGTCGTCAAGTAGGGAAGGTTGTGGTGTAGGGATTATTCAGAAGAGACTAGAAGACTTAGTAATTGAGCAATCACTATAGTTTGAATTTCAAGCCTCCAATAATCAAGTAAAATATGAAACACTCATAAGAGGAATGAAGTTATCTTTAGAGATGGGAGTCAAATTCTTGTTTTGTAAAAGTGATTAACAGTTGGTAACTGGACATTTAATGGGTGAGTATCAAATAAAAGATCCCTAGTTGTTAAGGTATTATATCATGTGGTTAATCAGTTGAAAGAATACTTCTCTAATTTTTAAATTGAACATATACCTCTTGAGGATAATGTAAGAGCTAACATGCTTTCAAAACTAGCAAGAACTAGGCGACTTGGCCATCACAAGATCTTCGTGCAACTAACTTTGAAGAAGCTCAACACATCTATTGAAGAATGCATGCAAATTGGGAGGAGTTGAACTAGATGACGCTAATTGAAAACTACAAGAAGAATGACATTGTGGTCAAGGACTCCACAACTGCCAAAAAACTTAAGCTTCAAGCAAATTTTATTTTGGTATCATTGGAAATGATCTCTATAAAAGAAGGTTCTCTATGCAACTACTTAAGTGTATCACCAAATAGCAAGTCAAGTACATCATGGTAGAGTTGCATCGAGAAGTATGTGACATACACATTAGGGGAAGGTCTTTGGTAGCCCAAATACTCAAGGTTGGGTACTATTGGCTGACCATTAAATAAGACTCACTTGAGCATGTTAAGAAGTATATCCCTTTCCAACAACATAGGAATCTCATGCATACTACCTCTTAGTCCCTCCTCGATATGGTATCCCCATGGTTGTTTGCAATGTGGGGTATAGACATTTAAGGTCTTTTTCCTCCTACTAAGGCTCAATGCAAGTTTGTGTTGATAGCAACCAACTACTTCACCGAGTGGATAAAAGTAACCAACTTACTTGGGTCACAACAAAAAATGTATAAAATTTCATTAAGAATAATATTATTTTTCGTTTCAAAATTTCAAAGACTATTGTAACTGACAATGATATGCAATTCACATATATAAAACATAAAATTTCATTGAAAGGACTCCACAAACAACATCAGGTTTTGTCTGTCGAGCATCCCCAAATGAATGGTTAGGCTAAGGCTGCCAATAAGGTTATATCGGGTGAATTAAAGAAGAGACTTGGAAGTGCAAAGGGAAAATGGGTCGAATAGTTGTTGGAAGTACTATAGGCTTACAAATGCACTCCACGTACAACTCAAGAAACTCCTTTTCATTTGACTTTTGGTATTGATGCAATTCTACCAGTAGAAATAAGGGGCTTCCCCTATAAGAATTTTCCATAATAAAGATGACAATTCTTCTCTTTGAATTGAACTTATTTTGATAAACATTTTCTAGGATTGGGTATGGATACGTCAAGAAGCAAGTCACAAAAGGGCGAACCAAAGACATGTTTCTCATCTAGTTAAGAGGGAATTCCAAGAAGAAAACATGGTATGGAGGGTTTAATGCGAAAATAGGAAGGATGGGACAAAAGGAAAGTTCTCGGTCAATTAGGGACCCTTCAAAGTTACTCAAAGTCTAAATAATGGAGAATACTAGCTCAAATATCTTTCCAAGTAGGAAACTTGGAGAATCTGGAATGCATCCCATTAAAAGTTTTATTATAGTTGACGTATGAAACATGTAATGAGGTGTTGTACTCTTTTCTACTATCGATCTTTTTTCCATAGAAAATAAAGAGTTTTGGCTAGGGAGATTTTAATGAGGCACACCAATATCATTAATAAAGTATTCATTGCTTCTACATAAAGACCTTAACCGAGTAAAATCTCTTGGCCAAGTAAAATAAAAAATCCAAGTATAAAATCTTGGTACGTTAAGACTTTGGCCAACTAAAAGTTCTTGATCAAATAAAATAAAAAAAACACAAGTACAAAATCTTGGTATTAGAAGACCTTGGACAAGTAAAAGATTTTAACCAAATAAAATAAAACAAACACATGTATAAAATCTTCGTACATGAAGACCTTGGCCAAGTAAAATAAAAAATCCAAGTATAAAATATTGGTACTTGAAGACCTTGCTCAAGTAAGCGTTCTTTGCCACATTTTGTTAAATGTAAATCTTGGCGCACGAAATGTAAAATAAAGGTACATATATGAACAAGAATGTAAAATTCATTAATTGCAAAGTTTAAAAATTATAAGAAAAGAAGTTATTGGGAACTTCTAGCCCCCTACAACAAGCTAATTGTCGGAACTATAAAAAAAATTTGATCTTACCCACAAATTGTTTGAACTTCATTTTGAAAATCTTATCAATTTAGGATTGTCTAAAGATCAAACCAATCCTTTACTCAAAACATCAGAAAAAGGAAAAGGTTTTCAAAAATTAATAATGGTTTTCATATCCATAATTATAGGTTCGAGTCTGTTATGCGTAGGAAAGATATTAGACACCACACAATGCCCTAACTTGGTACCCTACGACGAGTTTAGCATAATAATAAACAATGATTGAATATTTACCCCTTTTTATTAGTCATTTAAATACTTATTATCTACATGATTGTTGGTTATCTCGTGGAAATAATGTTACGAATAAAGCAATTAAATAAATAAGGAGAGAGAGAGAGAGAGAGAATTGATAAAAACCCCTCTAAAGCAAGCTTTATAGAAGAATCCTCAAATGTTGGTATAGAGACATGTTTTGGTAGCCTTTCGCTCTACAAAGACATCATAAACACTCAAGAAAGTATAAAGGAAGAGAAGGGAGTTTTTCTGTCAAGAATTTGTCAACTGAATCGTGTGTGTGGAAGACTAAGCCTTGGGCACGCTTATATAGGTACCCAGAGGCTTGGAAAGGTCGTTCCCAAGATTGGAACGACCGTTTTGGCCCCTAAATTTGCACACAAATGGGTTTTGGGAACAGACCATTCCAAATTAGGGTTTTAGGCCAAATTTTCTATTGGGAACGACCATTCCAGATTTTGGTAGGGTCGTTCCCAACTAGGGTTTTCCATATTAAATTTTAGTTAGGAATGGTTGTTCCATGCCCTAAACCCTAGCTTCGAGTCCTTTAGGCCTCCTGATGTTGTCTTGGTCCATTTTAATGCTTTATTGGGCCTTCAAGGGCTCCTCTTATCATGTTGGTGGCCTTTCGTCCTTGGTAGGGGTAACCCGGATGAAATCCGATGTCTACACTAACTAACCAGCTCTTCAACAACATTAGTGGATTCCTCCTTTGCAGCCTTCTTTTAGACCTTCTCAATATTCTCCACTTAGGCGTTTGGCATGTTAGCAATAGTATCAAACCCCTAACCATCTAAAAAATCTACCACATCTACCATCTCCCCTTAGTAGACATTCTTATCTATATTAAAATTGGAAAGTCCTTTATGTTATAAAAGTGAGAAGCTTGCTGGATGGCTTTATTGAAGTTGGTCACATGTTGCTTGTAGATGTGAAGTTTTTCCTCCTTCTTGACTGTCTGAACAACTTCTTTCAAGACCTTTTGCTCATCACGAGATTTAGTGATCTCCAATAGATGACTCTTCAAACTTTTCTAGTTGGTGGCCAACTTGTTGTTTACCTCCTCTAGACGTCGAAAATAATCTCTAGCATGAGAATCTCAATTGTGAAGATCACTAACTTGACTTTGCAACTTGGTGACTTCTTAAGTTTGCTCTCCATTCATCTTTAGTGTCTCCTAAAGACTTGCTTGGTTCTCTTCCAACTCAACTTTTTAATTTGTTGATGTCATTCAAATTGATACCAACCTTGCATAACTTAGTCCAAGATACTAAGCAATCAAGACCAAGCTTGCGAATCACCAAAGGTGGCTAGTGTAACCTCGGGACTAGTCTTCTTCAAAGCCTTTTGGTCGGTTGAGAAGAGGGCAATAAGGTCCATGACCAACAAGAGGGTAGTAAGTTTGGATTATCCCTCGGAGGAACTATTCCACTCGGTTCAACCACCTTGTTCTTAGCCTGGTCAACTTCGGTGGTCGAGTTTACTTCAATAGTTGGCCTAGGAGGGTTCATCCTAATGGAAACTATTAAAGCACTAGGGATCATAGGAGTGGAAGTAGAAGAAGAAAAGGGTTCGAGAAGATTTAGATGAAGAATTTGAAAAAGATCTTAAATAAATAATGTTTACTTCCATCCCACCTAGAAATGGAAATTCTACATTATTGCTTAAACTCATAAAAAGGGAGGAAGGGAGACGTACCTAATAGGAACTCGACTCTTGGTTTCTTTAGAAAAGGCAGGATGATGAGAAGTTCTTGGTGTATCAGAAAGTATAGGTGATAGGAAATTCTTTGTGAAGGATAAGGGTCATCACTATTTATAGGCTTGAAGAGCTCCAGTAGATGATGAAGTGTTGCATCCCTATGAACTATCAGAACTAATCAAGATCAACAAACGAGAAGAGGTGTCCCTTCACCTTCCCACGTCCTTTTAGGACCATGTCTCCAGAAGGTTATATAATAACTAAAATTGCCATCATTAAACCCCTGAAATGACCCTAATGCTATGTTCTGAAATGATGACATATTTAAATAATAAATTCAAATTTAGAAAGGAAAATTAAAATTTTCCTGTCGGAAAGATTATTCATCTAAACTAACTCTTCTCCTAATAAGTCTAAGACTTGGAGGCTCATGTATTGTATAGGTCCTGGAATCCATACTGAAGACATCTTAGCTTCCATCATTGACTTGTTAAGGGAAGAATCATGGTTATTGTCCAAATACTAATCGGAATGCCCAACAGAGACTATTCCCAATCCGAATAGTCCTTGGAATATTAAGGACTACTACTTTAGGATTAAGTCTAGCAAATAGTAACGTCCAACCGTTAATATAATAATAAAAGATCGTGAATGCGTTTTAATGTTTCTTTGACTAATGGTAACATTTCTTATCTTATATATACACATGCATTTAGCCTTCATAAGATACACTTATTCTTGAGGTAACACTATACACTTCAAATACCCACTAATTTTAGCATTCAAATTTTTTTACAAGTATAACCGCCAATCTGAAAACCAAAGACTCAAGGTCAAAGAACGAAAACTTTAGATGAATACTTTCCGAACAAGTACAATATTCATATTTTCTTATAACCAATTACAACTTTAATTTAATGTTAAAGTATCATAATTTAAAATAAAATTATCCTTTTTATATTCAGATCTTTCCTTCATCTTTTATACATTCACATTGTCTACTATTTTAATGTTTTCACACACACAAAAGAATCTTTTAATGTTAAATAACTCCTCATTAAAAAAATAAAATTGTTGGATAACTTGTAAGACTTGTTTAATAAATATTTTAATGTTGCAACTTGTACGATTAGCTGGAGATCGAGTTGTTTACATTATCGATCAAACTTTTAATGTTTCATCACTTTCAGGATTAGTGGGATTGATTAATATAATTATTATAACTATAAAAATAAAATAAAAAAGTGATTTGTCTTCGTATTAAGATTATAAACTAAAGAGTCAACTCTACTCCAAAGAAAGTCACTCTTAAAAAATTATTCTAATCGGTGAAAGCTTTATTTTTCTTTTCTCCGTTGTTTTCTCCCCATTAACCATCCCTTCCCGTAGTCCACTAGTTCGTGTTCTAGATATCTCTTCCACATCATCCTAATAACTTTGTACTTCAATATGGAACCCGAATCTTGGATGTTTCCCATTACAGTGATGTTAGGTTCTCTAAACCATGCCGAAGTTCAAGCGTGCAGCATTTCAAGCGTTCCAGATGAGCTTAGAAACCAAAACGACAAGGCCTTCAAGCCAAAAGTGGTTTCCATAGGACCGATCCACTGTGGAAGCACGAGACAACTCCAATTAATGGAAGAGACCAAGTGGCATTACATGCGTGAGTTTCTTGACCGGAACAGAAACCAAGGGGAAGGACGAGTGTCTCGGATAGAAGCTTGTGGCCACCAAATTCTGCAGATAGATAATGCAGTTAGGGCAAGCTATGGAGGTAACACTGAATTGGAACCCAAGGAATTGGCTAAACTAATGATAGTGGATGGTTGCTTTGTGCTGGAGTTTCTCTTTAAGCTTGCCTCTTACATGATTGAACTTTCCGACCCATCAAGGAGTACTGGTTATTCGGGTGATCCAATATTTGAAGACAAGAAGAAAGTGTTGGCTGTGATGAACGACATCACAATGCTTGAGAATCAAATACCCTTAGTGGTTCTCAAGTCGTTGTATAGGAAGGTGTTTCCTCACCCTGATGGCACTCTTATCCACAACGATCACCGCGTTGTGCAACTCGTGCGGGAAGCTTTTGGATACCCTCAGAAGGAAGGTGGAGGAGGAGCACACATACTTAACTTGATGCATTTGTCCACCGTTGAACACGATCAGTACCAGAGAAAAGCAGCCAAGAAAGAACTCACGCGGTGTGCTACGAGGCTTCGAGCCGTGGGAATAGTAATTCAAGCAAAAAAACCTAATTCTAAGATCGAGTTGGAAGACAGGTGATATTTTTATTTATTTATTGTTTTTTTATGCAGTAGATTCCTTGTTATTTTAACGTGGTTTAATGTTTAAATTATATCTTTTATCTTTCTATTTTTTCGATATTCAATTTTGACTAGGACCATAGATACCTAGTAATCTTAGACTATCTAATAATATTTTATGTATAGACTAATTAAGAATAATGTAATCTAGGACATCGTGATAATTCCTCCCAATGTGTTGAGACTTTTGATGTCCCACTTACTAACAACCAACAATGTGTTGACACAAGTGTAAGATGTGTAATCTTAGTCATGTTTTTAAAAATAGATACTAATGGGAGGAAATTATTAGATAGTTGAAAATCACTATTTGTCCATAGTCCTGGTCAATTACTATAGACATGTATTAATTTAAATTTCTAAATTTATGAGAAGAAATTAATAACATGTTATCTAAAGATTTAATTAGAGGCCATATTGGGTGAAACCACTTAATAATTTCTCCTTAGTGGAAAAGATACCAAAACTCCCTCAGCACACCCCAGAAATCTTAAAATCAATTTGATGCTATCTTACACTTAAATGATAAGAATAACATTCTTATCTTTAAGCTAAACAATGTTGTAAAAATTCAAAACAATACAAACTTCTTAAAAACTAAATTATCTTTATTTATTCAAACTAAAAATATTTATACATGTTCTCAACAACAGGTTCAACTTTGACATAAAATTCAACCATAACAAGCTGGAAATCCCGACGCTTCAAATCAAAGAGACAACAGAAGTGAAGTGGAGGAATTTGATTGCGTGGGAGCAGAGCAAAATTAGCATCAGATGCAAGTTTACATCGTATGCCTTGTTCTTCCGAGGTTTGATATGTTGCAAGCACGACATTGAACTACTTGAGGAGAAGAAGGTTATAGTGAACGAGTCAGGGAAGAGCAAAGAAGATTTGCTGAAACTATTTCTCACGATATCCAAGGGCGCGGAGCACATGGATTCGAGCTATGGCGAAATTTGTTCAGAGTTGAACATGTATCGAGAGAGGAAAGTCGCAACAGCGTTGCAATGGTTGCCTATAGTCATTTGGCACTTGTGCAGACATGCTTTTCAGATCATTGTTTACTATGGGATAAACTGGTACAAAATTTTGATACGTGATCATATATCCACAGTGTGGAAATTAGTGGGAGTGCTAGCAGCTACTGTGCTTCTGATTCTCACCATCATGCAGACGATTTATTCAGCCCGCAGCAGCAACTAATTATTTGTTAGAATTGCTACGAGCAAATATAAGTGTTTTTGTTACAGTTAATTTTTGGAATAACAATTGAATAAGTTATTATCATGTCATGTATTATAGTGTTTTGTGCAATGCATTTTTTTTTTCTTCATGTCATGTTGTATCTCCCAATGTATCTATAAGAGATTAATTTTTACTCACAGTATTATGACTACTATTTATACTTATAAAATTGTAGAGTTCTTCCAAGTAAACAAAGGATTTATATCTTCTCACAATTCAACCGACCTTTGTTTGTATACCGTATGGTGCCGAACAGGACGAGCAATCCGAACGCTTTGCGTACCCGAACCCGCCGAGTACCCGACACCGCCGACCCCACACGAACGTACGGAACTTGTCAGTACGGTCGGCTAAGGTCAACGTCATTACCAGGCTTAATTACAAGTAAATTAATTAGCATAAATTTCGGATCAGTCCCCTAATTTCCCGGGGCCCAACCCATAATCACGGCCCAACACGAACACCTATAAATAGAACTCCTGAGAGGTACGCAACTACTTTTGACCTACCGCATTTATTACGCCGAGTACTTACTTGAGCGTTGGAGTGTCTTTGCAGGCACCCCCCCCTCTCGCTTCGGACCGCCCGGATTGAACGAGAAGACCGAGACCCAAGACCCGACCTACTACAACAAGGATAATTGGAGTGTGTATCCTAACGCAGGAACATTTGGCGCCCACCGTGGGGCCGAAGAGACGTTTTCAGCCCCTTTCTTAACTCTACGACTGAGACCGAGATATGGTAGTGACCCGCAAAGGACAATCAACAATGACCCAACCGACTCACAACGTTAATACCGAAGCCAATCCCGCCATGACTAACCAAGAGCGTTACCCGTACGGAATGCCCCAAACTCAACCGGAACCCGTGATACAGCAGGTCCAGCCGAATACTGATCAAACCCAACCAAATTTACAAGACGACCTCCGCGCGTTGCGGGAAGAAATGGACACCATACGCAGGCAAAGAGAAGCCGACGCCCGGGAGCTAGCCGAGTTACGGCGGCAGAATGCCGAACTCCGGAACCTGAACCAAACTTGTGTGCCGTCCACCCCCACAGCCGTGGAAGAATCTGCCTATCACGCCCCGACTGAGCCGGTAACTCGAATGCCGAGCACCTCATTGATAGCCAACAGGGCCGAAACCACCGTCCATTCCCTAAGACATCCCTTTTCACGGAGAATAATGGAAACAACCCTCATGGATCATTGGAAAAACCTCCCAATTGAGAAATATGACGGAACTTCCGACCCCGACGAACACCTAAATGTTTTCCTGACGCAGACAACTCTCTCCACCCAAGACGACTCGGCCCTGTGTCGAATATTTCCCACCTCACTGAAAGGAAGAGCTCTAAAACTGGTTCACCAGGTTGCCGAACTCTTCCATCGACTCGTTTGGCGAGTTGTCATCCCAGTTCACTTTGCAATTTGCGACGAGCAAGCCATACAGGACGACCTCGTTGGCTTTAGCGGGAGTGCGTCAGGAGAAGAAAGAGAGTCTGAGATGTTTCATGGACCGGTTCAACAGGATTGCCATGGAGATCGGTGATCTCAACCCAGCCATGGCGCTGGACCGGTTGAGCACTGCCCTCAGGCCGGGACCATTCGTCAATAGCTTATGCAAAAAGCCACCTGTGGACATGAATGATCTCCGACGCCGAGCTGAAAAATACATGCAAATGGAAGAGTTGGCCAAAACAAGAAATCAAGCTAGAGCCGAGGAGAATTACAACCGGAAGGAATCTAGCCGGGAACCAACAAAAAAGATCAATGCCGACCCCTCAAATTCCCGCCCCCCGAGAGGACCTCGTTACACAACGTACACTCCCCTCAACGCTAGCAGGGCTAAGGTATTGGAGCAAGCCCTCTCGTCGGAAATCTTGATAATTCCGAAAAGAGCGAACACGCCCCCAAGGGCGGACAAGGCGAAAGCATGCCGATTCCGCCGATTCCACCGAAACCGGGGCACTCGACGGAAGAATGCTCGGCGCTAAAGGACAAGCTTGAGGACCTTATCAAGCAAGGTCACCTGAAGAACTTTGTCTCACCGCAAGACCACCGACCAAGAGGGAGAGACGAAGAATACAGTCGGCGAACGTCACCACCAAGGGATCGACGTCACAGGTCCCGTTCGGCCGAAAGGAAGGACCATTCACGAAATTCAAGAGAAGACAACACTCGGCCGAGAAAGATAATAAACACGATCGCCGGGGGTTTCGCCGGAGGAGGCTCCACCTCTTCGGCTAGAAAGCGGCACCTCCGGGCAGTCCGAGATGTAAATACCGTGAACCAACAGAAAGCACCGAGGATGCCGACCATCACATTCTCAGACCGAGACTTTCGTGGTGTCGACCCCATCCAAGACGACCCTATGGTGATTTCAGTCGAGATGCACAACTGCATCGTGAAGAAAACCCTGGTCGACCAAGGGAGCTCCGCCGACATCTTGTACTGGAATACTTTTGTGCAGCTAGGGATTCCCAAGGAGAGCTTAGAGCCATATCACGAACCCCTGGTCGGTTTTTCTGGCGAAAGAGTGATGACGAGAGGGTGCATCGACCTGTATACCCGCTTCGGGTTCGACCAAAAGACTTCCCGAGAGATCAAGATCCGATACATCGTGGTACACGCCAACACGTCGTACAATGTTCTACTGGGCCGACCCTCGATCAACACGTTGGGGGCCATTGTTTCGACCCCCCACCTGTGCATGAAATTTCCATCGAGGGATAAGCAGGAGGTGATCACCGTGCATGCCGACCAAAAAACTGCAAGGGAGTGTTACCTCTCTAGCTTGAAGGTGCAGCCTCTGGCCGAGCCACCCGCGACAGCAAGAAGGGTAAACGTGGTTAGACAGGAGACAGCCGAGAGCATCGACCTCGATCCTCGTTTAGGGGAAGTGGAACGAATTGAGGCCGCCGAAGACCTCAACCCTTTCCAGCTCGGCCGATCACCCGAACAAATCACCCAAATAGGATCCCAGTTGAGCGAAACTGATGCAAACCGAGTCAGGCAAACTGTCCGAGACAACAAAGACGTGTTTGCTTGGACGGCGTCAGACATGCCTGGGATAGACCCTGGTTTCTTGTGTCACCGATTAGCAGTGTGCCGAGACGCCCGACCGATAGCCCAAAAGAAAAGGAAAATGGGAGACGAGAAACGAAGGGCTGCAAATGTTGAGGTGCAAAAACTATTGCAAGCAAAGTTCATCCGAGAAGTTACCTACACCACGTGGCTGGCAAATGTAGTTCTGGTCAAGAAGTCAAATGGCAAATGGAGAATGTGTACCGACTACACCGACCTCAATAAAGCCTGCCCAAAGGATGCATACCCGCTCCCTTGTATTGATCGGCTTGTAGACGGTGCGTCAGGGCACACAATCTTCAGCTTCTTGGATGCATATTCAGGCTATAACCAAATAAAAATGCACCCGGCCGACGAGGAAAAAACGGCGTTCATCACCGAAAGCGCCAATTTTTGTTACAAGGTAATGCCGTTCGGGTTGAAGAACGCTGGAGCAACCTATCAGAGGTTGATGGACAAGGTATTCCGAGATCAAATCGGCCGCAACATCGAGATTTATGTGGACGATATGGTGGTGAAATCTAACTCCATGGAAGATCACGCGGCCGACCTCGCCGAAGCATTCGGAGCATTGCGTAAACATAACATGCGACTCAACCCCGAGAAGTGCACTTTCGGGGTTAAGGGAGGTAAATTTCTCGGCTTTATGCTATCATCGAGAGGCATAGAAGCTAACCGAGACAAATGCCAAGCTGTAATAGATATGCGGAGCCCGAGCAGCCTGAAGGAATTGCAGCGCCTCTCTGGAAGACTGGTTGCCCTGTCCCGATTCCTCCCTCGGCTAGGCGACAAAATCAGTCCGATGACGAAGCTCTTGAAAAAGGCGTCGACTTTCGCCTGGAACGAATCATGCGAAGAGGCCTTCGCGGCATTGAAAACAGCTTTGGCGACCCCTCCGACCCTGACGAGACCGGACCGTTTGGATCCGCTGTTGGTATACTTAGCCGTATCAGACGAAGCAATCAGCTCGGTTCTGGTACAAGAAAAGGGAGGCTCTCAGGTTCCCGTCTATTTTGTTAGCCGACTTCTTCAGGATTCCGAGACCCGATACCAACTTATTGAAAAAGTCGCTCTCAGATTGGTACATACCTCCCGACGTTTGAGACACTACTTTCAGAGCCACCGAATGGTCGTGCACACCGATTGTCCGGTTTCCAAAGTCCTAGGAAAACCCGAACTCGCTGGGAGAATGATGGCATGGGCTGTCTAACTCTCGCAATTTGACATTGCATACAAGCCGAGAGGGCCGATCAAAGCGCAATGCCTGGCCGACTTCGTGAACGAGTTACACCCCCACGGCCACTTCGAAGAACAATGGTGGACCCTCCACGTGGACGGCTCCTCAAACAGCCAGGGGAGCGGAGCAGGTGTAATCTTAGAGGGGCCGAAGGGCATTACTTTGGAGCAATCCCTGCGTTTTCGATTCAAAGCCTCCAACAATCAGGCCGAGTACGAAACCCTGATAGCCGGGCTCAGATTAGCCGAAGACATGGGCGCGACGAGAATCAAATGTCTGACCGATTCTAAGGTTGTGGCCGAACGAGTAGGTGGTAATTTCCAGGTCAAGGACCACGTGATGATGAAATACTACCACACTTATCAAGGGCTGAAGTCAAACTTCCAGGAGGTGTCGGTCGAGCACATCCCACGAGAGAACAACACTCGAGCCGACCGGTTGGCTAGGCTAGCCACAACCAAAAAACCAGGTCACTTGAGAACCATCATCCAACAGGAGATCGACCACCCCAGTGTTGACACGGAGTTGATAGCAAATGTCGATGCCGACCACACCGCACCGAAAGATCCCCCAGACTGGCGAGCCGAAATCAAAGCTTTCATCATTGACGGGGTCACACCAGACGATCCAGCCGAGGCCAAACGTTTGCGAACCCAAGCCAGTAGATATACTATCATTGCCGGGCAACTGTACAAACGTGGTTTCTCTACCCCGCTGCTAAAATGTCTCGACCTCCATGAAGCCGATTATGTGACGAGAGAGGTGCACGAGGGAATCTGCGGCCTGCACTCAGGAGCAAGGACAACTGTCTCCAAGCTCTTACGGGCCGGATACTACTGGCCGACCATGAGCACCAACTGTGCAGCGTTTGTGAAGAAGTGTCTACCGTGTCAGAAGCATGGGAACCTAATCCACCAGCCGGCCGAGCAACTACATTGCATTCCCCCCGCATGGCCATTCGCTACCTGGGGAGCCGACATACTAGGACCATTTCCGATCGCCAAGGGACAATGCAAGTTCCTCATCGTAGCCGTGGATTTGTTTACCAAGTGGATTGAGGCCGAACCCCTGGCATGCATCTCCGCCCTCCAGGTTCAAAAATTCCTATGGAAAAACGTCATCACCCGCTTCGGCGTCCCTCACACGCTAGTGACCGACAACGGCCTTCAATTCACCGATCGAAAACTCAACGAGTTCCTGGCTGGCCTAGGAGTACAACACAAGTTTACCTCGGTGGAACACCCACAAACAAATGGGCAGGCCGAGTCGGCCAACAAGGTCATCCTGGCAGAATTAAAGAAACGGCTAGGGGAGGCAAAGGGAGCATGGGCCGAGCAACTACCCGAGGTGCTCTGGGCATACCGATGTACCCCCCAATCGACTACGCAGGAGACCCCTTTTCGCATGGCTTACGGGTCCGATGCGATGATCCCAGTGGAAATCGGGGAACCGTCATTCCGCCGAACCCACTTTGATGAGGCAAACAACGAAGCCGAACTCCGAACAAACCTAGACGCGATAGAGGAGGTTCGAGACCAAGCACTGGTTGTGGCCGAGGCCACCAAACAACGATACAAGAGAAGGTTCGACAGCAAGGTGAAGCCTCGAGCATTCCGAGAAGGAGATCTCGTTTGGAGAGCCACGGGCGAAGCGAGGAAAGATCCGAAGCAAGGGAAGCTCGCCCCAAACTGGGATGGGCCCTTCCGAGTCCGACACAACCTGAATAACGGAGCATTCAAGCTGGAGCACCTGTCCGGAAAGCTTATCCCTAGAACTTGGAACTCAACTCACCTAAAGATGTATTACAGTTGATGTACTAGTGCACTCTTTTCCTTGACCGACTCTTTTGTCCCTAAGGAGGGTTTTGGGTCGGCAAGGTTTTTAACGAGGCACTTAATTAATAAAAAACTTATTTCATTATCTTTCCTCATCCAATATTATGCATGTGTAGACCACAATGATGCGGAATTCGATCTCGATCGACACGTACAAACGCCGAGCAATCCTCGGCCGACCACTTCGACGTTCTACCGAGCCCGACAGGTTTCCCTGCCGAGTACCCTCCTCGGCTAAGGATGCACCTAGGCCGAACGTTACACGTACCAACGCCGAGCAATCCTCGGCCGACCACTTCGACGTTCCACCGAGCCCGACAGGTTTCCCTGCCGAGTACCCTCCTCGGCTAAGGATGCACCTGGGCCAAACGTTAGTCACGCACCAACGCCGAGCATCCCTCGGCCGACCACTTCGACGTTCCACCGAGCCCGACAGGTTTCCCTGCCGAGTACCCTCCTCGGCTAAGGATGCACCTGGGCCAAACGTTACTCACGCACCAACGCCGAGCATCCCTCGGCCGACCACTTCGACGTTCTACCGAGCCCGACAGGTTTTCCTGCCGAGTACCCCCTCGGTTAAGAACGCATCTAGGCCGAGTAACATACCACCAGTATTCAAACCCAACATAACGCCCCGACTCCCAATGGGTCGGGCCCATCACGATTTGGCCGAGCTACCTCCTACTCGCGTAAGTAGAACAAGAACCCGCTACGCACCATACATGGCGGTGGCATCACTTATGGCCAACCTAACCGACCTCTCACAAAGAAAACCCTCGGTTAACCCGAGGCCGATTCATTTTAACAACATCCAAATGAAGTCCCATTATTAATTATGGCCGATTAAGCCGACCTCTCGAAAAGTTTTCATTTCCACCGAGTTGAAAAAGGGAAAACCCTCGGTTAAGCCGAGGCCGATTCATTTTAACTTAGCATTCAAATGCACTCTCATTATTAATAATGGCAGATTGAGCCGGTCGCTCGCACAGGTTTCGTTTCTATCGCGTTGTGAAAAAACCCTCGGTTGAGGCGCGTTCGGTTCATCAAATTGAAATAAATTTCTATTAATCAGTGCCGATCAAAATGGCTACTTACAAAAAATTAAATCAGCCTACACCCCCGACACCTAAGGCCGAGCTAACAAAAGGCGCTACCGGCCAAATTACAAGTAATCCCTAAACCTAGCAGGCTATACAAGCTGATCCTATTCAACCGCCGGCTCCACCAGGGTCCCGTCTCCGACGACATCAATTATTTGGTCATCTTCCCCAGTTGATTGCACCGGGGCCCGACTAGACATATTCTGGCGCGGGGCCTCGGTATCTGGCTCGGCTCCTTGGGGGAACTCGGCGTAGCTCATAAACTTGCCACCCAAGAAGTCCCGACTAACATCAAACTGAAAGTCAGCCGGGACGTCGCAAAAGTGATAAGCCTGCCGAACAGCATGATGGAAGTCGGCGTCACGTTGAGAGAGAATTTGCTCGGTGGCCTCGGCCTCGAACTGCGCAGCCGACTCCTTAAGTCGGGCGATCTCGTTTGCAGCAGCGGCGGCGTCGACCTTCATCTTTTGCACGGTCAGCTTCAAGTCATCGGCCTCCCTGCAATACGCATCGGCGGCTTTCTTCAATTCCTCAGCCGATTCAGTGGCCTTGGCATTAGCACTCAAGGCATCTTTCACCGTCGCCTCAGCATCTTTCACACGGCTTTGGAGCCTCTCGGCCGAGACAGCCGACCTCATCATCACATGCTTGGCCACAAGGGAAGTCCGAGCATCAAGCTCACAGAATAGCTTGTACTCGGCCTCCGTTGACATCCCCTCCAAGTATTAAAGTCCTCCCCCGGTAGTAACGTCGAGACTGACCAAGTTCTCGACCTGCACTTCCGAAGCTAGGAAGTTGGACCCCGCAACAACAGCAGGAATGGCGAAGGCCCCACACCCTGTTTGATCCAGTGATAGCTGCTTCGGCCGCTTGGAGGAAGTGCTCGGTCGTTCCGACTCAAGGTTTTGTTCGGCCGCCCGAACCCTAGACGACCCCCCTTTCTTTTGGGATCGGACGCTGGAATCAGGACATGAGGAGGCTTGTCTCGTTGTGCCTTGAGGGCCGACCTTGCCGGCGGCACCTTTTTGCTCTCCTTTGCTTCCTTCGCCCTCTTGGCGAGCATCGCGACCACGTCAAGTTTGCCTCCGGCCATCAATCCTACAACAAAGCAAATTTTAACATCAATTAAAAACGGTGCTACATTACCGAAGCCTAAGGTACATACCTAGCAAGACCATCTCAAAATGAGACGTCTCGAAAATATCCAGGAGGCTTCGGACGGGTAGTTCCTTCGGCAGTTGGTCGAGGAGTTCTACAATCTCTATGTCCTCGGCAGGGAGTTTTGATTTTGATATAGCCTCGTAACGAGTCGGACGCCTCGTCCAGTAGAAGGGGAATAGGGGAGTGTTTTCGCGATCATAGAAACAATCTCTCATGTCCGACCCCCAACGAACCTTAAAAAACCCACTCTTAAACCCTTTGTAAGACGAGGTGAAGGCTTGAAGAAACCCACGCTTCGGCACCCGAGACAACGATACCCACTTCACCGGTTTACTCGGCCGACACGTATAAAAATATAGAAACGCCAACGGCCGAGGCGTGAGTCCTAAGCATAGACAGAGGTTTCGGAATGCCTGCATTGCCGCCCAGGCATTCGGATGTAATTGGGTCGGCGCAACATTAAGCACTCGGAGCACACCCATCTGGAAATCATCAAATGGCAATTGGACCCCGAGATCTTCGAACCAGCACATGTAGGCGTAGAAGTAGTCGGCCTCGTCGTCACCTGGTTCCAGAAAGACGAAATCAGTGTTCGGCCCATCGTCCTCGCACGCCTCGGCAAGCAAAGGAAATTCTCCGTCTCCACTGCCAAAACACTTCTCCAAAGAAACAAAGGTGTCTAGCATGGCTTGGTCAGACCACTTGGAGAAATATATGCCGACCTCTCCGTCTACGCATTCATACCCCGACATCTCCAGAGAGCCATAATCAATCCTCGTTCTCGGCTTAGGTCTCGAGATGACCTTACGTTTACCTCGATCACCACCGACCACTTCCCTTACACCCCCCTGAATCTCCACGTCGGCAGGCCCTACCCCGACCAAGCTCACCCCCCTCTTGTCAACTTCGACAGCTCGCGCCAGGGCTATACCTAGATTCGGCGGTGCCGAGATCTCAACCACCTCATCCCCACTATCTTCTGGCTCGGGGCGGTCGGAAGGAAACACTACCTCGCACTGCAGAGGCGGCAGCCTAGATATCTCACTTGACCCCGACCCCCCTCTACTTGAATTAGTGTCCGAACTCTCCGAGGACGTCCAACTCATTGCCGAGGAATATCCCCTATCCATTTATTGCTAAAAAATAACGAATACAAAATTTACCTTACTCGGTTAGCTCGGTCGAATCTGATTGCGAGAGAGCTCGGAGAATTTACAGCAAGTAAATTCTCACACCCCCTCCCCCTATTTATAGGTGAGGTAAACGGGGAAGGTGAAAAGCCTCAGCAAGACCGGGACCGTTCGATCTACAACATCCAACGGTCCAGATTAAATAACCGTTGGGCCCATAACCGCCAAGGCCCACGTGGCAAGTCACACTCGTTTCAACCTCGGCATGACCTTCAACACATAATGAGGTCTCGGCACAACAATTAATTCCAACATTTGAGGCCCACTCATCTCGGCGGTCTCGGTATCGGCCCCCCAACATCTAAAAAGACCTCGGCACAACAATTAATTCCAACATTTGAGGCCCACTCATCTCGGCGGCCTCGGTATCGGCCCCCAACATCTAAAAAGGTCACGGCACGACCTCAAATTTGAGCATTTTCAGGTCGCTTCTATCAGAAATCTCGGCATGATTTCCAGGCCACCTTGTCAACTCTAGGAGCCCTCCACCGGAGTCCACGCGTCGATTTCACAACGCGTAACCCAAGGAGGGTTCGGCTCGTCGACACAGCTCGGTGCGGCGTTACTTCAGGAGATTAAACCCCCCCCCCCCGAATTCAAGACTCGCGAGAAATAAGGCCGACCTACTCGAAAGCCAGGCGTTCAATGGCTAAGTTTTCTTTACCGTCTTCGTCTTTTCTATCCTCAACGCTGAGGGGGTTGTATACCGTATGGTGCCGAACAGGACGAGCAATCCGAACGCTTTGCGTACCCGAACCCGCCGAGTACCCGACACCGCCGACCCCACACGAACGTACGGAACTTGTCGGTACGGTCGGCCAAGGTCAACGTCATTACCAGGCTTAATTACAAGTAAATTAATTAGCATAAACTTCGGATCAGTCCCCTAATTTCCCGGGGCCCAACCCATAATCACGGCCCAACACGAACACCTATAAATAGAACTCCTGAGAGGTACGCAACTACTTTTGACCTACCGCATTTATTACGCCGAGTACTTACTTGAGCGTTGGAGTGTCTTTGCAGGCACCCCCCCCTCTCGCTTCGGACCGCCCGGATTGAACGAGAAGACCGAGACCCAAGACCCGACCTACTACAACAAGGATAATTGGAGTATGTATCCTAACGCAGGAACAGTTTGAATATTGTCTTTTAGTTTCGAAATCACAAAAAATGAAAATTATATACAAATATTAGTTTGATGATCAAGTTAGTGAGTAGTAAATTAAAGATAAAGAATTGAAGTTACATATACGTACATGTATCTTGTACCCCTTTATTTATAATACTTGTGTGTTATATTAGTGGAGTACGAAGTTACCTTTTAGATGAGCGGTTACTTATGAGATAGATAATTACTTATCGTTTTGGACAATGTATAAGTTTCAAGTTCTGAATTTTGGAAAAGCAAAAGAGCTTAAATTATTTTTAGATGATCGAACTTAATTTAGTTGTGATGTATTTTGGGTTTAGATTTAATATTGACCTTATAATATTAAGCCTAAAATTGGCTTGAATAGTTCATGCTTACTAAGATTTAGGTTTGAATTTAGTTTTATATAAGTTTATGCTCGAACTTGACCTTCTAATGAGAATCGTGTAAGGAAAACTATATTTTATTGCATATGTATAAAAAGTTCTGCCACTTAAAAATATTTCTCCTTTCAAGACCTTTACCTATACCCGAGGGATTAAATTGCTTAACTATCATTTCAAGCTTTAAATATGACAAGCTTTTATGAAATAGCTTAACTATCATTTCATGCTTTAAATATATATGATAAGCTTTTATTGTTAAGTCATAGATGGCTAATCACTTGGAATCCAACCTTGTTAATACTAAAGTAATTGGTTAAGGCTAAAAACTCAATAGGTATGAAATTGACTAAGTTAAAATACTTTAAGCTAAGTAAGATGTATATGCAGTCAAATTAATTAGGTAAGTTAAATATACTAAAAGTCAATTTAACTATCCTAGTTAATTATATTGTTGAATTAAAAATATTTTAGGCTCAAATTGACCTTTTTTAGATAACTCGACATTTATCCTTACTTTCTAATGAAGGCTCTTAATACTTTGGTTAAAAAATATATAACTAATTCTTTTGAACTTGTTGATTAAACAATTTGTTGATTTTTGTAATAATATATTTGAATCACATTTTTTAGCTTATGCTCAACATAATGTTTGTTGTTTAGCTTTCTTTAACTTGACTATTGTGACTTTTTATTCGGTTAACAAAATTTGTTCTACTTTACTCCTAATCATTAAGGAGTACCAGTTTTCGATTCAATACTCATATAATAAGTTTAAACTTAACTTTTTGTAATAACTTTGTCTCTTATTACAGAAGAGGCTCAAACCTTACCAAGCTAAAAGTCAACGTTTTGTTAAAAGGACTTGAACTTAGTCTTTAATAAGAATAAACTTGAATTCAACTTCTATAAAATAAGCTCGAACTCAGTCTTTAATAAGAATAAGCTCGGATTCAACTTATGTAAAATAGAACTCAACCTTTAATAAGAATAAGTTCGGATTTGACTTATATAAAATAGGTTCAAACTCAACCCTTAATAAGAATAAGTTTAGACATGACTTTTGTAAAGTAGATTTGGATATAACGTTTAATAAAAATAAATTCAAACACAATTTTTGTAAAATAAACTCAAACTCGACTTTTGTAAAAATAGACTCAAACTCGGTCTTTAATAAGGATAGATTTGGTTTTAACTTTTATAAAATAAACTCAAACTCGACTTTTAACAAAAATGAATTCAAACTCGACTTCTATAAAATTAGGCTCAGACTTAGTCTATAATAAAAATAAGTTTGAAATCGACTTTTTAGGTTCATATTTCATCATTTAAATATTTGAGCTTTTATTTGACTTCTTGTGGGTGTTGCTTGAATTAATTATTCATTGTCAAGTGTTAACAATGAATACTTGCATAAAAATGAGAGGTTATAATATCAAAATGGGTCATGTGTGTCTCTGATATCATGGAAGATTATACAAGAAATATAATAATTTATAACAAGCATAGAGAAATGACCCTTATAATACTTGCAACCTGATTCCATATCACAAATAAAATCATTGACCGAAATATATATTAACTATGAAAATTGAATAGTAATTCTTCGAGGTATATTGTAATATTTGATGACATGATATGTCATCTTACGTACCTAATTTAACTTAAAAATATTCACAATATATAAGAATTTGTTCCTTAAAGAAAAAATAAAGACATTTAAGAACGTTGGACAAGCTTTTTCCTTTAGATTAACGATATATATGCTACATTTGAATAATTATTTGAAATATATATTTTTATTAATTAAAATTATAATGATAAGACGAGAGCTCAAATTTAAAATCTTGTACATTTTATACCAACACTCCACGATACAATGCAAAATGGTTAATTTATACTAAAAACACTATTATTTAACTCATCTGGATATGATCCATCCCACGTTCTAGTTTTGCAAAAGAATTAATCCAGCCACCTCACATTAAACATTTTACATTTATTTATGAAAACATTAGAAGCGACACAAGAAAATAACAATACAACAACAGACTTTATATTATTTTATTCTGAAATTCTTCATCCATTAAAGTTTCACATGCACTTACACATTTGGTGCTTTGATTATTGCTCAAAGTTAATTGAGCGTAACAGGGATAAACTCTCTCTGAAAAGCTCAGTTGCGCGATTGTGCTGTTTTAAAGCATCATTCAACAATATTGCTGATTCCTTGGCCTTTTGTCCCGCCCATACAATCTCATCGGTTGTTTTTCTTAAAGTTAGCAATAGCTCTGCTGCATCGGCTATCTCAATCGCCGTATCAATGAGTTCTTGGTTACTGTAGTTCTCACGCGTTGTGAGTTCTTCCAACTGTGAATAGATATTTTCCGATAAAGTTGCATACATTTTCCCCGTTCTTGCTACATTCAGTTCGCCTTCTCCGTAATTTAATTGGGAACCTGTTTATACATCCAGCCACACTTTTTGAGAAATTCTTTTTTCTTTTTGGAAGTTACATATTATACATAACTCAAACAGAATAATATATATCGTATCACTAATTAATACATTATTTGGTTCTTTGATTTTTTAAAGAAAATTCTATTAAGTTCCTAAACAAAAAAAACACAACGTAATTAAGTTCATTTTGTAATTTAGTCTTTATTGTTAGAAATTCATTTACAATCTATAAAATTACACAAAATGTTTTTCATACCTACATACCTGGTAACTATACTAGATTATCATTTAATTTGTGTTATCTTCCATATGTATCAAGAATATTTTGTGAAAAATTTATAGATTGTAAATAAATTTCTAATTTCAAAGGCTAAATTAAAAAATAAAAAAAAGATATATGAAAGACATAACTATATTTTTTTAATTTAAGCTGACTAAAAAATTCTAAAAACAAATGATATATTAAATATTTTTAATATAATTATATTTTTTAGCTCCACAACAATATCTTTATCCAAATTTTAACACATGTGACACTCTATCTCATGGATTCAACTTAGACTCACCTCATTATCCTAATACATCATCTTAATGTAAATCTCATGTCTACATGCCATCATTGTTTCATTCTCATATCACATCATTCACCAATATTTCAAATGTTGCATATAATATTCTCAAGTCAAATATCAACACCTCTTCACATTATGCATAACCATTCCCTATAACATCATGTATAATCATCTCTTATCTGTCACATATAAATTTCTCATGTTACGCATAAACATATCATATCATGCACATCACATAAAAACATCACATATTGCATTCAAGCACAAAGTCTTAAAGTACAATGTAAAACAAACATAATCTTTTATCCTTATCATAACTCACTCACAAATATACCCTCTCATTCTTTCTCTTTCATAACTATTGATATAAGTTTCTAAAATCATCTTCAAGATTAAATACTTAAAGGATAAAGCAACTCACTAGTACAACTCGCAAACTGTATCTCCTTCTCTTAATTAAGCTTCTATGACATTATAAGGTCTAAACATAATGATGGAGTTATACTTATGATATCAAGGTGATCTCAATTTTGTTCGAAAGCTAAAACAATTATCTATAACTTCTATTTTGATTCCAAGAGTTAATTTTGACATCTATTATATTTAAAAATTATAAAATTGTAGCATTTCAGGCTAAATTTAACAATTTGACTTTTGCTCACTAATTTGATTATAACTTGTGTTATAGATCTTCTTTTTGAGTGATTCTAATAGAATTTGAAAGCTAATATTTAAGGCAACAACTCTTGTGCAAACATCAAAGGCTAATTTGATCATTTAAGACGAGTGTGCAAATGGGTGCACACTTGTGCCTGATGTTGTTCAAAACGAGATTCTTTCAACTCTTGTTGCACAAGCATGCAACGTGGTCCACATGTGTGCCATTTGATGCCTTGAGGGAAAATTCATTACAGTGAAGTGCAAAAAATTGTGCAATTCACACTCAAATCAATTCTCTCAATTCAATTGATTACTAGAATAATTGATATACTCAAATATACTTCCATATCATCAATTAATCAAATAAATACATCACTATCATAATTTATCATCAATTTTATCAATCTTTACACTCCTCTAATTCAAGGGTTTCTGTGGGCACTCATAGATTCACAAATAATACAAATATCATCCACAAAACTCATATGAATCATATACGAAGCACAAATTTTCATCATACAAATCAAAATCATGAATTTCTCCAACAATTAGATATCCAAGCAAAAAAAGATTGTAATTTCCTAACCCAACAGATTATATGACTCTAAAAGGAGAAAATCTTCACTCTTTCTTACCTTGTTGAACACTTCCAAACAAACGTGAATTTTTAGCGTGATCTCTTTCTTGATCTACACACAGTTCATAGCACAAAAAAGAAGAGCATATATAAGATAAAAAGTAAGAAGTGTAAACAATCAACAGTTAAAATTCCTTTTTATATTAAAAATAACTTCTTCCCTTCTTTCTTTTTTAAAGAAAAACATAATTAAATATACAATTATATATTAAAAAAAACATATTTTTCAAAATACATACAATTACATAGTTAATTAAAACATATATTTTCTATAAATATATGTTTTAAAATTCTCATAATATAAATCAAAATCATAAATTTTTCCAAGAATCTACAAGCAAAAATATTGTAATTCCCCAATAGATTAATTGACTCCGAAAAGAGAAAATATTCACTTCCTCTTACAATATTGATGAGTAAACTTAAACAAACGTGAATTTTCTCGATGTGCACCAGCAGAGAAAGCGAAATGTGAATTTGTAGGACGATCTCCTTCTTCATCTATAGGCAGTTCTTCATAACACAAAGAAGAAGATTGTAAGGTAAAAAAACAAGAAGTGTAAATTGTCAATGCTTAAAATCCCTTTTTATAATAAAAATAACTTCTTCCCTTCTTTCTATTTTAAAAAAACAAAATTAAACATCCCACAATATAAAAACATATTTTCCAATATACATATAATTACATAGTTAATTAAAACACATATATATTTTTAAATATATGTTTTAACATTCTCCTTATACAAATCATAATTATTAATTTCTCCAAGAATTAGATATGCATGCAAAAAAATATTGTAATTCCCCAACCCCAACAGATAAACTGACTTCAAAAAGAGAAAATCTTCACTCCTTCTTATTTTGATGAGTACTTTCAAATAAAGGTGAATTTTCTTGGTGAGCACTAGCGAACGAACAAACGTGAATTTATAAGGTGATCTCCTTCTTGATCTACGGCCAGTTTTTTAAAATATTTTTTATAATAAAATAATTTCACAAATCTTCTTTATTAATTAAAAACACTCACAATTATTAAAATAATTTAAAATATTTTATAAAACTCTTTTAATTAATTAAAACATATTTTTTTTTAATAATTTTTAAAAATTTAAGATATTACAACATACAATAACATTTTTAATTAGATAATAATATATAAACACTTTTTTATATCTGAAAGTCTTATTTCTTTCTTAATATATAAATACTTTCATATATCAAGAAACCTCTTTTTATCCGCAAATATTAGTAAATTTATGAGTTACGTTTATCAAAGAGATTTAAATTCACTTTTTAACACTTCATTCCTATGATTCCTCTCACACCACCTAAAACACCTAATTAATAACTCCTAGCTATATCAAATATCTTGTTAACACTTAATTTCCTTTTATCTTTATTTTGTTTCTAAAATTGTTGAAGATCCCAAATAATTTCTTTATCTAACTTTGTTTTTAATATTGTTAAAAGGTCCCAAATCAACTACTAACGAGACTAAAATTAATAGAGTATATACATTTAGAGCATTTTTTACTTACAAATTATTTTTGTAGGTTGAGTTAACCTCATAACCTTATTTTTTTTAATAAATATATCATCTATCCTATCAGTACTTCGTTTTTTTTTCTTTCTCATTGTAATCAAGTATTGTCTTTATTCCTATGTATAAGATTCAATTATTCAATTCACTAAGATTAAAAAAAGTAGTCAATTTAATTAATAATAATAAATTTGTCTTATTTATACATATTTTTTTTAATTAGATTTATACTTTCTCTTTCCTAATTAATACTCGTATATGTTAACTAACTAAAGTGCATGTCTTATATTATTTATCTCCTAATTAATATTCATATCTAATTGATTAAAGTGCATATTCTTTAAAGAATTCATAGTTAATGGATTTTACTAATTTAAGAAAATACACTATAATTACAAATATTTTAATTTAAAAATAATTAATATATGAGAGTTAATATAAATTGAGTTTTATATAAAAAAATAATTAATTATTTTGAATTGAATCTTATAAATAAAAACGAATGCAGTAACATGAAAAAGTATCGATAAATTAGGAAAATAAATGAACATACATACCAATTTGTGAACCTGAAGGTAGGGTTTCCACAGCCTCTGGTGTTGATGATGGTGGGTAATGAATTTGCTGAAACGGGAGTGGCTGTATATAAGGAGAATTTTGCATAGTTGGTGCTGGGTATTCCAAAGTAGGCTTTGGTTCATCCGGCGCTTGTATGAGCCCCTTCATTGGGCGGGAGGTGATCAATTTTGTTACAGTCTCACTGTAATCATCGCCAGACATGTTTGCCAATACTTACATACTCCTTCGTATCTTCTATTGAAAACCCAGGGGGCTAGCTATTTAATAACAGAGAGGGAGCAAGAAAAAGTCTTCCTAATAGGAAATTATTTAACAAATAAATAATAGAAAAATCTTATGTTGTCAGCTTTCCATTTGTGTGTTTAGTACACCAAGAAATTTTCATGTCCGGGAATAAATTGTAATTTATAAAAATTATAAATATTTGAAATTATTAACCAACATTAATTAATTGAGACAATTCAAAAATAATAATTATTTATATTCTTTTAATCATATTACTAACATTCAAGTCTTAATTTTGAATATATAATAAATTATATTAGATTATTTTAGTTTCTACCATTCGAACAAACAATCTTTAATGTAATAATTTTGATAAAAAAAAATATTATTTTAGAATATAAATAAAGTTTCACGTCGTTTAAATAAAAAAATAAACATAAAATTATATACACATCACGACAAGTAATATCAAAGTTGATAATATAATACACTAGAAAAATATAATCAAAATTAATACAATCTACTTTATCAAATTAACTATTCATTAATTAAAATTAATATTATATTGAAATATTAGGAATTAAAATTATATACACAAAATTTAAGTTAAATACGAATCATACCGTGTTGATATAAATTTATAATTTCTATGAATAAAAAAAAGAAAAAAAACATTATAATAATTAATATAATCTACTTTATATAGTTAACTAGACCCTTCATCGATATTGAAATATAATCATATTGAGACAAAACTACATTAATTTTGTTCAGTTTTTCAAATAAGTTTTAGGGTCACATTATAGTCATCACAAAAAATGAGCTGTCAAGTTAATTATTTTGATGATAAAGTGCAGAACCTTGGAAACATTTTTTTTTTAATTTATGATGAAACATTTTTGGTTGCTTAAGAACAAAATAAAAGCAATTTATATACGAAATGATTGAATGAAAGTCAACTGTATGATCTAAAATTTTAATATGACCAAATTATATAATGTTTAAAGCTTTGGATTCCGCCGTCTCATATTAGTGTAGTCTATTTCTTTCAGTTTTTAAAAGTTGACCCACCTATAATAGGCTTCAAATTGCACTATAATAAATCCCACTCTTGCGTGTGGAGAATGCTATAACATCTATTGTAACACCAAAATGTTTCAGTTTATGATATAATATTGGCCCACTTTTCCTTCAAATCTCCATTCTTTATTGTCTAGTATATGTAGCTTATATTTAACAAAAGCCTCTTTCTTCCGAATATAATAATATATTAGGAATATAATACTTCCGAGCAATTCGCGTGATGCTTCCTAGTTAATATTTTGAAATCTTATACCACTAAATGCACTGATGTTTGTCAATTTTGAAATGAATTGTGAAACGAATAAATGGAGCCAGTTGCGAATAATTTTTTTCACGTGCATGTGAGAGTTAATATAATTATCTCTATATTAATATAATATTGTCTACTTTGATCTAAGGTCTAATAGTTTTATTTTTATCATCTCTCACAAGATTTTATATATTAATAAAGATTATATGTGATTTATAAACTTTTATTTCTCCTTATGATTTAATAATGTGTGACTTTGTTTGTATGTCACTGATTTACACATATTTGCACACCAATAATCTTCATTTCTTTCAAGTGTGAGTGTTTTCTACATAGTATGCTCCCCATCAAACGAAAGTCTTTTTCCATTCATAAGTAATCATGAAAATTTGGCCCATATAATTTAGTCATCATTATAAATAAGCTTTAGATACTTGTGCTATCGTTGACTCACATCAATAAGACACATCACTTGACCTCCACACTGCCAAAATATTTTTTACATATATAGGAGATCTCATATTCAAATCAACTGCCTTCCATTGCCTAATACTTGTTCGAGCTAGTCGTTGGATCAAGCTTTATGGAGAAAAGAAAGACACTAGAAGAGATGTTGAATAATATCTATCAAAAACTCACTTTTTCAAATCAGTATAGTAGTATGAAACACTACAAAAATGCAGATGAAAAGTTAATCAAAAGAACATAAAGCATTTTTATATTGATTTATCTTAACTATTGAGGCTATGTTTAATTTTTAATCAAACACAATCAAGTTTCACTATCTTCGTAGAGAATTAAATATTATTTCACAAGCCACTTTTGGCTCAACCTAAGTATTTTTCGACTTATCTCTTGAAGCAACTATTCAAGTATTCTTTGACACAAAGCCTTTCTAGGCTTTAAACATAAATATTCTTTTACATATGTGCCTTTTTAGGCTCAACAATACATGAGTATTTTTTAATATAGTAACTTCTCCACACTCAAAACAATAATACAAAGTTAAAGTTGGGTAAACTAACAATGTTGTTTTTCCTTACTTTCAATATAGATTTTTTTACAGAAAGAATGAGTATGATTTTTACTATATATGTTTTCTCTTCATCTTCCTGGATTTTAAAATTCCTTTTATAGATACTTCAATGAAGATGACCATTACGAATCCTTGAGTGTCATCACAAGCTTGATTCGTCTGTCTTTAATTTTCCTTTCCTTATGGAGAAAAGTGTCTATTGGTACATTAATTACTTACATTTAATGAATTTCACAAAATTGTTACTTCTTATCTAATCAAGAAAACTACTTATCACCTTTTTGGTACTAAACAAGTGGAGTCATGTGTGTGTCAGTTCAAAAAAAAATTTCTAATGATTTCTGTGATTCAAGAGATTTACTTGTATTTTTTTATTTATGAAAAGCTTGTTTTTCTTCTCTTTTGTCATTGTAGGTATCAAGAAAGTAATTTTCCTTCGATCTATTTAGGAATAATATATACAAAAATTAACTTAGTTATCAAATATCATAAATGATATTAATTTAGAGCAAATGCGTTTCAGATGAAGTGTTTCATCTGATAGACATTTATGTCAAAATAACTGATTGTCTTATTATATTTGTTTTACAACACATTTGTCTTAATTGTTGATTAAAAGCTTTTTTTAAAAAAAATTTATGTTTGTTATTATTAAAACTTTATAATTTGAGGGATTCAATATCATCATTTAACTTAAGAAACTTTGATACTAATTATTAAGAACAAGAACTCATCTTTACGCATAATGATGGGAGAATAAAAAAAGAAAGAAGCAATACCACAACGAAATGGAGAAAGATCTTATAAAATTATTTAATATGGTTCAACCATTTGCACCTATATTTACGACAATATTTCAATAAATATTCATTATCTCAAATTAATTTAATGTAGTTCGATCATTTGTGTCTTAGTCCACAATAACATTTTGTTTGATTATCCTTTTTCATCTAAGGTGGTGACTTCCTATAAGGCTAGGTAATTCTTTTCATGTTAAAAACCTATATTTATTGACCTTGCATCCTAACATTATAAGAAAAAATAAATTCCAAAATGAATATAACATTTTCAATTATAAATAGCATGGATATCAATATTGAATCGACCGAGAGGGCTTAGGGATGACAATGGGGAAATTCAGGGTTAGGTTTTTTTCTCCGTGCCTCCATCCCTACCCTCACAAAAGGCGAGATCGTTTTGGATTCAAATTTTAAAGAAGTATAAGTATATTTTGAAAACCAATCCTCATTTCCACTTGGTTTTTCTGTGAAAATGTAGCGGGACTAGTAGAGAGGAAGATAGTTATATACCACTCAATCTCCCAAGTCGAGAATAAATTGTACTCATACTTGGTCAAAACGAGTTTTCTCCATCAAAATTAGGTTGAGGTCGAATAGGTACCCATGAGTGCAAGTTTACTTGTTAGCTTAATCAATCTAATTCAACTGGGACCCAGTCCCTAACCGTTTCGATTGATTTATAAAACCATTTTGCTATGAGCATGTGAAAAATTGGTAGAATCGATGCAAAATCGGTCAATATCAATAAAAATCGTCTAATTAAAAACTAATTTTTATTTTTAATTTAATTTAAATATTTAATACCTCTCTATTATTTATTATAAATAAAAAAAATAATTTTATACATATTAAAGAAACTAGTTATTTGCATTAAATTTTATTAATCTCATAATATATTCTTCTTATATTGTCCTTGTTACATTGTTGAAAGAAGTAGTGCAATTAAAAGGTCATGTACTAAATGAGAGATATTTTACTAAGAGAATCATTAAATAAAACAAAAATAATTGAAATTGGACAAAACTTAGGTATGATTTAGGTGGTGTAGTGTTGTTTTCCAATCAAAATTAGATATTTACTTTAGTAATATGTGCAAATGAATATTAACAATATTTGCATAAAATGCAAGTGCATATTAGCTAAGTAAATCACCAATTTTGATTAGATGACAACACCAACCACACTTAAGGAATTGTACCTAAATTTTATTTAATAAAATTTACTTATTTTAAAGAATAAAAAAGTGTGGATTTTTTTTAATAGAAAAAATATGAAGTAAATATTTAATAAAAAATCATAATTAAAAATAATTTATTTTTAATTCTTATCTTATAAATATAATTTAATCGTTTATCTTAATTTTACAATTTTTAATATCTTTATTTTTTTATAATTAATATTATATTAATTTAATACTTTTTATTTTAAATATAAACTTATTATTAATAAACATTAGTCGTTATATTTTACTCAAATTTAAACTTAAATTTCTTATTATATTTAGTTTAGAAATTTTCTTATACATTGGATATTGGAAATTTATAAATATTATTTTATTTAAATTATTAGTGTTATAAGATTATGATATTATATTTATTTAATATTATTTTATTAATATTGATTAGAGTACGGTATAATTATACATTAAATTTTGAACTAGTTCCTAAATAGATTCAATAACCAAGCCGATTTTAAAAATATTAATTGATAAATAACATTCAAAAGAAATAATATTTTTTTTATAGCAAAACAATAGTTTAGAAGTTCGAAAATTGAAAATTTGTATTATTATTCCAATAAAATGTTAGACATATAATTACATTAAATATTTTGTAAAAAATATTATTATAATAATGTTACTCTCGAAAGTTATTCGTGCAAAAAATAAGTCTGGTTTCTAGAAACGATGTTAGGTTGAAAATAAAATATCATAATAATCACGAGTTACATTTATCGTTTGTACACACTAATGGAAGATTATTGGAAGTAGACGTGCACATGACTTAGAGAAACAAAGTCTGCATATTAGTGAAATTATTTTTTTTATAATGCATTCATACTTTCTTCTAACCAATTGTAACTTTAATTTAATATTAAAGTATCATAAATTAAAATAAAATTATCCTTTTCATATTCAGATCTTTCCTTCATCTTTTATGCATTCATATTGTCAACTAATTTCAAGGTTTTCACATTAAAAAAAAAAATCTTTTGATGTTTGATAACTATTCCTCATTAAAAGAAAATGTTGGATAGCTTGTAAGACTTATTTAATAAATCTTTTAATGTTGCAACTTGTTTGATTAGTCGAAGTGCTGCTTATATTATTCAATAAAAAAATATAATGTTTCATGTTTTTTTTAATTAATTTGTTTCATGATTAGAGGGATTGATTAATATAATTATTATAACTATAAAAAAAAGTGACTTGTCTTTGTACATTAAGATTATAAATTAAAAAGTCAACTCTACTCTCAACTCTACTCTCAACTCTACTCCAAAGAAAGTCACTATTAAAAATTATTCTAATTGGTGGTAGGTTAATTTTTCTTTTCTCTGTTGTTTTCTCTCCCATAACTATAATTTCCCACAGCCCACTTCGTATTGTAGCGATTTCTTCCACATCATCCTAATAATTTGTATTTTAATATGGAACCCAAATCTTGGATGTTTCCCATTACAATAACATTAGGTTCTCTAAACCATACCGAAGTTCAAGCGTACGTGCAGCATTTCAAGCGTTCCAGATGATCTTGGAGACCCAAACGAGAAGGCCTTCAAGCCAAAAGTGAGACCTATGATGCATGGATACAATATGTGTCATTATGCATATCAATATTTATTAAATATATTAAATGTGTAATTATAATTTTGATCAAAATTTATAAATATTAAATATATAAATATATAATTATTATTTTGTGAATCTAAATTAAAAATATATTTATTATAGATTATTAAAAATAAATAAATTATAAATTATTAATCATAAGTTACTTTTTATTATTTACAAATAGAAATAATATTACCAATTTCATTTCTTTCTTAAAATTATTTATATAGATGTTAATTTCATTTATAGTTCATAAAGGATTAATATTTCTATATTTTTACATTAAATATGTTTGTATGTCTTATTTAATTATAATAGATATTTCATAATATTTTAAAAATTTTGAATATTTTATCTATACATATATCATCCATAAGTATCGATGAAGTATTCGACTGCATCGAAATTGAATAAAATTTTCATAACATTTGTAAATGTTGAAATACTTTATCAACATGTATGGATGAAGTATTAAAAAATATCACTTAGATTGCATATCAAATAGAGATACGCGAAGCAAATTGAAGTATTGGTATTTTATCTCATAGGACCCTTCCACCGTGGAAAAGACCAAGTGGCATTACATGCGTGAGTTTCTCGACCGAAACAGAAATCAAAGAGAAGGACCAGTGTCTCGGATAGAAGCTTGTGGCGATGTTGGGGCTACTCGAAAGCCAGATCGCTCAAAAATCACACTTTGAGTCTATTCGAAAGAGAGACATAGAGGTATCGACCGAAGGAAAGGATTACAAGCCCTGAACGTACCAACTCGAGAATGGGTCGAAAAATGAAAGAAGTGGAAAGTCCTCTGTGCAGTTAAACAGTTACACTAAGGCAGTTACTTAAACTAGGTCGAAGAAACAAGGAACGTGGAGGAGACAGTTATTGAGAAGTTACCTTGATCCCATGAAATCAATGTAGTGGTCAGCGGTTACACACCTACGACTCATCAACACGGAATTAACCGCTCTCAAGTAAAATCTATAAATATGAGAATTATATCCCTCAGAAAAGGTCAGAAAATTCATACTTGCACTCTACAAGCACTTATCGCCTGTGCATATGGCTTTCGTGCATGGAATTGCTGGGTATGACAACTTCTTGACCACATTTCTTTTCTTCTTCTAGGTTAGGATTAATGTAGTTTTCATCTTTTTCACGTAGTTATAGGTTGTTTAAACTTCAATATTGTAATCATAAACGTGATCATTATGCAAATTGGATGATGATTTGTGTTGCCAATGTATGTGTTAGTTACACTGTTCGTTTAAGTATTTACATGCATGCAAATTATTGTTTAATTATAATTCATGAAGATTTGGAGACCAACTTTTGTTGATTTGTCTTGTCTTTACTTCCATTCTTAATAACACGAACACTTTGAAATACTTAAATTGAAACAATTTTGTGCTAGTTCAAGTAAAAATGACTCATAAACGAATTCCACCACAAACAAATTGGCACGCCCGGTGGGATCCGTTTAATTGAAAACATAATTGAACTAGTTTTAGGTATGCATGTTGTATGAGACTTAGGAGTGGAAGAACCATATCTATGTCTAATAATAGGAGAGAAATGAACAATGATAATCAAGTAGACGTAGAACACGGAAATCCGAATCCCAATAACGTGACTAATGTGACAAGGGGGGCAACATCACCCCTTGTTGTACTCGAAAATGTGGCTAGGCAAACCAATGTTTCCCAAGAATTCGCGAATGCCACTAATGCCACTAGAGAATATCCATGGGGCATGCTACAGAATTGGCGAAATACCCAACCTATTCATGTCGAAATGCCAGTGCCCTATTTAGGACCAAATTCCCAAATGCACGTACCACAGGGATATAATCTGGGACCAAATGGTTTGGGTTTTGTTATGCAAGACCCGTATCAACACGTAGGGACAAGTCACGAAGGGTCTCTAGTTCGACAAAGTAGTTATGTCCCCACAGGCATTAGTAATCAGGCCATGATGGCCCTTCGACAACAAATGGACCGTAGTTATCATGACATGGTTAATTTGTTATCAACTCAGATGCACAATATAATGACACCTTTGTATGAATTCATAAATAAAATAGGAGACAAATTGGGTGATAGTCCACCTTCGAGAGCCATGAGTGCAAATTTGAACGATATGGAAAATCTAGGTGGGAATGGAGTTTTTACCAAAAATTTAGGAAGAACTCATAGGATCCCTGATGATAACCTAGATCAAATTGTAGAAAGGGTACTAAACAGGCATGGTTTCGTGGTAGGTCGAAATAAGTGTCCCTATTTTGTGTCTGCTTTTCCATAATATATAACTCAGGTAGAATTGCCTAGGGGGGCAAAAGTCCCAAAATTTTTGAAATTTGCGGGAGAACTGAATGAGTCTACTGTCGAACAAGTAGCTAGATATTTAGTCGAATGTGGAGATCTAGCGAACAATGAATATTTAAAAATGAAGTATTTTCCGAGTTCGCTGACTAAGCATGCTTTTACATGGTTCACAACATTGCCTCCTAATTCGATAAACACTTGGGCTCAATTGGAAGGTAACTTTCATGAACATTATTTTCGAGGTGAAACTAAAGTCAGTATAGTCGATTTAATGAATGTTAAAAGACAAAATCATGAAACATTAGACGACTATTTAAATAGGTTTAGGCAATTAAAATATTGATGTTATACTAATATACCTAAACATGAATTAGTTAAGATTGCAGCAACAGGGTTGGATTTCTCGATTCGTAAAAAATTAGTCAATGAACAATTAAGAGATATGGCCCAGTTAGCAGAGAAAGTAAGGAGGATCGACCAAATTAAGTTAGAAAAAGAAAGATTGAGGAAATTTGATAGATTTGTTCGAAAAGAAAAGATGGCTTATTTAGAGAACACAGAAATAAGTGATGATGCTAATTGTGAAGGTTCGAGTGAGGATTTCGAGGTTAACATAGCTGAATTGCGTCCTGGCCCAACTTATCAATGTCAAATGCTAAAACTAGGAGATAATATAGACGGGATTACAAGTAGGCGATATAGTTTTGATGTGACTAAGGTCGATAAAATATTTGATATTTTATTAAAGGATAAACACATTGCACTCCTAGATAACCATAAAATTCCTCCAGTCGAACAAAGAAAAGGGAAGAAATTTTGTAAATATCATAATATGTACGACCATTGGACTAATAATTGTGTACGTTTCAGGGATATGATCGAGAAGGCAATCACTGAGGGTCGTCTGGCTTTCAAGGAAAAGGATATGAAAGTGGATACTGATCCATTTGTAGCTCATACCGGATATGTAGAGCCAGTCTCCCTGGGAATTAATATGGTCGAGGTTAGCATCGAAGATGATGAGAATTTGAGCCTATTTTTGACAAAAAACTCAAGGAGTTGATGGATGACTTTGCTAAAGAAGAAGAGCCTATCTATCCAAAAGAGGGAGATAGTCTGGTCGAGTTCTTATCCAAGAAAAAGGAGGCTGATAGAGAAGTCATGCTATATGCTCAATGTAGTGTTGTATTCAATAGAGCTACTGTTAAGGCCTTCGAAGAGTCAGAGGTCATGAAAAGCTATAAAGCTGAGAAACTTCGAGAAAAGGTTAAACCTAGCGCTGTTTGAACACTGGGGTGATAATGAGGCAGGTACATATGCCTCAGTATAATGTCCCTATGGGTAAGATGGAGATGCACAACTCATCAAAGTTTGGCAATACCTTTGTGCCAAATGCTAACGTCCCAGTGGGTAAATGGAATGCTCCACCTAGGCAAATGGTTGGAATGCGCCGAGGAAAACAAGTCATGAATTATGCTGGGCCTACATTCCAAGGAGTTCCCAGAAAATTCTCAAATATCTCTAGGGTTCCTGGGAAGTTCTCGAGCATGACTGGAAGCTTTGGACGTGGTTTTCGACAACCTTTTAACAATCTGACTAAGACTCAGTGGAGGAGACAGTAGAGGATGAGGAAGACTACATTCGAAGGTTTCAGAGGAAACTGTTTTTCGATCCCAGTGTCGCAAAAGGGTGAATCATCTCGGAAGTTCATAGAGGATGATGAAGATTTGATAACTGATTGTTTCGAGAGTGGTTTTGATGACTCTCTGGAGGACATTTGTAGAATAGTGTCAATCTTGCCTTCTGAGTATGTTGGGGCCATAGAATCTGAGTATGAGTCAAAAATTGTATGGGTTAATCAGATTTCACGAGTTATCCCTAAATTTAACTCAACTGTATTCGATTCTCCTACTGAGGACATGAAGGCTCATCTTTGTAGACCCCTAAAATTGTCCGGGTCGGAAATAAAGCTCAAAGACTCAAAGACCGAAGGAAAGTCAGCCGGAAAGACTCTTGGCAGACCCTAGGATGATTCTTTGTAGGTCTAGAAGTCTTAGAGTAGCTTAGAATAAGGATGTGCGAGGATTGGAGCTCAATACACCCTCCCAGAGGTTCAGTACGGTCGTACTGAGCCATTTGAACTGCAATACGGCCGTACTGAACTCAATACGGCCGTACTAAAGTTTTTGAACTTCAGTACGGCCGTACTGTAGTTCAAAAACCCAGTACGGGCCGTATTGACCTCCCAGGCCGTATTGCGCCTCAATCCTATAAATAGGACGTCATTGGCACGTCCTTTCACACTTTTTCCACATTCCTCAACCCTCCTGCTAAGTATTCTTGGGTTTTTGAGCTATTCTCTGCCCTAGAAATCTCTCCGGGAGCCGATCCGACGAAGTTCTTGAGTCATGAGCCATTAGCCATTAGCTTGAGACTCGAACAAGTTGAAGGGAAATCTCTTTGATTTCCATAGTAAAAATTATCTTTAGGGGAAAGGAGCGAGCGGACGTGTAGTGGGAAGGAGCGCCAAAAAGCCTCCTAAACCTCGTTTTGAATATATAAAAGCCCGCTTCGAAGGTTTCTTTATAAATCCTTTCTTTTACCGCTTTTATTTATTGCTTTTTGATTGTTGCATTGCATGTTTAGAGCTTTCATAATGTAAATATTTTATCTATAATCGTTTCTAATAAATAGGGGTAATTTAGTAACTTTACACTGTTATTTATGAAATAATCCGTCATAGAGAACCCGAAAGGGGCGTTGTGGGGTGCTAACACCTTCCTCGCACGTAACCGACTCCCTTACCCGACTCTGGTTGTAATGGCCAAAGTTGATTTACGAAAATCAATTGCCTTATATCTTTTTCCAATGTTTTGAGTAAAATATTGGTGGCGACTCTAAGAACCCTTCTTTTTACGAAAACCACTAATCCATCGAGGGTCCCGTTTGGGATTAACATAGGTTGGTGAGAATCATTTAATAGCATTGTTAGTTCGATGAGGTCTCAATTTGAGAATAAGTCGTTCTAACAATCCAACATTTTTCAAACTTAAAAAGAGTCCAACCATCGTCGCGAATGCCAACGTCCGTTTCGGCGGGTGGCGACAGATGGCGACTTCACTGGGGAAGCCTCGAGAGTCAGTCCCATTTAGTGATGGATTATTTCTAAAATAATGGTTTAAAATTACTTCATTACCCCTCGCTTGTATGATAACATGTTTTACCTAGTTGGCTCTAATAACTGTTGGATGTTTAAATTTTTGCAAATTGTTTGAAATATAAACTGCACACGAACCTTTGCACACAACAGTTCCCTCTATACCCGGGGGCATGAGTGGAAAGCCATAGGGAGTGGATGTTAGTACGGCCGGTTGTCGAATGGGTCTATAGGTGCCCGTAGACCGTTGTCGGAAAGCATCACTCAAGGTGAAAACCATGAACTCAAGTCCGACAGTGCGTTGGAACTTTCCTTCGACTTACGACGAGAGGGATTGGGTCCCTATAATGGGGGCACCTTGGGGGCCTTAGACCAGTGAGAACAGTTAGAACCTCCTTGAATATGCACTTTTCTGCAGGATACCCCTACCTCGTGATTCGCTCGTGACTGTTCGTGGATGAGTGAATTGTTTATGTATAGGTCTATGTGACATTGTTTGTGCATTAATAATAAACCTCGTAATAAGGTCTAAGAATAAACCCCATGCATAAAAAAATGTCATGACATGAGAGGAAAGACCATGTGTGAAAATATAATAAAAGTAAGGAGCATGTGCATCATTACCAATAAGACATCATGCATCCTCATAATCATTCATTTTGGGCTCACCAATACCCCTTGACGTAAGTGAAAGAGACCCATGACTATTGAGATTCTCCGTTGGGGAGAGATCATAAGTCAAGGAGGGTGGTAAACCTCCGTCTTAAAAAGGCAGGGCCTTAAAGATGGAAGGTTATCAAGCTCATGTCAAGAGTGTATTCATTCCATAAATAAACTAATTAGATCAAGCATTCATTTTAGAAAGTGGCTGGTCATCTCTCTGTCCTCACGCGCGCGCAGAAACTCAAGAAAATGGACGCGTTAGAGGAACAAAATAGGAAGCTTACAGCCGAGCTCTCACAGCTCAAGGAGCAAATGGCGCAAATGATGGAGCTCATGCGTCACCGAAACGTGCACGGGGCTCATCACAGTGACCATGAATCCCATCATGAGGAGGAACAAGAGCAAGAGCCTCCGCAAGCTGTACCCCCTAGGGCGGGGATTACAATTAAAAAGCCCGAGATTTCAAAGGAGCAATTCCACGCTCTCGAGGACCGGCTGAGGGCTATGGAGGGGCATGATTTCGATATCAAAGATGCCGCCGACATGTGCTTAGTAAGGGACATCCAATTCCCTCCCAAATTCAAAGTGCCCGATTTCCCAAAGTATGTGGGATCGACTTGCCCCAAAAGTCATCTCACTATGTATTGTCGAAAGATGGCTGCATATGCCACTAATGAAAAGCTCTTAATCCATTGCTTCCAAGAGAGCTTAGCTGACATCGCACTCAACTGGTATATGCAGCTGGATGGGAATCAGGTGCGTACATGGAAACAGTTGGCTGACGCATTTCTCAAGCGCTACAAGTATAACATCGACCTAACACCCGATAGGTCCAATCTTCAGGCCTTGAGTAAGAAAAATGATGAATCCTTTAAGGCGTACGCCCAACGATGGAGGGAGTTGGCGGCACAAATAGAGCCCCCACTGTCGGATAAGGAGACGGTGTCCCTATTTATAAACTCGTTGATCGATCCCTATTATGACAAGATGATAGGGAACACGACAACGCTCTTCTCGGACGTCATCACCATTGGAGAAAGAGTGGAACAAGGGCTGAAAAGTGGGAAGCTAGCTGGGCCATCCCAATCATTTGAAGCTAAGAAGACCTATGGGAAGAAGAAAGAAGGAGGAGTCAACGCCGTAACTATTTCTTCGTCTTCCTCCGCTTCGAAGTCAGGAAAGTCGCAGTACAACCCTGTGAAGAAGTTTGATAAACTTCCGACCACATATAGCGACCTCCTACCGAAGCTAGTACAAGCTCATCTTCTAGCTTACATTCCACCAAGGAAAATTGATCCACCTTACCCCGATTGGTACAATCCGCAAGACAAATGTCTATACCATTCGGGGGCACCGGGGCATTCAACGGAGAGCTGTAAAGCTCTCAAATATAAGGTCCAAGACCTTATCGATGCTGGGTGGGTCACTTTTGATTCGACAGCGCCTGACGTGAGCAAGAATCCTCTGCCGAAGCAGGAATAGAGAGAAGAGCAAGCCACGATAGGACCCCTCCACATTTTTCTTTTCTTTTTGGGACTCATGATCAGTACCCGAGATCATGAGATCTTTTTCATGTAAATAAGGGTTTTCTACAGTTTTCATACATATCAATAAAGAGGCATTTTTCACATATCATTCTCTCATTTGTTCTTTTCTCTCTTTCTCTCATTAACATTAATAATTCTAAACCAAAACAGAACCCATAAAACAATTATGTCTGTGATTGTTCACTCTGACCGGGATCCGAAAGTTGAGGATGAATGGGTTGAGTTGGACAGTGATGAGGAGACCATCTCTCCGGATCTGCAAAGACTGCTAGATCAAGAAGCTCGCCTACTCCAACCGTATCAAGAGAAATTGGAGACCGTGAATTTGGGGCAGGGCCAAGAGATAAAAAAGGTCAACATTGGGACCCATATCAGTGATGAAATAAGGGTGCAATTGATCCAATTGTTAAGGGAATATAAGGACGTATTTGCATGGTCGTATCATGATATGCCCGGTTTGGACTCTAATATCGTCGAGCACAAGTTGCCGTTGAAAGAAGGGTTTCGACCCGTCAAACAAAAGCTCCGACGAATCAAGCCCGAGTGGTCTTTAAAGATCAAGGAGGAGGTGGAAAAGCAATTAGATGCGGGATTCTTGGTTGTATCTCAGTATCCCGAATGACTGGCTAACATCGTCCCGGTCATTAAAAAGAATGGAAAGGTTAGAGTTTGTGTTGACTACAGGGATCTGAATCGTGCCAGTCCAAAGGACGATTTTCCCTTACCGCACATCGATACACTAGTGGATCATACAGCCACGAACACACTCTATTCCTTTATGGATGGGTACTCTGGGTACAACCAAATCAAGATGAATGAGGAAGACCGTGAGAAAACTTCCTTCATTACACCCTGGGGTACTTTCTGCTACAGGGTGATGCCTTTTGGACTCAAAAATGTGGGTGCCACCTACCAACGAGCAATGGTGACGTTATTCCACGACATGATCCACAAAGAAATTGAAGTATACGTGGACGACATGATCGCAAAGTCGAAGGACGAAATGGACCATATCCAATATTTGAGAAAATTATTCAACCGGCTTCGCAAGTATCAGCTTAAGCTAAATCCGGCTAAGTGTATGTTCGGAGTTCGGTCGGGTAAGCTTCTCGGGTTCATCGTCAGTAAAAAGGGCATAGAGGTGGACCCCGATAAAGTGAAGGCAATAATGGAAATGCCTCCTCCTAAGACCGAGAAAGAAATAAGAGGATTCCTCGGTAGGGTGAACTATGTCGCAAGGTTCATCGCACAGTTGACTGACACGTGCAAACCAATATTCAGGCTGTTGCGCAAGAATCATTCCGAATCTTGGGATGAGGATTGTCAACAAGCTTTTAATAAGATCAAACAGTGCTTGGCCAATCCACCAGTATTGGTGCCGCCTGTCGAGGGAAAACCATTAATCCTCTACTTAACTGTGCTTGATGAGTCCATGGGAGCTGTGCTAGGACAACAAGATGAAACGGGAAAGAAAGAACGAGCCATCTACTACCTGACCAAGAAATTTCTTGACTATGAAACCCGCTACACGCCATTGGAAAAGACGTGCTGTGCGTTAGCATGGACAACACAACGGCTTAGGCAGTATATGATTAGGCATACTACTTGGTTGGTTTCCAAAATGGATCCAATCAAGTACGTGTTGGACAAACCAATAATCACTGGGAAGATTGCCCGATGGCAAGTACAGTTATCAGAATTTGACATCATACATGTCACACAAAAGGCCATCAAGGGCAGTACCCTAGCTGATTACCTAGCACATGGGCCGACCAACGACTACCAATCCCTTCAGGATAATTTCCCCGATGAGGATATAATGAATCTACAACATGAAGAACCTAAAGATGATGCATGGACCATGTATTTTGATGGAGCCTCCAACATGCTTGGACGAGGGATTGGCACAGTGCTAATCTCTCCACAAGGAAAATACATTCCCATAACGGCAAGACTCAACTTCGATTGTACAAACAACATGGCTGAATACGAGGCTTGCGCATTGGGAATCCAAGCGGCCATCAACAATGGTATCCTAAAGCTCAAAGTGTTTGGTGATTCGGCCCTGGTCATCCACCAACTACGAGGTGATTGGGAAGTCCGAAATCCTAAACTGATACCATATATTGAACATATCAAAGATTTGACACATCTCTTCCAAAGTGTCATCTTTGAATACATTCCAAGGGAGGAGAATCAGTTTGCCGACGCTCTTGCTACACTCTCGTCGATGTTCGCCTTGGATAAGGAGCATGAAATGCCCATCATCAATATCCGGCGGCACGATAAGCAAGCGTTCTGCCTTCTGATAGATGAAGCTGTCGATAATTGTCCATGGTTCCATGATATCAAGCAATATTTAACAAAAGGGGAATATCCTGATGCGGCCAACGACAATGACAAGAAGCATATCCGAAGAAGGGCCATGGGATTTCTGCTAGTCGGTGAAACCCTCTACAAGAGAAATTATGACTCGGTCTTGTTGAGATGTATAGACCAAGTCGAAGCTCAAAATATGATCAAAGAAGTACATGAGGGGGTTTTCGGTACCCATATCCCCAGGCCTGCGATGGCTAAAAAGATCCTCAGGGCGGGATACTATTGGTCGACTATGGAAAGGGATTCTTACCAGTACGTGCGAAAATGCCATAAGTGTCAAGCATACGCCGACAACATTCATGTCCCACCGACTCCACTAAATGTATTGGCTTCACCTTGGCCATTCGCAATGTGGGGCATGGATGTTATTGGACCCATCGAACCGAAAGCATCCAATGGACATAGATTCATCCTTGTGGCCATTGACTACTTCACCAAATGGGTAGAAGCGGCATCGTATGCTCATGTGACCCGAAAGGTGGTAACATCCTTCATCAAGAAGAACATTATATGCAGATACGGTATTCCCGATAAAATCATCACTGATAATGGGTCTAATTTGAATAACAAAATGGTGGAAGAACTGTGCCAAGAATTCAAGATCCAACACCACAACTCTTCCCCATATCGGCCAAAGATGAATGGGGCAGTCGAGGCAGCCAATAAAAACATCAAGAAAATAGTGCAAAAGATGGTTGTCTCATTTAAAGACTGGCATGAGATGTTACCCTTCGCTCTTCATGGTTATAGGAATTCAGTACGTACATCTACAGGAGCTACTCCATTCTCCCTCGTCTATGGGATGGAGGCAGTTCTGCCTGTCGAAGTCGAGATACCTTCTCTAAGGGTAATCATGGAAGCGAAACTTTCCAAGGCAGAATGGGTTCAAAGCCGATACGACCAGTTAAATCTTATCGAAGAGAAACGGCTGAACGCCATATGCCATGGTCAGGCCTATCAGAGGAAGATCAAAAGGGCTTTTGACAAGAAAGTCCACCCTCAAGTCTACCACGAGGGAGAGCTGGTAATGAAGAAGTTGCTACCGGCTCAAAAGGACAAAATCGGAAAGTGGGCCCCGAATTACGAAGGACCATACGTGGTGAAGCGAGCCTTCTCAGGAGGAGCATTGATCCTCACGGACATGGATGGAGAAGAACTTCGATACCCAGTCAACGCTGACGTGGTAAAGAAGTACTATGCCTGAAGACGTTACTTGCATAGGCCCGCTAGGATGAAAACCTGAAAAGGGCGTCCTAGGCAAAAGTTAGGGCAAAATAAAAAGCCCGCCAGTACAAGGGTACTAGGCAAAACAAAGGCGAATTTATCCCCGCTAGGATACGTCCTAGGCAAAAATTAGGGGCAAAAGAATAAGACACAAAAACAAAGCAAGCAACGATTACTTGAACCGAAAATCGAAAGGCGGTTCAAGTGATTATCTTCTAGAAGTAAGCGTCTTGCAGTGTCTACACTCCTGGCTCAGGCATCTCACCCGAAGCAATTAGGGGAACGTAAGAGCAACAATTACAGATATAATTGTTAAGCCCAATGTATATAGCCTACCCTGGCCAGCCGTTCTTCAGAAATTCCTTCTGTATATCTTTCTGTAAAAACATTTGTGAATATCAATAAAATATCTATTCATTTCTCTTCTCTCTTGACCATGTGATTATGCCTCTAAATTGGTGTTTCTTTAAAATTGTACGAAATTCCTTTAATAATCGGTCAATAAAGAAAGTGGGAGGGGTTCCTATAAAATCCGTAATCTCCTGCGTAAGAGGCTCACAGAAATCCTCCCTCACGTCGACGACAGAAATTCCTCCAAAAAGAGGAGGATAGGGAGAGCCATTCATTTTTCTAAAAACATTAACAAAATAATTAAACTTGCATTTTGTGCATCACACACATTAGTTGCACATTCAAAGACCTTATCATGAGGCAATCACATAAAATAGAAAAATAGGAAAAATTTCTTGTGTATGACAGCAGAAAAACAGAAACAGCCAAAACCGACAAAAAAGGCAAAAATTCAGAAAATCCAACAACCATACAGAATAACTGAGCCTGGAGAGGCTTGCCGAAATAATACTCCCCGGAGACATCTCAGCTTGCACTCTTGGGCCGAATTCCCAGGGAAAGCTATCAGAGCAAGATCAGCAAGATTCCTCAATGGAAGCATGATCATCCAAACAAAGTATCCGAGTCAAAGGACTTAGACTTCCTCAAGTGGAAGATAGCTTTCCAACTCGAGCGCCGAAGTGAAGCTAAGCCTGAAGAGGCTTTCTAAATAATACTCTGGGATACATAAGATCCTCAATCCCCATTCGCCTACTCAGAGGCACTCCTTCAAAAAAGGAAAATCAGAAAAGATCAATATGACAGAATCCCCCAGCGGATAACAGCCTACGCAGAGGCAACAAAATCAGAAAATCAAAAAGTCACCCGAATAAGGATAACCGGGATACTTCACCAACGTCGAAAGGACGTCAGCCAATCATAAGGCACCGCTCATCTCAGAAAGAGCATCTTTGTGTCTACATCCCTAAGGAATTAGAATTTCCCCAGTGAGCACCAACTACGCAATGGAGAGTTGGGACACAAGAACCTATGAGTAACTGCACATCCCCTAGACGGATCCCTGCGTTATCCAGCCCTCAGCGGCACCAAAATCGAAAACAACCGTCGAAGCAGCATCGTGGACTGTGGAGACAAAATCATCTCAAATCCCTGGAGAGGGCAAACTCACGCTACCAAAGTGACCAGAAGCACGGAGGTATGCAGCTACCGAGGTTGTCAGAAACACTGAGGTATGCAACGAGCCTGGAGAGGCGACGACTAATACTCAGCTACCCCGTCGTCAGAAACACGGAGGTATGCAGTTACCGAGGTTGTCAGAAACACTGAGGTATGCAACGAGCCTGGAGAGGCGACGACTAATACTCAGCTACCCCGTCGTCAGAAACATGGAGGTATGTAGCTACCGAGGTTATCAGAAACACTGAAGTATGCAACGAGCCTGGAGAGGCGACGACTAATACTTAGCTACCCCGTCGTCAGAAACACGGAGGTATGCAGCTACCGAGGTTGTCAGAAACACCGAGGTATGCAACGAGCCTGGAGAGGCGACGACTAATACTCAGCTACCCCGTCGTCAGAAACACGGAGGTATGCAGCTGCCAACGTCGTCAGAAACACGGAGGCATGCAGACCCTGGAGAGGGCAAACTCACGCTACTGAGGTTGTTAGAAACACCAAAGTATGCATGAGCCTGGAGAGGCGACGACTAATACTCAGCTACCGACGTCGTCAGAAACACGGAGGTATGCAGCTACCGAGGTTGTCAGAAACACCGAGGTATGCACGAGCCTGGAGAGGCGATGACTAATACTCAACCTGGAGAGGCTACTCAACAGTTTTCCCACCTGAGGACACTACAAGTCGGAAGGGTGGCTTACTCCCCGGACAATTGGGTCAACTCATTTACTTGTCAACTGGTACACCAAAAAGCCGTTCGACTAAGTAAAGGGGGGGCAGCTGTAGACCCCTAAAATTGTCCGGGTCGGAAATAAAGCTCAAAGACTCTCAAAGACCAAAGGAAAGTCAGCCGGAAGGACTCCTGGAAGACCCTAGGATGATTCTTTGTAGGTCTAGAAGTCTTAGAGTAGCTTAGAATAAGGGTGTGCGAGGATTGGAGCTCAATACACCCTCCCAGAGGTTCAGTACGGCCGTACTGAGCCATTTGAACTGCAATACGGCCGTACTGAACTCAATATGGCCGTACTGAAGTTTTTGAACTTCAGTACGGCCGTACCAAATTCAATACGGCCGTACTGTAGTTCAAAAACCCAGTACGGGCCGTATTGACCTCCCAGGCCGTATTGCGCCTCAATCCTATAAATAGGACGTCATTGGCACGTCCTTCCACACTTTTTCCACATTCCTCAACCTTCTTGCTGAGTATTCTTGGGTTTTTGAGCTATTCTCTGCCCTAGAAATCTCTCCGGGAGCCGATCCGACGAAGTTCTTGAGTCATGAGCCATTAGCTTGAGACTCGAACAAGTCGAAGGGAAATCTCTTTGATTTCCATAGTAAAAATTATCTTTAGGGGAAAGGAGCGAGCGGACGTGTAGTGGGAAGGAGCGCCAAAAAGCCTCCTAAACCTCATTTTGAATATATAAAAGCCCGCTTCGAAGGTTTCTTTCTAAATCCTTTCTTTTACCGCTTTTATTTATTGCTTTTTGATTGTTGCATTGCATGTTTAGAGCTTTCATCATGTAAATATTTTATCTATAATCGTTTCTAATAAATAGGGGTAATTTAGTAACTTTACACTGTTATTTATGAAATAATCCGTCATAGGGAACCCGAAAGGGGCGTTGTGGGGTGCTAACACCTTCCTCGCACGTAACCGACTCCCTTACCCGACTCTGGTTGTAATGGCCAAAGTTGATTTACGAAAATCAATTGCCTTATATCTTTTTCCAATGTTTTGAGTAAAATATTGGTGGCGACTCCAAGAACCCTTCTTTTTACGAAAACCACTAATCCATGGAGGGTCCCGTTTGGGATTAACATAGGTTGGTGAGAATCATTTAATAGCATTGTTAGTTCGATGAGGTCTCATTTTGAGAATAAGTCGTTCTAACAATCCAACATTTTTCAAACTTAAAAAGAGTCCATCCATCGTCGCGAATGCCAACGTCCGTTTCGGCGGGTGGCGACAATCTTAAGCCTCTATTACTGACCCTGATTATTGAGGGTCATGAAGTGAACAAGGTGTTGGTTGATGGAGGAGCAACCATAAACATACTTCCGAGGACCATGCTGAAAAGGTTTGGAAAGACCACGACCGATTTAAAGCCCCATAACATACTTATCTCAGATTATGCAGGAAAGTCATCACAACCTGAGGGCATGACTTTGCTCGATGTGCAGATAGGAAGTGTGAAAAGAACTACGATGTTCATAGTCACTCCATCAAAGGGAAATTTCAATGTCTTATTGGGCGTGAATGGATTCATGGAGTAGGAGTTGTTCCTTCGACTGTTCACCAGAAGATTTTCTTTTGGAATGATGATGAAAGATTGGAAATGCTCGATGCTGATCAGAAAGAATATGAGGTAGGTATGTATTTCGTAGATCAACAACTGACTGCATTTGCAAAAACCAAACCTTTCGATGCTCATAATGCTAGTATCATGGATGAAGAAGGTGTCAGAAAAATGTTTTGCTGGGACGTGAAAAGAAGGTTTGTTATTCGATCCGAAAAGGAATCGGCTCAAGAAGAAGAATGAAGGATCAAGATCCTTATACGAGTTTTTTAGCTCGAATGTCGGCCTACATGGCCGATCGAACGGCCAACATGACCGTGGAATGTAAAGACAAGGAAGAGATGTCAAAAAAATCTAGAGATGGTGAAAGTAATTCGGCCACTTTGGCCGAAGAAAAAGAAAAACAAAAAACAAAAGATGATCGAACGGACCAAAAGGTCAAGAATTTGAAAATGAAAGGGCAAGAGTCAGAGTCAAAGTTAGATTGTATTTTCGACGATTCACCATTGGGATTCGAAAGGGCAACCAATGAAGAACACAAGTTAAAATCTCAAGACCCACTCGAAGAAATCAATTTGTGGACTGTCGAAAATAAGAAGGTTACTTATATTAGCAAACTCTTGCAAGGAAAGCTGAGGGAGGAATTAATTCGAGTGTTACACGAATACAAAGACTGATTTGCATGGGATTATGATGAAATGCCGGGATTGGATCGGGGATTAGTAGAGCATAGATTGCCTATGATTCCGGGAAAGAAACTAGTTAAGCAAAGTCCTCGAAGATTTACTCCTGAGGTGATTGAAAAGATAAAGGAAGAAACTGAGAGGTTATTGAAAGCCAAGTTCATCAGGACCTCGAGATATGCTGAATGGATATCGAACATTGTGCCTATTATCAAAAAGAATGGAAAACTCAGGGTATGCATTGATTTTCGAGATCTTAACACAGCTACTCCCAAGGATGAGTATCCTATGCCTATTGCTGAGATGATGATAGATGCTACTGCAGGTAACGAAATTATGAGTTTACTCGATGGTTATTCTAGATATAACCAAATTTATATTGCAACTAATGATGTATCGAAAACTGCTTTTCGATGTCCAGGTGCTTTAGGAGTGTATGAATGGGTGATGATGCCATTCGGATTGAAGAATGCAGGTGCCACATATCAAAGGGAAATGAATTTAATATTCCATGATTTAATTGGTAAGTTTGTACAAGTGTATATTGACGATATAATTGTTGGGTCAAAACAAAAAGAGGAACACTTATGCCTTTTAAAATTATCTTTCAAGAGAATGAGGAAACATGGTCTAAAAATGAATCCACTTAAATGTGCTTTTGGTGTTACAACAAGAGATTTTATGGGATTTGTCATACACCAAAAAAGGGATCGAAGTAGATAGAAACAAGACTAAAGCTATCATGGAAACTAGACCTCCATCGAACAAGAAAGAACTTCAATCTCTCCTAGGTAAAGTAAACTTTCTTAGAAGATTCATATCGAATTTATCTGGAAAAACTAAAGTGTTTTCTCCATTATTGCGTCTGAAAAAGGAGGAGGAATTTTGATGGGAAGAAGAGCACCAGAAAGCAATTGATGAAATCAAAGCTTATTTGACTCATCCTCTAGTGATTACACCACCCTCTAAAGGAAAACAATTGAAGTTGTACATCTCAGCTAACGATTTGACTATTGCGGGCATGCTGGCACAAGATGATGATAATGGCATCGAAAGAGTCATTTATTATCTAAGTAGAATGTTAGTGGGAGCTGAGAATAGATATACTCCTTTATAGAAATTATGTTTATGTCTTTATTTTGCTTGTACAAAGTTCAAGTACTATCTTAGACCTTTTGATGTATTAGTATTTTGTCGAAGTAATGTTATTAAGTACATGTTGTTTAAACCTGTCTTGCATTCTCGAATTGGCAAATGGGCACTCGCGTTAACTGAATATTCATTAACTTTTGAGCCTTTAAAGTCAACAAAGGGACAAGTAATTGCGAATTTCCTCACGGATCACTCGAAAATAACTGAAGAAATCAATTACTTAACCACCAAACCTTGGGAATTATTTTTCGATGGCTCGAAACATAAATTAGGCACTGGGATAGGTTTGTTAATCATTTATCCCGAAGGGATTCTGACCAAATTATCATTAAAAACAAACAAAGGATACTCGAATAATTGTAACACCCCAATTTTCAAAAAGGTTATTATTATTATTAGATGGTACTTGGTCATAATTATTCTAATAATTATAGAGGAATATTATTTTGTACGTTTTAAATAATTACTATTTTGGACAATTATTTTGTATGTATTAAATAAGTATTTTTACTAGCATTTTTAAATAAATATTTATATGTTTTAAGAGAAGGTTGATTTTATATGATATTTTGTTATTGAAATTATATTATTATATTTTGGGTCAGAAATATATTATTATTATAGAGAAAAATATTTTATAGTATACATGTATTTATTTTATTTAATTATTTTGAGAAAAAAAAGAAGTGGGTTAGAAGAGAAGGAAAATGGGTTGGGTTGACCCAGCCCAATGGATTAATTTTAAGAAAGGAGTCAGATGGTGTTAATCCTATCTGCCTCATTTGCGTTATGAAGGGTTAGGAAAAAAAAAAGAGGAGAAACAAAGAGCTATAAGGAAGAGTACTCAGGAACGATCTTAGATCATACCAAGACCATTCGTCTTCTGCTCATCCAGGTACGGGGGAGATGGGTTTCTTCATATGTGAATATAGGGGTGTTCGGGTAGTGAGGGCAATCCCTAAGTCCCTCTAGGAACTCTATTTAAAATTCTGAACGATTATCTGTGCAATCGATGTTCTAAATTCTTAATTCATTTGGAAGAACTTATTTCTTGAATTGTCTTTGAATTCCATTGGGGCTTTCTTGTTAATTCTTTATCCTTAAATTTGATGACTTGAATTTTACGTGTTAAGAAGAGTTTAGCTTTTTTTTGTAAAATCAATGGAAACCAATTTTTGAGGCTTGAGATGTGTATGGATTGATTTGGAACGTATGAAGAATATAAATGGAGTTAAACTGAACCAACGGGGTGTAGAAGTAGTGAAAATTGGTAAAAACCTTGTTGGAACTCGTAAAACGCAGGTTTAATTTCACAGAGGGGAGTCTGGGCAGAGATTTGGGCATTCAGTGCCAGTTTTGGGCGTCGGGCATCGGGACCCCGACATATGTTTGTAATTTTGCGATATCTTTCTGTGTAGTTATCCAAATCGAGTGCGGTTTGTTTTGTTAGAAACTAGACATCTGGGGCTACCATTTAGACACAAGAATCGTGTACAAATATTAATATTTGATCAAGTTATGTGAGTTTCAATTTGAGCCTTCCAATCTGTGTGCGAACCACAACATCAATTTTTGTGAGCCCTGAATGGTAACCTAAACGACTTTATTAGGATTTGTGTTCTGCATGAAAGTTGTAGATATTGATGTTAGGATTCTAATGGAATTGGGATCACTTAGAAAGGATATGTATATCTCGAGTTATGGTTAAATTATTAACTGAATGTCATAGATATTGTGATGTGTGTGAAGAATTATGTGAAATTTGTGATCTATGATGTTGATAACTTAATGATAGGTACCTAGCATGTGAGGATGATATTGCATGGATTGTTATTGACATGTGATGATGTTATATAATGGAGATGCATTAATTATGAGTTACGTGGGATGAATGAGTTGCATGAGACTTATGAGTTGCATGTGGTGCTTGAGAAGCCAGACGTGGCTATATTGCATTGGACCCTGGGCCCAGAGAGGGGTTGAGACAGGGGGGACCATGACGGGAGGCATTCCATGCGTGGGCCGTTGGGTGTTTAACTGCGCAGCTCACTGGCCACGGAGGGTTTAACGGTGGGTGGATTGCCTTTGCATGGGCCGCTGGGTGTTTAACCGTGCAACATACCGGCCCTGGGAGGGTGTGAGAACGGTATGCCCACATTGGCAACAACTAAGGGAATTGACGAGGTACGCCCATTGTGCGGAGTGCCAATTAGGAGAGGAGATGTGTATGAGCATATAGTGAGCATGTGTATGAAAGCTTGTATGATTGAAAAAAAATGATGTTTGGTAATTATATGAGATGTATTTGTTGTTTATATTTAATGATGATATTTTGGTGCACGGTGTGGGGGGGAATTGGGTAGCTCTATGTTCATATATGATGTTATCTATCTCTCACCGTCCTGTTTTTATGTGGTTTTCTTTTAGGTGAAGATGAAGGCACTCATAGTGCTGAGTTCCAAAGGGAAAGGGTTCTGCTCTGATAGGATGTGACATTGGGGCATGAATTTAGGATGCTTTAGTTATGAATTGTTATTTGTCGTTTGAGGAGACTTATTTTTAAGAGTTTTATATTCACCTTATATTTGTAAATTCTGGATTCCTTTCATTTTTCTTTAGAGACCTTGATAATTTTCTTTTAAGAGTAAAACTTTATTATTATTATTATTATTATTTCTATTTATTTCAAGACTTGTGAACCTATGAGTTTTTATTAAAATATGTGGACCCTTCTTGATGTTATATTTATTGAATTATTCTTATTGTTGTTACTTATTTATTATGGGGTAGAAGGGTGTCACATTTAGTGATATCAGAGCAGGTCGATCCAATCGGCCGTGAGTTATGAGTCTACTATGCTTGTTTGGTAGATGAATGATGGAATATGTTTTGCTTTATGATGAGGATAATGATGATGATGATGTTTCCCTTGTGTTGTTAGTGTTGTGCTTATACTTATATTGTTTTCTCAGAATTTGGCTGAAAGACATGATATAGCTTAGTTGATGCTATTCATGATTGCTTATTTGTTTTGATACTTCTTGCTTACGTAAGAAGTAGTGGTTGAGTGGTATCGCTCGTATTGCGAGCATATGTGCCAGTAGTAGTGGATGAAGCCTTGCTAATCAACTAGAAATTATTGGAACCTTAGATTTGGGTGAGACATTGATTTGTCGAGAGTTTACGGTTAATGGAGTTTCTTGAATCTATAGTTGTAGCGATTGAATCCAAGGAGGTTGTATATGAGAATTGGAGTTTTGGTATCCTTGATGAGAGATTGAAATGTTGGTAATTCCCTTGAGTGTTGGTGTTGGCATGTTTACCGTTTATGGTTTAGGTAGCATGTGACTTTTATTTTCTAAGTCTGTTGTGCTAAATATGTGAGTTGTTTGGTTTAGGATTATAGTGGGAAGCTTGAATATGAAGTTGAGGTGTGAGTTTGGAAGGGTTGATGTATTTTTGTAGCCTTAGATATATTGATATACTATTACTGTTTGGTGTAGAGGATATTTTCGCTGAAGTTTTGTTGTGCCATTATGACTACCATATTGACAGATTTAGGTTTTATGGTCTTCATAAACGTTGTAGCCTTGGACGTTATCTTTCCAATGGAACTGGAATCAGGTAAAACGAAGGTCTATAACTCCAGTTATAGCTACTTTGGTGATCAAAGGTATAGCTGTAAGCGCTGAATATATCTGCTACGGTTTTTGAAATTTTTAGCTACGAATATGATCTTTTTAGAATCTTATGTCTTCATAGGAGTTGTAGCTTATTCTCTTAGCTTTCTTTTGAGATAGGTTTGAGATCATTTGGATGAGTATAACTCTCTAGGTATCAATTTCTTTGATCATTGTTGAAGGGATACGTATGGTGTCATGATATTTTTGAATTGTTAGACAATGCAAGGATAAAAATTGATTTTTGTCATGATTCTGAGATGTTAGGTGGATTGAGAGGTTGTTTAAGATTTTATGATGTTATGTGGTAAAGTTGGCTCATGTACATGCTATATGGAGTAAATGGTGATTGATTCGTACATGCTTAGGAATGATATATATCGATTGTTTGAAGTAGATATTCTAATATGATTTGATATGCATGTATGTTGATATGAGGATAGATGACCTTATGGATCAATTAGCGAGTGTTCAGTAAGGTTGACCTTAAGGTGTGCTATCATCAAATTGGAATTGAGAGTGAGGATTTATCCAAGATAGATTTAGGCTAAGTTATCTAAGTATGAATTTTGGTTGTATAAGAAGAGTTTTCTAGGTCCTATAATTTTAGTGGAGGTATAATATAGATCTATCTAAGGTAGAAGTTGTACTTAAGTGGGAGATACCAAAGTCAGTTAGTGAGGTTAAGAGTTTTCTTAGATAAGCTTATTATTATAGGAGAGTTATTGAGGAAATTCCTAAGATAACATTACCTTAGACTAGATTGATGAGGAAGAGGAGTTGCCTTTGCGTGGGATGGCAAGCATGAGAGTAGCTTCCAAACTCTTAAGAAAAGGTTGGCTAGTGCTAATATTACTGGATTTTCGTAAGCCTTTTATGATATATAGTAGTACTTCTAAGATAGGTTTGGGCGGAGTGTTGATGCAAGAAGGAATGGTAGTAGCTTATGCTTCTAGGAAATTGAGAAATCATGAGAGGAATTACCTTACCCATGACTTTAAGTTAGCGGTTGTAATATTTATACTAAAATTTGGAGACACTACCTATATGATTCTAAGCTTGAGGTATTTAGTGATCATTAGAGCCTTAAATATCTTTTGACCAAAGGAGATAGTTGGAATTTCTTAAGGACTAGGATTTTAATCTTAGTTGTTATCTAAGTAAAGCCAATGTGGTGATCGATGCTTGAGTAGGAAACCTTTATATTTAATTTTCCTTATGATTAGAGAGATGGATCTTTTAGTTCAAATTAGGGATTTAAGCTTGACTTATGAGGTTATCCTTAGTAGTGTGAGACTAGGTATGACTCGAATAACTAGTGGATTGTTAAAGGAAAATTGGAGGAACATAATTTGTTGATTCATTTTGGTGATAAGATACGAGGCTATAGGACAAGATAATGGATAAGTGTTTATCTCGGGTATAGATGAAGTGGTAAGACTTTGAGATCTAGTATGTGTACCTAGTGCACTTATGCTTAGGTGGTTGATCTTTAGAGAGGGTCATAGAAGAAAAGCTAATATTATGGCAGATACCTTGAGTAGGATGATCTTTCAATTATCGTCTTTGATGATTTAAGGTTGGATTTGATTGAAGAGTTTACAGACTTAAGCTTGATGTGTGAGCTTACCCTTAGAAGCATTGAATTGAGTATGTCAAAAGTGACTAGTGAATTAATGGATGAGATTAGAAAAAGCCCGGGAGTCAGATCCTTTCTTAGTGAACCAAGTGAAGAAGATTGATAGGAGTATAGGTAACCTTTTCTGAGTAGGAATCGACATTGTTTTGAGGTGCAAGAACAAAATTTGGGTGCCTAGTAATCCCGAATTAAGAGATGATCTTAGAGGAAGGACAAAATAGTATTCTTAGTATCCATTTAGGAGCTATTAACATGTATCAAAGTGGCGCAGTGGAAGCGTGGTGGCCTAAGGTGAAGAGAGGAGGAGAGGAAGTTTGTGTACTCATGTTTAGTATAATATATGTCTAAGACAGAACATCATAAGCCTTTTAGGACTTTTGTAGCCTTTGATGCCCCTGTTTGGAGGTGAGATAATGCGTCTGGACTTTGTTGCGGGTTTGCCTAGGAAGTTTAGGAAGAATCTTGAGTTTAATGAAGGAGTCATAATCGAACCTCTTCATTTCAAAAATTCGAGGACGAATTTCTTAAAAGGGGGGAAGTATTGTAACACCCCAATTTTCAAAAAGGTTATTATTATTATTAGATGGTACTTGGTCATAATTATTCTAATAATTATAGAGGAATATTATTTTGTACGTTTTAAATAATTACTATTTTGGACAATTATTTTGTATGTATTAAATAAGTATTTTTACTAGCATTTTTAAATAAATATTTATATGTTTTAAGTGAAGGTTGATTTTATATGATATTTTGTTATTGAAATTATATTATTATATTTTGGGTCAGAAATATATTATTATTATAGAGGAAAAATATTTTATAGTATACATGTATTTATTTATTTAATTATTTTGAGAAAAAAAGAGAAGTGGGTTAGAAGAGAAGGAAAATGGGTTGGGTTGACCCAGCCCAATGGATTAATTTTAAGAAAGGAGTCAGGTGGTGTTAACCCTATCTGCCTCATTTGCGTTATGAAGGGTTAGGAAAAAAAAAAAAGAGGAGAAACAAAGAGCTATAAGGAAGAGTACTCAGGAACTATCTTAGATCATACCAAGACCATTCGTCTTCTGCTCATCCAGGTACGGGGGAGATGGGTTTCTTCATATGTGAATATAGGGGTGTTCGGGCAGTGAGGGCAATCCCTAAGTCCCTCTAAGAACTCTATTTAAAATTCTGAACGATTATCTGTGCAATCGATGTTCTAAATTCTTAATTCATTTGGAAGAACTTATTTCTTGAATTGTCTTTGAATTCCATTGGGGCTTTCTTGTTAATTCTTTATCCTTAAATTTGATGACTTGAATTTTATGTGTTAAGAAGAGTTTAGCTTTTTTTTGTAAAATCAATGGAAACCAATTTTTGAGGCTTGAGATGTGTATGGATTGATTTGGAACGTATGAAGAATATAAACGGAGTTAAACTGAACCAACGGGGTGTAGAAGTAGTGAAAATTGGTTAAAACCTTGTTGGAACTCGTAAAACGTAGGTTTAATTTCACAGAGGGGAGTTGGGCAGAGATTTGGGCGTTCAGCGCCAGTTTTGGGCGTCGGGCATCGGGACCCCGACATACGTTTATAATTTTGCGATATCTTTCTGTGTAGTTATCCAAATCGAGTGCGGTTTGTTTTGTTAGAAACTAGACATCTGGGGCTACCATTTAGGCACAATAATCGTGTAAAAATATTAATATTTGATCAAGTTATGTGAGTTGAAATATGAGCCTTCCAATCTGTGTGCGAACCACAACATCAATTTTTGTGAGCCATGAATGGTAACCTAAACGACTTTATTAGGATTTGTGTTCTTCATGAAAGTTGTAGATATTGATGTTAGGATTCTAATGGAATTGGGATCACTTAGAAAGGATATGTATATCTCGAGTTATGGTTAAATTATTAACTGAATGTCATAGATATTGTGATGTGTGTGAAGAATTATGTGAAATTTGTGATCTATGATGTTGATAACTTAATGATAGGTACCTAGCATGTGAGGATGATATTGCATGGATTTTTATTGACATGTGATGATGTTATATAATGGAGATGCATTAATTATGAGTTACGTGGGATGAATGAGTTGCATGAGACTTATGAGTTGCATGTGGTGCTTGAGAAGCCAGACGTGGCTATATTGCATTGGACCCTGGGCCCAGAGAGGGGTTGAGACAGGGGGGACCATGACGGGAGGCATTCCATGCGTGGGCCGTTGGGTGTTTAACTGCGCAGCTCACTGGCCACGGAGGGTTTAACGGTGGGTGGATTGCCTTTGCACGGGCCGCTGGGTGTTTAACCGTGCAACATACCGGCCCTGGGAGGGTGTGAGAACGGTATGCTCGCATTGGCAACAACTAAGGGAATTGACGAGGTACGCCCATTGTGTGGAGTGCCATGTTGAGACTCTTAGGAGAGGAGATGTGTATGAGCATATAGTGAGCATGTGTATGAAAGCTTGTATGTGTAGACCCCTAAAATTGTCCGGGTCGGAAATAAAGCTTGAAGACTCTCGAAGACTGAAGGAAGATCAGCCAGAAGGACTCCTGGAAGGCCCTAGGAGGGTTCTCTGTAGGTCTAGAGGTCTTAGAGTAGCTTAAAATAAGGAAGTGGAGGGAATGAAGCCCAATACGGCCGTACTAAACTTAATACGGCCGTATTGAAGCTTCAACACGGCCGCAGTGAACTCAATACGGCGTATTAAAGTTTCTGAAACTTCAATACGGCCGTACTGAAATCAATACGGCCGTATTGAAGCTTCAATACAGCCGCAGTGAACTCAATACGGGCGCATTGAAATTTCTGAATTTCAATACGGCCGTATTGAATTCAATACGGCCGTATTGAAGTTCAAAAATTTCAATACGGCCGTATTGATTCTGTAGCCCGTATTGCGCCTATTCCCTATAAATATGACGTCAATTGGACGTCATTCCACACTTTTGAACATAGTTTCAACCCTCTTCTTGAGTATTCTGGGGTTTTTGAGCAGTGTTCTGCCCTAGAAATCACTCGGAGAGTTGATCCGACGAAGTTCTTGAGCCCCGAGCCATTTTGCTTGAGGATCGAACCTAGTCGAAGGGAAATCCTCCGGATTTCCATAGTTAAAATTTTATAGGAGGGAGCGAGCGGGCTTGTAGAGCGAGGGAACGCCAAAAAGCTTCCCAGTTTTACGAAATATATAAAAGCACGCTTCAAAGGTTTCTTCTTAAATCCTTCCTTTTACTGCTTTCTGTGTGCATATTTAAACTGTCATCATGTAGATAGTTAATTTATAATCGCTTATAATAAATAGGGGTAATTTAGTAATTTTATATTGTTATTTTAGAAATAATCTGTCATAGGGAACCCGAAAGGGGCGCTGTGGGGTGCTAACACCTTCCTCACACGTAACCGACTCCCTTACCCAACTCTGGTTGTAATGGCCGAAGTTGATTTATAAAATCAATTGCCTTATCCCTTTTTCCAATGTTTTGAGTAAAACATTGGTGGCGACTCCATGAACCCTTTTACTACGAAAACCACTAATCCATGGAGGGTCCCGCTTGGGATTAACATGGATTGGTGAGACATTTAATAAATAAATTGGATAAGATCGACAAGGTCTCAGTTTGAGAACAAGTCGTTCTAATAATTCAATACATTTTCAAAACTAAAATAAAAGCGAGCTCGACCGTCTTCGCGACTGCCGAGGCCCGTTTGGGCCGGTGGCGACAGATGGCGACTCCACTGGGGAAGCCTCGAGAGTCAGTCCCATTTAGTGACAGATTATTTTTAACAAATAAAAGTTAAAATTACTTCATTACCCCTTGCTTGTATGATAACATAATTTATTATATGGCTTTAAATAACTGTTGTATGTTTAAATTCCGCAATTGTTTGAAATACAAACTGTACACAAACCTTTGCACACAACAGTTCCCTCTATACCCGGGGGCATGAGTGATTAACCATAGGGAGTGGATGTTAGTACGGCCGGTTGTCGAATGGGTCTATAGGTGCCCGTAGACCGTTGTCGGAAAGCATCACTCAAGGTGATAACCATGAACTCGAGTCCGACAGTGCGTTGGAGCTTTCCATCAGCTTACGACGAGAGGAATTGGGTCCCTATAATGGGGGCACCTTGGGGGCCTCAGACCGGTGAGAACAGTTAGATCCACCTTGAATATGCACTTTTCTGCAGGATACCCCTACCTCGTGATTCGCTCGTGACTGTTCGTGGATGAGTGAATTGTTTGTGCATTTTTATGTGACATTGTATGAGCATACATTGCACCTTTTAAACATACAACATTCCTTTTTAAAATAAGAATAAATAGGAATAAGAATCTTCCATTATACGGTGTTAACATCTACCTTCATCACATTCATATAGGTAGTTTCCCTTTTCACCCAAAAAATACAAAAAATATATAAAATAAAAAATACCCAAAAAAAGAAAAAAAGGGTCATTTATCCAAACCAAGCAATATCATGCATCATCTTAGGGACATCCTAAAAACATGATAATGCTTAGTTGAATAAACACAATGCATGCATATTCATCGCCATCATCTCATATCATGCATTCTTATCAAAGATCATGGAGGGATCTAGGTTTGCATTTCATACATCCCTCCCAATAAATCATTAATAAACATTAATAAAAAGAAAGAAATAATCGATGCGTATGTTCAAGATGGATCGCACGCCATTTGTTATTAAGTGTAAGCCAACAACCGCGCCAAGCGAGCGCACATCAACTCCGTTGTTGGTAATCAAGATGAATAAAGGGGAAGGTCCGACACCGTTAAGGATCATCGCTCCAAGGCCTTTTCCCTACGAATCAAATAAGGCTGTGCCATGGATATACGACATCCATTCTTCTGCCGACAGCGATATCTCCAATATCGCTGGACTTGGGGGCATGACTAGGAGTGGCAGGATCTACACTCCCGAAGATCTTCATGATAAAGCTCCCAAGAATAAAGAAAAAGGAAAAGATAAAAACCGAGGAAAATAAAGAATCCGAGGAGGAGACAGACGAGCTGTTAAAGTTTATCCGACAGAGCGAGTACTCCATCGTGGATCAACTTCATAGGACGCCAGCAAAGATTACGCTGTTGTCGTTGATCCTAAGTTCCGAACCGCATCGGCAAGCTCTGTCGAAAGTCTTGAACGAGGCATATGTGTCGCACACTATCTCCCAAGACAAGTTTGAGGGGACTGTTAGTCACATCACGGCTAGTGATCACCTCACCTTCACCGATGAAGAAATCCCCGCTGGGGGACCGAATCATAACAAACCCTTGCACATCTCTGTAAAGTGCAAGGAGTATCACATCACTAAAGTCTTGGTAGATAATGGATCTTCCTTGAACGTAATGCCAAAGAGAACGTTCGACCAAATGACAATCAAGGGAGTCCAAATGCGCCCGAGCAACATGATCGTTCGAGCCTTCGATGGATCTAAAAGAGAAGTGGTGGGAGAGATCAATCTTCCAATCCAAATTGGACCCACTATCTTCAACGTCGAATTTCAAGTGATGGACATCACTCCCGCATACAGCTGTCTCCTCGGCCGACCTTGGATTCATGATGCGAAAGCTATACCCTCTACGCTCCACCAGAAAGTCAAGTTTATAGTGGGTGACAAACTGGTGACTGTACAAGCTGAAGATGACATACTCATCAGCAAGCCATCCAACATACCTTATGTGGATGCAGCAGAGGAAGCTTTGGAAACCGCCTTCCAAGCATTGGAAATTGCCAATTTTGAAACGTTTCCCCAAGAAATGAAGAAGGTAGCCCATATGCTCATCAAGAACGGATACTTGCCAGGACAAGGATTAGGCAAGGACTCCCAAGGAATCCCGGAGCTACCCATTATCAAGGACAATCCGGGGAAACAAGGGTTAGGATACAACCCTGTTAAAGATCAAAGAACGAAGAGGAATCAAGATCCTTCTCGACGTTCTTTAAGCCAGATCTTTAGGAAGGCTGGTTCACAAACGTCAAGGCCAGCTGTCGTCATCAAGTGTCCTTTTCCTTCTAATAGGGATGTGTAAATTCAGTGACTATTAGAGATCACTCCTCGGGGACAGCCCGACCCCCGATCCTCGATAGGGCACATGTTTCCACTGTGATTATAATAAAATCATTCATTATTATTTCTTATTGCTTCTTTTCTCGCTTGCAATAAAATTCTAGACCACATTATTTTAACCCTGTTTGAATAAGCATAAATGAGGTTAAAATCATCTTGATAACAATAAACCCGCATCATTTTTATGTGGAAATGTGCATGACAGCTTGGAGCACCTTTTCTTGGCATCAATAAGTGCCATCATGGATAAAAGAAATCCTAAAGATAATAAGCTCGGCAGGAAACCCAAAAAGGGGACTGCGCAAAAATAAGATCAAAAGACCCGCTAGGAATCCCACAAAAGGGTGACCTAGGCAAAAGTTAGGGTTACAAAATGAAGACAAAAACCCGCTAGGAATCCCACGAAAAGGGTGACCTAGGCAAAAGTTAGGGTTACAAAATGAATACAAAAGCCCGCTAAGACATCACAAAAGGGTGTTTTAGGCAAAAGTTAGGGCCGTCAAAAAAAGAAAAAAACAAAATAAATCCATGATGGTACCATCAATTGAATTCAACAAGGGGCTCAAGAAAAGCTATCCAAGTTGTCAAAGCACAATCATTAATAACAAAGATGTGCTTAACCTCATAAGTGTTTAATCGAACAAACCTAAACATTTAAGCCTACCATTGGCCAGCCATTCTTACAAAATCCATTTTTCAAAAAATAAAATAATCCCCTCTAAAACACAAACTTTTGAAAAATATACCCTTTCCTTCTTTTCTCTCTTGTCCCAACGATTTTTGAATAATCTAGTGGAAACATGGAGATATAGTGGTCAATAGGAGGGTTGACACATCTTCTAAAGAAAGGGAAGAATCATTTGGTTGATGACACCAAAATCAAATACGCATTATTCCTCGGTTACAGAAATCGGCAGCACACAGCCCGTCTAGAGGAATGGCAAAAATCCAAACAGAGAAACGCATCGGTTAATTCTTTTGAAAAGTGAATCAAATAGAATTAGGTGCATCATACTGCATACATGCATACAGATGATAGGTGTAATGGAAGATCACTTATTCTCTGTTTATTGAAAAAAACAAAAAAATATGTATATATATAAACTTCAGAAAAACAATACGCCCGTACCAAAATTAGGGTTATGAACAAATTTTCAATTCAATACGGGCATACTGAAATGAATAACGGCCGTATTGGCAATAACAGAAATCCTCCCTCACATCAATGACAAAATTCCTCCAAGAAGAAGAGGATAGGGGGAGCCATTCATTTTTTCCAAAAATAAAATAATTAAACTTGCATTTTGTGCATCGCGCACATTAATTGCACATTCAAAGACCTCATCATGAGGCAACCACATAAAATAGAAAAAATAGAAAAATTGCTTGTGTATGACAGCAGCAAGCAAAATGCAAAGATTCAGAAAATCAACAGCATCATACAGAATAACTGAGCCTGGAGAGGCTTGCCGAAAGAATACTCTCAGAATAACTGAGCCTGGAGAGGCTTGCCGAAAGAATACTCTCGGAATAACTGAGCCTGGAGAGGCTCGCCGAAATAATACTCTCTCAGAATAATTGAGCCTGGAGAGGCTTGCCGAAATAATACTCGTACAGAATAATTGAGCCTGGAGAGGCTTGCCGAAACAATACTCCCACAGAATAATTGAGCCTGGAGAGGCTTGTCGAAATAATACTCCTTCAGAATAATTGAGCCTGGAGAGGCTTGCCGAAATAATACTCCTACAAAATAACTGAGCCTGGAGAGGCTTGCCGAAATAATACTCTCTCATAATAACTGAATTTAATTTCTTTAGCACTTTTAATTTCTGTACAGCAAAAGCCAAAAACATAAAAAAGGCAAAATACAGAAAAAGCCAAATCAGAAGAAAAGGCAAAATACAGAAAAAGCCGAAAATGAAAAAAGGCAAGGATATAGAAAATCCAACAAACAGTTTGTACAGAATAACTAAGCCTGGAGAGGCTTACCAAAATAATACTCCACATCCTCCACAGTATGCAGAATAACTGAGCCTGGAGAGGCTCGCAGAAATAATACTCCCCAGAGGGAACCTCAGCTCAAGCTCACGGAAAAATCCCCAGCGAGAGCTATCAAAGCAAAATCGACGCAATCCCCAATGGAAGTGCGATCATCCAAACAGTATATACAAGTCAAAGGACTTAACACTTCCTCAGTGGAAGATAGCTCTCCGACTCAAGGCGCTGAGCGAGGCTAAGCCTGTAGAGGCTTCCTAAATAATACTCTGGGATACAATAAGATCCCCAAAATCCCCAATCGCCTACTCAAGAGGCATCCCTGCAAAAGGAGAAAAATCAAAAAAATATCAATAACCATTCCCCAAGCGGAATTTGGCACTCAGCCGAACACTGAACTTCAAATCCCCAGTCGCCTACTCAAGAGGCACCCCTTCAAAAAGAGAAAAAATCAAAAAGATCAATAACCATTCCCCAAGAGGAATTCGGCATTCAGCCAATCATCAAACATCAAGATAATTCGCCTATTCAGAGGCACTCTTTCAAAAAAGAGAAAAAAATCGGAAAGATCAATAATCATTCCCCAAGCGGAATCCGGCTCTCAGCCTATCATTGAACGTCAAGATGATCTGCCTAACAGAAGAGGCCAATCACAACCAATGACAAAATCCCCTGGCGGATAACAGCCTACACAGAGGCAACAAAATCCAAAAATTAAAAAGAGTTACCCGAATAAGGATAACCGGGATACTCCACCAACGTCCAAAGGACGTCAGCCAATCATAAGGCACTGCTCATCTCAGAAAGAGCATCTTCGTGTCTACACCCCAAGGAAACAGAAATTCCTCAATGGGCGCCAACTACTCAATGGAAAGTTGGGACACAAGAACCTATGAGTAACTGCACATCCCCTAGACGGATCCCTGCGTTATCCAGCCCTCAGTGGCACAAAAATCAAAAACAATCGTCGAAGCAGCATCGTGGACTGTGGAGACAAAATCAACATCCAGAATCCCCAGCGGATAACAGCCTACACAGAGGCAGCAAAAATCAGAAAATCAAAAAGAGATACCCGAATAAGGATAAACCGGGATACTCCACCAACGTCAAAGGACGTCAGCCAATCATAAGGCACTGCTCATCTCAGAAAGAGCATCTTCGTGTCTACACCCCAAGGAAACAGAAATTCCTCAATGGGCGCCAACTACTCAATGGAAAGTTGGGACACAAGAACCTATGAGTAACTGCACATCCCCTAGACGGATCCCTGCGTTATCCAGCCCTCAGTGGCACAAAAATCAAAAACAATCGTCGAAGCAGCATCGTGGACTGTGGAGACAAAATCAACATCCAGAATCCCCAGCGGATAACAGCCTACACAGAGGCAGCAAAAATCAGAAAATCAAAAAGAGATACCCGAATAAGGATAAACCGGGATACTCCACCAACGTCAAAGGACGTCAGCCAAACATAAGGCATCGCTCAACTCAGAGAGAAAGAGCATCTGTGTCTACACCCCAAGGAGTCAGAAATTCCCCATGGGTACCAACAATGCAATGCAAGTTGGGGCACAGGAACCTGTGAATGACTGCACATCCCCTAGACGGATCCCTGCGTTATCCAGCCCTCAGCGGCACAAAATCAGAAAAAAACTGTCGAAGCAGCATAGTGGACTGTGGAGACAAAAATCATCTCAAATCCCTGGAGAGGGTAAACTCGCATTGCCGAAGTGATCAGAAGACACGGACGCAGTCCCTGGAGAGGGTAAACTCGCATTGCCGAAGTGATCAGAAGACACGGACGCAGTCCCTGGAGAGGGTAAACTCACCTGCCGATGTTAAGACGCAGACCCTGGAGAGGGCAAACTCAACTGCCAAATGTTAAGCGGCAGAGCCTGGAGAGGCGGTACTCAATCATCAGGGTGATGTTAACACACTGGTGTCTAGCTTCCGGCTCGGGCGTCGAGTGAGGCTAGGTCTGGAGAGACGGTACTCAACCATCAGCGTCATCAGAGGTGCGTTGGTGTCCAACTTCCGGCTCGGGCGGCGAGTGAGGTTGGGCCTGGAGAGGCAATACTTAATCATCAGTGTGATGTTAACACATTGGTGTCTAGCTTCCGGCTCGGGCGTCGAGTGAGGCTAGGTCTGGAGAGACGGTACTCAACCATCAGCGTCATCAGAGGTGCGTTGGTGTCCAACTTCCGGCTCGGGCGGCGAGTGAGGTTGGGCCTGGAGAGGCAATACTTAATCATCAGTGTGATGTTAACACATTGGTGTCTAGCTTCCGGCTCGGGCGTCGAGTGAGGCTAGGTCTGGAGAGACGGTACTCAACCATCAGCGTCATCAGAGGTGCGTTGGTGTCCAACTTCCGGCTCGGGCGGCGAGTGAGGTTGGGCCTGGAGAGGCAATACTTAATCATCAGTGTGATGTTAACACATTGGTGTCTAGCTTCCGGCTCGGGCGTCGAGTGAGGCTAGGTCTGGAGAGACGGTACTCAATCACCAGCGTCGCCAGAGGCACGTCGGTGTTCAACTTCCGGCTCGGGCGTCGAGTGAAGTTGACCCTGGAGAGGGTAAACTCAGCTACCGAGGATGTCAGAAGCGCCGAGGTATGCACCCACCTGGAGAGGCTACTCAACAATTTTCCACCGGAAGACATTACAAGTCAGAAGGTCGGCACATCACCCGGACAATTGGGTCAACTCCTTTACTTGTCAGCCGGTACACCAAAAGGCCGTCCGACTAAGTAAAGGGGGGGCAGCTGTAGACCCCTAAAATTGTCCGGGTCGGAAATAAAGCTTGAAGACTCTCGAAGACTGAAGGAAGATCAGCCAGAAGGACTCCTGGAAGGCCCTAGGAGGGTTCTCTGTAGGTCTAGAGGTCTTAGAGTAGCTTAAAATAAGGAAGTGGAGGGAATGAAGCCCAATACGGCCGTACTAAACTTAATACGGCCGTATTGAAGCTTCAACACGGCCGCAGTGAACTCAATACGGCGTATTAAAGTTTCTGAAACTTCAATACGGCCGTACTGAAATCAATACGGCCGTATTGAAGCTTCAATACAGCCGCAGTGAACTCAATACGGGCGCATTGAAATTTCTGAATTTCAATACGGCCGTATTGAATTCAATACGGCCGTATTGAAGTTCAAAAATTTCAATACGGCCGTATTGATTCTGTAGCCCGTATTGCGCCTATTCCCTATAAATATGACGTCAATTGGACGTCATTCCACACTTTTGAACATAGTTTCAACCCTCTTCTTGAGTATTCTGGGGTTTTTGAGCAGTGTTCTGCCCTAGAAATCACTCGGAGAGTTGATCCGACGAAGTTCTTGAGCCCCGAGCCATTTTGCTTGAGGATCGAACCTAGTCGAAGGGAAATCCTCCGGATTTCCATAGTTAAAATTTTATAGGAGGGAGCGAGCGGGCTTGTAGAGCGAGGGAACGCCAAAAAGCTTCCCAGTTTTACGAAATATATAAAAGCACGCTTCAAAGGTTTCTTCTTAAATCCTTCCTTTTACTGCTTTCTGTGTGCATATTTAAACTGTCATCATGTAGATAGTTAATTTATAATCGCTTATAATAAATAGGGGTAATTTAGTAATTTTATATTGTTATTTTAGAAATAATCTGTCATAGGGAACCCGAAAGGGGCGCTGTGGGGTGCTAACACCTTCCCCACACGTAACCGACTCCCTTACCCAACTCTGGTTGTAATGGCCGAAGTTGATTTATAAAATCAATTGCCTTATCCCTTTTTCCAATGTTTTGAGTAAAACATTGGTGGCGACTCCATGAACCCTTTTACTACGAAAACCACTAATCCATGGAGGGTCCCGCTTGGGATTAACATGGATTGGTGAGACATTTAATAAATAAATTGGATAAGATCGACAAGGTCTCAGTTTGAGAACAAGTCGTTCTAATAATTCAATACATTTTCAAAACTAAAATAAAAGCGAGCTCGACCGTCTTCGCGACTGCCGAGGCCCGTTTGGGCCGGTGGCGACAGTATGATTGAAAAAAAAATGATGTTTGGTAATTATATGAGATGTATTTGTTGTTTATATTTAATGATGATATTTTGGTGCACGGTGTGGGGGGGAATTGGGTAGCTCTATGTTCATATATGATGTTATCTATCTCTCACCGTCCTGTTTTTATGTGGTTTTCTTTTAGGTGAAGATGAAGGCACTCATAGTGCTGAGTTCCAAAGGGAAAGGGTTCTGCTCTGATAGGATGTGACATTGGGGCATGAATTTAGGATGCTTTAGTTATGAATTGTTATTTGTCGTTTGAGGAGACTTATTTTTAAGAGTTTTATATTCACCTTATATTTGTAAATTCTGGATTCCTTTCATTTTTCTTTAGAGACCTTGATAATTTTCTTTTAAGAGTAAAACTTTATTATTATTATTATTATTATTTCTATTTATTTCAAGACTTGTGAACCTATGAGTTTTTATTAAAATATGTGGACCCTTCTTGATGTTATATTTATTGAATTATTCTTATTGTTGTTACTTATTTATTATGGGGTAGAAGGGTGTCACAATAATGAAACTAAATATCAGGCGCTCATAACTGCACTCGAGATCCTCAAAGAGTTAGGTGCTAGGAGTGTAGTAGTTCGAGGAGATTCACAACTTGTCATTAAACAATTAACTTAGGAGTATAAATGTTTAAGCGAGAAGTTGATCCAATGCAAAACTCGAGCCATTCATTTGTTAAATATCTTTGATGAGGTTGAATTAGAACACATCTCTCGAAGTGCAAACTCAATTGCGAATGAATTGGCTCAAATCGCATCAGGGTATAAAGTGAGTAAGGGATGTCTCCAATCTCTGATTCATACAGAGAATGAACTAACATGTCATCTAGAGAGTCTAAGTGTTAGCGCATCGTGCCCGCAAGATTGGAGGAAAGAATTGGTCGAGTACTTGTAAAATCCAAATTTGAAAGTCGAAAGAAAAATCAAACTCCAAACTCTCAATTATGTCATGCTAAATAGTGAGTTATACAAAAGGGATTTCGATGGGGTTCTGTTCAAATGCCTCGGGAGTCATGAAAGCTACATAGCTATGGCAGAAGTACATGAAGGTATCTGTGGAGCACATCAAGCAGGTGAAAAGATGAAGTGGACCTTGTCGAGAAAAGGTTTCTATTGGCCAACCATGATTAAAGATTGCATCGAATTCGCAAAGAGCTGCGAGGAATGTTAAAGACATGGACCAATACAAAGGGTACCAGCAAGTGAATTACATTCGATTATTAAACCTTGGCCATTTCGAGGTTGGGAAATTGATATAATAGGGCAAATTCATCCACCCTCTTCGAAAAATCATAAATATATATTAATTGCCATAGATTATTTCACAAAATGGGTTAAGACAATTCCTTTGAAGGAAATCGAGCAAAAAGACATAATTGATTTTGTCGAAGATCATATTATAACAAGGTTTGGAATTCCTCAAACAATTACCATTGATCAAGGCACAGTTTTTACGGGTCGAAAAGTTGCTCAATATGCTCAATCGAGGGGAATTAAGTTAATGACTTCGACACTGTATTATGCACAAGCAAATGGACAAGTAGAAGCTGCTAATAAAATAGTTATCAATTTAATTAAGAAACATATCTCGAGCAGGCCTCGAAATTGGCACGAAACACTTGTCCAAGAGTTGTGGGCTTATAGAAATTCACCAAGAGATGCCACGAAAACTACCCCATATAAACTACTGTATGGGCATGAGGCTATTCTTCCTATAGATATTAATTTACAATCAATTCATATACAGAAGCAGAATGACTTGCCTATTGATGATTATTGGAATTTAATGTATGATGAGTTAGTATCTTTAGAGGAAGAAAGGTTGATAGCATTACAAAATCTTGTTCAACAAAAAGAAAGAATCGAGAAAACTTACAATAAAAAAGTCAAAGTGCGCGGTTTTCGAGTTGGGGACTTAGTGTTAAAAGTGATTCTTCCCGTGGATCAAAAATCTCGACACTTAGGAAAGTGGTCTTATAATTGGCAATGACCATTTATAATCGATCAAGTATACTCAAAAAACGCATACGTGATTAAAGAAATAAATTCGAATGCAGCAAGCAAAGTGATTAATGGAAAATGCTTAAAATGATTTCATTAAAGGGCAGAGTACTAAAGTATACGTCCAATACAAACCGAAGAGAAATTAAAAATCGATGTTCGAAAATCTAATTATTACAAAACTTGGATTTGAAATCTTTAAAGGCTTGATAAGCCTCATCCAGACTTTGCCTTCGAGAAGTGCACTGAGCCTCCAGACGTCTCTTCTACTCCAAGGTCTTCGCGAGTCTCAAAGATATCACCTTGCCCTCATCTTTGAGCGTTTTCTAACGTTGAATAACATCTTGGCTTTCATCTTTCAAAGCAGCTTGTTTTGACCGTGATTTGTTAAGCTCATATTGTAGGGCTTCAATAGATTTCTTGATGTCAGCCTCCTCTTGTTGCAATTTTTTCAGAGCAGAAATCATCTCTTCAGTAGATTTCCTGATCAAGAGTAATTCCTGCTTGAAATGTTCAAGCTTAGCACGGTCTCCTTCGGTCCCTACCTCGATGTGAGCCACCTTCAGAAAAGTGTAGACCTATTTAGCTCAAAGATCATAGGCAAGAGTGAAGGGCTTAATGAACTCTTGAAGTTCAAGATGAACTTCGGGAGGGAGGTCCGGATAGGCGAGTAAGTCATCGATCATCTATTGAACCTCAGTTTTGAATTCAGGAACAACAAATGCCTGATTGAGGTCCTCGACATAAGCCTTGGACAGGAAAGACTCGAGCAAAGGTTAGAAGTTGGCAACTGACTCAGAAGCCTTCTGAGAAACAGATGCACCACTCGTCCAGTTCTCCAAAACATCAAAAATATTATCCACCTCGAGGTCGTCATGGAAAAAGCTGATTAAATCCAAATCAGCAGATTGGAGAGAAGGAGTAGGAGGTTTCGATGATTCGACACCACCTTGCTTGGACGGAGAGGGAGTTAGAGTCGGAGAATCAGTCAAACCTGCACACGAAAAGAAGATAAGAAAGGCATACTTTTCATACGATAATTGATAAACCTTAACAAAAAAGAAAAGTGTACCATGATTCGAACTGAATGGGGGCTTAAGCTTGAAAGAAGGAGCTTCATCTTGAGAAGATTGGTGTTGAGGCTCAGTTTTCACTAAAGGCTCTGACAAAGGAACATCACCTTCCTTGTGTTGGGGGGTGGAAAGGATGCCTGTCGAGGCCATCTCGACAAGATTGAGTTGAGGAGGAGTAACCAACTACATGAAGATAAGATTAATTAAATGCAAGAAGAAAGTACAATGGAATAAAGATCAATGGAAATCGAACCTATTGCTCCCTAGTGGATAGAGGAGTTTCCTTAGAAATTTCTCGAGAGGAATCGATATGGATCACCTCAACATCCTGCAATTGAAGAAAATCTTAGAAAAATCTAACGAAATAAGAAAACAAGTTGAGCTAAAAGTTATATCTCTTAGGAATGGATTTCATTGCATCTTTTAGCAATTTCTCGACTGGCAGTTTTTGGATCACCTTTGTGAGAGGAATTTGTTATTTGCCCTTTCCTTTATCGAGTTTCCTCGTAGTCGAAACCTAAAGAAGTGAGAAAAATGAGAAAGAAGAAAATGAGATGGTAGAAATGAATTACTCACAGTTTTGGCACTAGTTGAATTTGCCTCCTGTTTCTTCGAGGTCTCTAGATTCTGGAAATACAAAGACTTAGGAAAGATAGTTTTTGGTAAATCTGATTAGAAGTATAGACCGAAAAGAATGATACCTTCGAACGAAGGGAAACCTTATCCGAAGCAGTTTTTCTTTTTTGGCTTTTCAGCGAAGACCCATTATCCTCCTCATCACTTTTCCAATTCGGAGTTTCCTCAGCATGTTGAGGAACACGCTGAGGAATAGCAGCTACATAACCCAAGGCAAGAATGAGATGAGTACAAAATGGGAATTCTACAATATTTTGTTAAAGACATTTACCTGGAGGAGGATTGGTATTATCGACCCAACACAATGGCCACCATCTCCTTCGAGGAAAATCGTACACGAAACATCTCGCATAAGTAACCCGGTTCTTTACAGGAATTTATTTTCACTCAAGGTAAAATGGGTCAAGTGTCTTCACCCAAGAAGGGTGAGATAAATGTTTAACCAAACCAAAACGAGCACTTGGAAGAGGAGGAATATTTTTAGGACAAAATTTTTTGAAATCAGTTTTTCCTAGAGGATTAATAACTTTTTTTGAGCGGATGTTCCTTTGTACCATTTTTGATAAAGAGACAGACGCATCAAAGATGGTTCGACCGACATTGTCAAGTCGATAACAAACTTTAAATAATTGCTCTAATTGATAAATAATAGTTTGGTTCTTGTGAGTACCTGATAATTTTGGGCCCTACGAAGAAAGAGGAGAATTAATCAACTTCTTTAGGAAATCATCAAAGGTGAACATTTTTTCGACATAATACTCACACCACCAACGAAGAAAACACTTCGATACAAGAAAAGAAGAAGAGAAAGTAAAAGGGGTAAGAGAAAGTTGTTTTTCAGGGTGAAGTATCAAACTGAGAACTGCTTCAATATCCCCCTTGTCATTGCATATATCAGCATCAATCTTTTCCTTTCGACGAATCGGAAGGGGTTTCATCTGGCAGAGTCCAAATTGTCGAGAAAAGATCTGAGGTTGGTAGGGATAAATTCTAACGTCCTTTTGACGCATACTAGACAAGATGATATCCCAGGAAAGAAAGCCAATCCATATATCAAGAAATGATGGGGATATTTGTCCTACTTGGTTATTGTCTCGAATCCAAGAAGGACCCAGTAAGTCAGAGGGAACAAAGGGAGCAAGGTCTTCAACGAACACCTCAAAACTCAAAATTACATTAACATATTTGGCAAAGTTATCAACTGAGCGCTTTCGAGGGGTTAAAGTAGTCAGTCGAGCGCCCTCAAGTTGGCAAGAGGGAGTAAAAGAAGAAGTGAGTCGAAGCCTCTTTTCAAAGATGGCGTTTAACCACAGTTGTAATAACCAGAGTGGCCCAGAGAGATTTTGAGGTCCAGAGTCTCGAAAAAGGCTTTCCAACGCATCATCGAGGCATGTGTATAGAGAAGCCAATAATAACTTGCTAAGACATATTTTCCTCTGAGAATGGATAGCTTGGGCTAAAGCATAATAATACTTTGGGACCTGAAGAGAGGGTGTACAGAACACGCAAGCCGATAACCAGTACATTAAAAAAGTGATGTGTTTCGAAGGAGAAACAAGGGTACCCGACTGACCCATATGGGCATTAATGAAAGCCAAGTAAGTCCTTTTGTCCCAAGTGATGGAAGTTTCTTTAAGGGGAATTTCTTCCTCGAAGGCTTCTGAATAAAATCTATCTCCAATAGGGGTCAAACCAGTAATAGTAGCGATGTCTAGAAGGGTAGGGCATACAAAGCCACATGGGAATTCAAAAGCATGAGTTTCTCGATTCTAGAAAAAGATAGCAGATAAGAGCATTTGGGGGTCGAAAACAAGCAAATCAAACTTAGCCAATTGAACAAAGTCTTGGATGCCAGCACCTACCCAAATAGTACGCATAGAATCCTCTACACACTCCAACCACTGCAAATGTCTATCTTTGGTAGGAGGCAAGGCTCTAAAAATTTTGGTAGTGTCACTTAAAAGAGATAGGTCTATCTTAGGAGAATAGACAAAGGGCAAGGTAGTTTGATCTTCAAAAAGAAGCGTATTGTTGAATTTCTTTTTATTTTGTCCTATGAAAGGCCCTAAGAAAGCACAAAAGGAACCATCTGCAAGAGAAAAGGGAAGGAGTATCTGAGACTGGTATATCTTTATACTCGCCTCTTCCATGCCGAGAATAGGAACAAACGACTTGCCTCCTTCTACAATGCAAACAGTGGCATTGGTGGTCAGTAGAGGAATAGATTGCATGGATGAAGCAGTAGCCAATGTAAGGGATAGAACAGAGGCAGTAGCATAGGTGGAGGTGGCGGATGAAGCCATGATAAACAAGGAATCAAGCAAGAACAAGAACAGGGAACCAAGAAGTATAGAGCAAGAACGGAGAAGAAAGTGAATTTGGTCACAGTTTAGGCGGTAAAAGCACTTTACCCTAGATAAAAATCATTTTAAATAAGCTAATGGGCCTTAGTGTAGGGGCCCACATAGCAAGCTAGGGCCCACACATCAGATTATCAAATCAAGCTGCCAAAACGTGCAAATCAAATAGACAAGAAAATCGGGAAATGTAAGCACGCGCCGTCACAATTTATGAGGGGACAATAGGTTATGATGAAAGCAATAACTGCACTTAAAACGCGCTAAAGGTAGGTTTTCATCGAACCCAGGGTGTTCAAAGATCAATATCGAACAAAGAAGGTTTGAAATCAAGGGGTGATTAATCAACGAAGCGTATTGTGTTCTATATCGAGACATAAAAAGAAAGAAAGATAAAGACAAGTAGGAATTTAGTTCTTGTCGATTCGACATTCTCCTCGAAAACTAAATTCCTAGGGGGCATTTGCTGGGGCTACTCAAAAGCCAGATCGCTTGAAAATCACACTTTGAGTCTATTCGAAAGAGAGACATAGAGGTACCAACCGAAGAAAGGATTACAAGCCCTGAACGTACCAACTCGAGACTGGGTCGAAAAATGAAAGAAGTGGAAAGTCCTCTGTGCAGTTAAACAGTTACACTAAGGCAATTACTTAAACTAGGTCGAAGAAACAAGGAACGTGGAGGAGACAGTTATTGAGAAGTTACCTTGATCCCACGAAATCAGTGTAGTGGTCAGCGGTTGCACACCCACGACTCATCAACACGAAATTAACCGCTCTCAAGTAAAATCTATAAATATGGGAATTATATCCCTTAGAAAAGGTCAGAAAATTCATACTTGCACTCTACAAGCACTCACCGCCTGCGCATATGGCTTTCGTGCATGGAATTGCTGGGTATGGCAACTTCTTGACCACATTTCTTTTCTTCTTCTAGGTTAGGATTAGTGTAGTTTTCTTCTTTTTCATGTAGTTATAGGTTGTTTAAACTTCAATATTGTAATCGTAAACGTGATCATTATGCAAATTGGACGATGATTTGTATTGCCAATGTATGTTTTAGTTACACTATTCATTTAAGTATTTACATGCATGCAAATTATTATTTAATTATAATTCATGAAGATTTGGAGACCAACTTTTGTTGATTTGTCTCGTCTTTACTTCCATTCTTAATAACACGAACACTTTGAAATACCTAAATTGAAACAATTTTATGCTAGTTTGAGTAAAAAGGACTCATAAATGAATTCCACTACAAACAGGTGACCAAATTCTGAAGATGGATAATGTAGTCAGAACAAGCTATATATGGAGGTAGCACCAAATTAGAACCCCATGAATTGACTAAATAATGATAGTGGATGGTTGCTTTGTGGTGGAGTTTCTCTTTAGGCTTCGCCTCTTACATGATTGAACTTTCCGAGAACTCATTAAGGAGTACCAGTTATTCGGGTAATCCAATATTTGAAAACAAAATGATTGTGTTAGTTGTGATCAACGACATCACAATGCTTGAGAATCAAATACCTTTCGTGGTTCTCAAGTCGTTGTGTAGGAAGGTGTTTCCTCATCCTTGTGGCACTGATATCCACAACGATCACCACGCTGTGAAACTTATGTGGGAAGCTTTTGGCAATACACAAAAATTAGTCTTTTGTAGTCATTATTTTGTTTTTTAGCGACCATATAAATAATCATTATTTTTTTTACCACTAGCCAAGGTCGCTAATATTATTAGTGATATTTATATAGAATTTTAGTAAAAATCTACTAAATTGTCAAGTAAACTTATTTTTTTGTTGCAATTTTAGTAACAATTTTAAAGGCCATTAAAAGTTATTTTTTTTTAACTATCTTACTTCCATCCATTTAATGAATTTTATCTATTGTTAGTAAAACCTTAAATAATTTATTCCTATTATTTCCTTTTCTAAATTCATAACTTATATACTTTTTTGTTGTCAGTCGATGTGTGACTTGTAAGATGAGGATTGTCTTCTATTTATATATTTTTAATTTATTTTTTAATTATCTTGTGTCTTAAGAGATGTGAGACTTACAAGGTGAAAGTTGCTTTCTAATTGTTTTATAATACTATTGAACTTGATAATAGTGAGTGATTTGATACCAATTTATAATAGTGAATTAGAAGTCTAACTTAATCTTACAAAATCAACTTATAAGGTGATAGTAATCACTCATTTACATACTCTTTAATTATCTTATCTCTAATCAATGTAGGACTTATGCTTTTCTAATAAATAATTATCGTTAATAATAAACTTTACTAATGTATCTGTCCACCATTGAACATGGTCGGCACGAGAGAATAGGAGCCAAGAAAGAACTCATGTGGTGTGCTACAAGGCTTAGAGCTAGGGATGGCAACGGGGCGGGGCAGGTACGGGTTTCATGATACTCGTCCTCGTTCCCGCGAGTCAAACCCATCCTTGTCCCCGTACCCATACCAGTCGGGTATATGATTTCCATCCCTATCCCCATCCCCGTCGGGTATCATGTATACCCGTACCCGTACCTGCTAATTTTTTTTTTTATATAAAAAAATATGATATTTTTTAATTATTTTTTTATTATATTATAATTATAATTAGTTTATTTCTCTATCTCATATTATAATAAATAATCACACATAAAAAAATATTAAAATTCTTTAATATAATTAAATTAAAAATGGGTATTAAATTAAAAATGGAAACAGGGACGGGTACGGGGCGGGTAAGTACATACCCGTACTCGTTCCCGATTTAATATATCGGGTTTTACCCGTACCTGTACCCGTACTAGGTCAAACCGGATATTCTCCCGTCAAAGTTGGGACGGGTTCGGATATTACCCGCGGGTATAGATATATTTACCATCCCTACTTAGAGCTACTGGAATAGTCATTCACGCAAAAAAAAAAAATCCCTACTTCCCAGCTTGAGTTGGTAGATAGATGCAATATAATTTTTTTTATGTAGTAGATTCCTTGAATGTCGAATGTTTTTGAAGTAGTTTAAAATTATAAGTGTCCATAATGTCAACCAATAACTATATAACTTGTTTTAAGTTTTTTAATTCATGAGAAAACTTTAATAGCACTTGAAATACATGTCGTGTAAGAAAAATGATTAGGTGATTTTGGATCCTATGATCTTTAGTTAGTCTTTATATAATATTTAATCAAGTATTATTAAAAAAATATTATAAATTGAAAAAATTAAAATGATAATAAAAGAACTTTTGACAACATTTAAAAATGTTAAAAATAATTGTGTATTAATGTTAATTTGATTTTGCCATATATTATTGATATATAGTTCATGTTGCTAAAGATTTTTAATAATATTTTTACACAATCAGGAAATATTTTTCAAATATTATCAAAGTGATATTTTTGTAACATTTTAATAATGTTAAGTTTTTATTAACTATAAAATAATAATTAGTTTTAATATAGATGTTGCTATCAAACATTATACTTTATGTTGATCTTCTAAACTCTTATAAGTTTTTTAAGAAAAGGTTGAAGATATTTTTAATTAATCGCCACTAATTATATATTAAATATCAAAGTTCATTTATCTTAAGTACAACTCTATAATTATATATACTATTTATGCGTCATTCATTTACTTGACTGAAACTTTAATTATGAGAAACAATTAGATATGAGAGAAGTATACTCTTTATATGACATGTTTTTTACTTGATGTGGGACTTTAATTTTGGAAATAATTAGAAAGAATGATATTAAGATAAAAAAATATTTTTTTGGACAACAAAGATAATAATAATAACATTAGATTGGTACAAGGGGTACCAAAAACCCATATACAAACCAACCAAGCATCACTAAGTGATCTACCAACACAAACAAGGCTAACTGTAAGAGATGCATGTCTATAGGTCACATAAATCTCACTGATAACACTCCTCAACATGTGTTTTCCCCATTCAATAAACAAGTTATAGGATTTACTAACCACATCACAAATAGTAATCAAAAGAAGAGACTAATTGTTTTAACTAATTAAGACCAAGTTACAAACAAAATTTCTTGTAATATTAAAGATACATCTATTAGAAAAGATGTCCTAACAAATGGGGCGGTTAATTGGTTTTTCAAATTTTCTTGCGTAGTTATCCTGGAATTTCTAAAAATTTTATAAATTTTTCCAAAAAAGTGTGCTGACTTATAACCTTTAGATAGGATACTTAGTTGAATTTTAATGCAAGTTTAAATTCACTCAATTCTTAATGCAATGAACATGTCAAACAACACATATCAATAAGCATGAATATAAAAATGCAAGAATATGATTTCAAGTGTAGGAAGAGATAAGAATGCACAACCAGTTTTATACTAATTCAACCACATTCACTTGCTTGTGTCCAGTCCTCAATCAACCCGATTGATATTTTTCACTAATCTTTAATGTTTGAAGTTTTACAATTATAATACTGCATGCAATACACTTCTACACTATTATAGAAATCACTTCTTAAACCCCAAGAAGTACCTACTTGTAGCACCTCACTACAAGATTCTCTCATCTTAAGAAATCTATTTAAAATAACAACAAATACAAAGAATTAAGGAACAAATTCACTTGATTTATAAAATAGATCAAAGAAAGTGAATCAACCATATAACTTAGCCTTTCACCTTATGAAGATGATGATCAACTCAATTCTTGAAACTTTCTTAAGGTTACAACAAAAGTCAAAGAACCTCTTCTTGTAGAGAGAAATGTGTTACAGAGAATGTTTTCGTAAAATAATATCACAAAGATTCAAGTCTTTATTCAAGGTGTGAAAAATAATATATATATATATATAAGTTTTCTGACTAAAATAATCGATATTATTTACATGGATAATCGATTATTTTATTCTCCGTAATTCTTGGAATCAACTAAGAATAATTTAATAGATTAATTTGAGCAATAATCAATTATTTCATGGACCTACTTTTGAAATAATCGATTATTGTAGCAATTTTTCTTCATGTAACTGAAAAACCAAGCAAATAATCAATTATTACTTAAAATAATCAATTATCTTAAGTGAAAACTTAATATCTCAATTTTTCATGCCATTTCTCTTTACAAATCAATCTTAACACATACATAAGTCATCAGTTACCATCTAGATAGAGATAAAATACTAAGTTACTTACCAAGGACAAAGCACACAAGCAACAAAACTTAAAACCACACTAAACAAGATACAACTTGCACTCTTATTTATCAAGAGGCTCAAAATACAAAGTAAACTATAAGTTGCACTCTTATCTCTCAAGAGGTTTATTTGTTATCATCAAAACTAACTACGATCATGTCTTTAACTTGACTTTATCAACAACATCTTACACCTTATTATTAAATATAAAAACATTTCTCCTTTTCTAGATACATTATACCACTACACACCATATGACATTCCATCTTTCATTAATGGGCTTATCAAGCCACTCGCAAATTCCAATCTTACAAACTTCACACTTGAGATGTCCATTTTTCAATGTGAAGGAGGTGTGTTGGAGATCCCACATCGTCTAAGAATAAGATCACGTAAACTTCACGACTTTGCAATCGAGATGTCCAACCCTTGGCATGAGGGGTGTGTTGGAGATCTCACGTCGTCTAAGAATAAGGTCATAATAAAGTATATAAGTGGAGAGCAATTCTCACCTTACAAGCTAATTTTTTAAGGTTGAGTTAGACTTTTAACCCACTTTCTAAGATGGTATCAAATTCATATTAGAGCCTATATCCTAGCAAGTATTGTTAGGCTTATTAGGCCACCTGCTATCAGTCTACTATTGAACCACCCGTAGATGTTTAGTCCTGCAAACTTCACTATCGAGATGACTAGTCTTTGACGTGAGGGATGGGGAGCAATCCTCATTTTATTAGTTAATTTTTCAAGGTTGGGTTAGACTCTTAACCCAAATTCTAAGATGCTATTAGAAAGTGGGTTAAGAGCCTTAGACATTTTAGAATAGTGGGTTAAGATCTTAACTCAATCTCACAAAATTGACTTGTAAGATGAGGATTGTTCTGCACTTATATACATTATTATGTCCTTATTCCTAATCGACATGGATCTTTAACACACTTCCCTCACGCTGAGGGAGTGTGAAGTTTGCAGGATTGGACATTTGTAGGTGATTCAATAATGACCCAATAACGGGTGGCCTGATAAGCCCAACAACCCTTGCTAGGATGGGATAGACTTTGATATGTTCTGGTACCATCTTAAAATAGTGGGTTAAAAGCCTAACTCAACCTTACAAAATTAGCTTGTAAGGTGAGGATTGTTTCCCACTTATATATAATATTTTGGCTTTGTTTAAGCAATATGGGATCTCCAACACACTCCCCTCACACTGTGGATCACTACAAGAAAAATCAAGATTATCTACGGAAAAATTCGTAGATAAACATAAAAATCCGTAGATAAATATCAATTATCTATGGATTATCTACGGCAAAAAAATCCGTAGATAAAATGGTCGTAGATAACGTTATCTACAGAATTTTCCGTAGATAATATTATCTACGGAACATTATCTACGGAATTTTCCGTAAATAATGTTATCTACGGAATTTTCCGTAGATAATGTTATTTACGGAATTTTCCGTAGATAACTCACGAAAGTTGTTATCTACGGATAAAATCCGTAGATAACTTTCAGGAAATTTTTATTTAATTTTAATAAATTTATTAATGTAATAACCCTCATATTTGGCCTCTCAAGGATGTTATTTCATTACACTTCACTTTTCAACATGTTTTGTATATATGAGCTAAGAGTAGAAAACTTTTAATCTAACGGTTGAATTTATAAAATTCACATTTAATAAAAGTTACATTGATATTATTATAACCCTTCTCTTTTAAAATATTATTTTTATAAATTAAATTTTAACATTTTAAATAAATTATTAATTAAATTAATATATTTATTCATTTTCAATCTAAAATATAAAATTCAAAAAATGTATTTATTCTTGTTTTATTTTCTAATTATCAATCATTAATAAAATACTAATTTAAAATCTTATCTAATTATATCCTAATATTTTCATATCAAATTTAAAACCATATATTAGTATGTTATTTTTTTTATCATCAATTAATTTATAAAAATAAAAAATTTAAGATGACAATTTTTAATAATATTTATTTTAAAATATTATAATGAATTAAATAAAATTTTAAAATATATTTTAATCATAAATAATTTTAAAATATATTTTTTAGTCAATACGATAACTAAAAGTATTATGATGAATAATTAAATTAAAAAATTTAAATCTTATAATGATTATTTTTTTAATGATGCTAAATTAAATAGTCTAATTATTTTACAATAAATTAAAATAAAAAGATAATAAAATATGTTAATTGATGTTTCAAATATGTAACCTAAGAAATTTATTTACGAGTGAAATTATCTACGGAAATTTCCATAGATAACTTATCTACGAAATAATCCGTAGATAAGTTACATACGGATATTTCCGTAGATAACATCTACAGAAAAATCCATAGATAAATTATCTATGAAAATTTCCATAGATAACTTATCTACAGAAATTTCCGTAGATAACTTATCTAATGATAATTTTTAATAATATTTATTTTAAAATATTATAATGAATTAACTAAAAATTTAAAATATATTTTAATCAAAACTAATTTTAAAATATATTTTAATCTAAAATATATTTTTTGGTCAATATAGTGACTAAAAGTATTATAATAAATAATTAAATTAAAAAATTAAATATTATAATGATTATTTTTTAATGATGCTAAATTAAATATTCTAATTATTTTACAATAAATTAAAATGAAAAGATAATAAAATATGTTAATTGATGTTTCAAATAAAATGTATTATCAACGGAATTTATCTACGGGTAAAGTTATCTACGAAAATTTCCGTAGATAACTTATCTACGGAAATTTCCATAGATAACTTATCTACGGAAATTTCTGTAGATAACTTATTTACGAAAAAATCCGTAGATGTTACCTATGGAAAAATCCGTAGATGTTACCTACGGATTTTTCCGTAGATAAGTTATCTACGAAAATTTCCGTAGATAACTTATTTACGAAAATTTTCGTAGAGAACTTATCTAATAACAATTTTAAAATATTTATTTTAAAATATTATAATGAATTAACTAAATTTTAAAATATATTTTAATCAAAAATATATTTTTTAGTCGATACGGTGACTAAAAGTATTATAATAAATAATTAAATTTAAAAAAAATTAAATCTTATATTGATTATTTTTTTAATGATGATAAATTAAATATTTTAATTATTTTACAATAAATTAAAATGAAACGATAATAAAATATGTTAATTGATATTTCAAATAAAATGTTTTACCTACAAAATTTATTTATGGGTGAAGTTATCTACGGAAATTTTCGTAGATAATCTACGGAAAAATCCGTAGATAAGTTATCTACGGAAATTTCTGTAGATAACTAAATATTATCTACGAAAATAATTCTGTAGGTAATTTCTGTAGATAACTAAAAATTATCTACGAAAAAAATTTCGTAGATAACAACATTACTACGAAAAAAATTTCGTAGATAATATTCCATAGATAATAATCATTTTTCTTGTAGTGGATTAAATATCTTGAGTGTGAAGTCTGTAGGAATGGACATCTATGAGTGGTCTAATAATAGCCCGATAACGGCCGAGTAGCCTAATAAGCCCAACACACTCTTTAGGATATAAGCTCTGATACCATCTTAGAAAGTGGGTGAAAAACCTAACTCAACCATATAAAATTAGCTTGTAAGGTGAAGATTGTTCCCTATTTATATACATTATTATGTCCTTATTCTTGAGTGATGTGAGATCTCCAACTTATAGATTAATTAGAGACTATGTAGTTCAAGACCACCTAATAATTTCTTAGTACCAAAACCCATTCAACACAGTAAGACATCGTAGTAACCTTAAAATCAATAACAACATATACAAGACATAAAGGTAGGCATGCACAATCTATTAACCATATTTACATCACAAATACTTTTAGTCATTTTCAACTTAACAATATTAACATTGAAACATCTTCATCCGTCATTGTACATCACTCAACCACACAACATAACTATGATTCAAAACTCATGTAATTCATGTTCCTAACTCTACGTGAATGTTCTACCAATCTCTTCATCATCATCATCGAGAATGCAGAATAGCCTAGGAGTAGTGGAACAAGACCACCCCATCAAATAGTGTAGGGATTACCTATCATTAATGATCCCTCTGAACCACATCAACTAAAAGATGTCTATTATAACACACCCCAAATACACGTAGATAACTATGATATTCTACTTGCATAGACCCACACTACCTCGTGAAACAATGCATGAAATGCATGGACTCAAAACAAATAATTCAACTACACAATATGCATTCTCAACTCCTTGAGTGTTAGTCTGTAGTACTAGATTGTTTCATCATATCTTGTCACAAAATCTCACAATTTATCTTATCATAAAATTCATCACAACCATTCAAAAGTATCTCAATATGATTATTCATTCAACATCATGGGTACAACACAACAAATTATGTCAATTTACACATCAATATTCATTGATTTCATCTATTAGTAATAGTCTCAACCCTTTGATAGCGTTATTGATTCACTATCAAATATTACTAGATTTCTCCTAAGATTTGTAATATAAGGAATAACCGAAGTCATTATTCTTGAAGACACAAGCCAATATGATCCAAAACTATCATGCAATTAGAAAGGGGAATTTTTCAGATAGTGAATAGTAATCAACAATTAAAAATGTAAACAAAAAGATTAATAAGAAATTTCAATAAAAAAAATATATCAATTTAAAATTTCAATCCTCATGGTAAAATTTTCATGGTTCAAATTATAATACTAATTCAATCAACCTTAAATCAATATAAACATAATTAAAATGTAGATCTAAATCTAGATCTATTGAATTTCATACAAACATGAAATGCAATCATAATCTCACAATTTTCATGAAATTCAAGAACAATCAATATTTGATTTAGGCATATTATTATAGATCTATATTTAAATCTAAATATATATCTAAAATTAATCTTCAATCTCTGTTTTTGGATCTATTAGGAATGTAATTCATAATCATGTAAAACGAAAAATAGATCTAGAATGGAAAAGAAGACGAAAAAAATTTGTACGATAAAATTAGATAGAAAACTCAAATTTTATCGTAATTCATTAAACCTCGAATTGAATAAATGGATTAGCTACGCAACTCCATTCAGTTGATGCAATTAATTCATGTAGAAATGTATAGAGAAAATTCATAGAGAGAGAGACAGAGAATTTAGAGGGACTTGTAGAGGAAATAACTCTCAAATCCAAAAAATGAGTGTAAAATATACATAACAAGTCTCAAAATACCTATTAATAGAGCAACATAGTGGACCTAATAAGAATATTTACAAGGCCTGACCCATTAATAAACTAATTAACAAGGTTGGACTACTAATATAATAAGTTTCTAAAGTAAATCCAAAATGAAGTAAAAGGCATAACATTAACGTGCATTTTTTTACTCTTAAACATCCAAATTGGTGAAACTCTTAACAAAGAAGTTGTAGAGATCTATCTTAACTTTTCAGTCACACCAAGAACGTCTGATTCTGATTTTGCGAGCTCCAGATAGGGCTTCCACAAGACTACATGTCAAAGTAAACAAAAATCATGAAAATTAACTAAAATTTAGAATTGTAACCAAAATACCTTATTAAAATAAATGTCAAACAATTCATCAATTTAAGACACTTCTAGATGTCAAATGAAATCAATCTAATGTATTAAAATATGTATTAATTATGCACTATCACCCTTCCTCATTGTTCCTCATTCAACAAAGTAATCCATAAAATAAAAATTTAAAATGAAATAGGTGTGGTGCTCAATGAGATTTACATCATGCCCAACACATGAAGAGACCAAGCCATTCTACCAAACTCATGCCCGATGTGTGATCACCCGCGCTCGTCACGACGAAGTTTTGAGACCTCTTTGTCTTAGCCTTGTCTGACATGGTTTGGATCATGCCTAACGTCAAGGAGTTAAGGACCCTCTGGTACCTTCTCGCCAGGTGTGGTATGGGCCATGCCCGATGTTGATAGGGCTCTTTGTGAAATTGATGTCAAATGACATCAAATGTAGCACCTCATGCCCAACGTCAAGAGGTCTAAAACCTCTCTAGCAACCCCATGCCCAATGTGACCATCTTCACATATGACACAATCACAAAATCTGCTCTTCATAGACTTACAATCTACGTGATCTATTTCATCCAAACTCCATACCATTACAATAGTAATTCATTCATATATTCCAATCGATCAATCATTCAAATCCCACTCAATAAACATCATATTAACATCAATTCATCATACGCACCACATGATTTTACATACAACCTATGGGGCTTAGGGGGTTCACCCCCTACCCTTATCCTTCATATATGCATAAGAATTTAATAATCTCACTCTCCCTACCTAGAGGGACACCCTTGCAAAACAATACTCTCCATGTAGCTCTGGTCGCTAATTCCTACCTTCTCCAAGGTGATCTTCTCTAGATTTCCTCTTATGAATGCGTATTAACCTAATCCCCTCTATTTTATTTTATTTTAATAAGCCTTTGAGTTAGATTCAGAGTCTAACCCAATACTCTCTAATCTACCACTCTCCTTATTATTTTATTTAATTAATAAAAATATTATTTATATTATAAATTTAATTAATTAATTAATCAAGCCTATAGTATAATTTTTCTATTAAAGGCAATTTATTTTGTCATGAATAAAATAAGGATGTTATAAGGGATGTCAAAAAATTCATACATGTGAATAAAATCTACTACGAATAGGAAATAAATATTGTAAATGGGTACCCACAAGTAATTGGTACAAGTATTTTCTATATTCTCATGTTAATGGGACAGGTACGAATATCATAGTATCTATACCTCTGGATACTCTCTAATATTCAATTACATAATTAGATATTAAATTTGTTTAAACTAATAAGAATGAAGTAGTTTAACAATTTAATTTAATTTTTAAATTGAAAAATCTTGATTAATAAAAGTGTATAATATTTGAATAAATTAATATTTTAATTTTAAACTATTATTTTAAAAAAATTATTAAAATAAATAAAAATTATTATTAAAATATTTTAAAAATTATTTTTTTTAAATAAATGTTCATGATAATAGGCGAATATCTACTTAATAGATATTGAACGAATATAACACGAATACAGAATGAGTATTCATCTTGTGGAGTACATATAGTAGCACCGTTGACATCCTTAATCTAGATCAACAACATTCCAACAAGTAAAAAGATTTAATATATACTGATATCATTCTCATCCATTTACTACTTCCACTTACTAGTAGAACAGCCAATCCCACAAAATTAAAATATACAAGTGTAGATGCGAAGACCAAATAGTAAGTCATGTCTTCTATATAATATAAAGTTAATACACCGGCATATTCATTTTGAATTCTACTGCTACTGCCACTTTCATTATATTAGTCTCAACTTTGAAGCAATTATCATTGATTGTGCTATTCCCCTCAAACTTCAACATGGGGCTGCAAGAAAACAGTTCAGAAAGAAAGACACCACCTGGTCATACTAAGAAGAAATTATGGCGGAGTAGTAAATATTTTTTCTTCGATAAGACCCTACCTTTGATTGGCGGTAATCATTGTAGAATGTAACTAATTGTTTTATTCATGTAAACTAAATCTAACTTGACTCTTCCCTGTATAACTTCAGGTTTGGTTTCAGCCAACATATTTGTGCAAGTTGCGGTGGTGGTTATATTGATGGATTACCTCACAGATTCAGGGAAGGATCTACGGCTAGTTGTTCTCATAACAAATCTGCTAGATGGCCTATCATCTGTTTTTGTTGTCATTGTTTCTGCAATCACAGAAGCATATACTGGTTGCTTCATTATGATCATATTTTGCTGTGTATCTACCATCGAGGTAAATTCTTTTTTAAATATGAAAATAATTTAGATACAATTCCATACATTTTTTTTACCTCAATAATGTGTATAATAAATATTTGCATTAAATGTTAACATACATTACTTAGATAAAACTCTAATTCTAAGTTTTGCCCATATAATATTCATATTATACCTAGCTATATTGCAATATCAACCGTTAAAACAAAACCAAAAAAGTCTCGTTTAGTAATTTCAGGGTTTAATGCTACTATGGACATCTACATCACCTTCAACATTTGGATATGTCTACCCAGCAATATTCTTCTTGGCATTAGGTGCAAGAGGTCAAAAGCTTTCAGAAAATTTTCTTGAATATCAGTTGCGAGAGAAAATTGAAGCACAAAAGGAAAACGCACCAGAACATGGAAGCACGCAAAGGAAAGAAGAGGAAAACAAGGTGGATATAATGCGTAATATAATCTGGTTATTGGCTTCAAAGATTGTTGGATATATCGTAACACTGTCTATTGTCAATACGTTTGATGATGAAACGTACGGATTCCGTTTCAGACTTGCGGCACTTCTCATGGGAGGGATTTTTCTGTTATTCCTCATGGGTTATGTGTGGTATAGCCGCGAATTATTGACCGTTGAAAGCAATCTACGCAAGATCTATAGAATCTGCAAGGCAGCGTTTGGGAAACGCAAATCAAAGTATCCAACCTCACCGAGTTGTTATCATTGGAAAGGTTATAAGCAAGGGCATTTGTATGAACGTGGCAAAGGTAAAGGACTAAGGTTATTGCCTCGAGTTCCGCGACTATTCAGGTGGTTGGACAAAGCAGCTATAGTTGAAGTTGAAGGAGAAGAGTGTGGTGATCACGAAGTGCAAGAAAAGAATGGTAACCTTTGCATGGTAAAGGAAGTGAGGGAAGTGAAGAGCCTTGTTCCTATGATCTACCTTGGCTTTACTTTTTCTGCTTATAGTTTACTTATGGCCACTGGGAACACTTTCTTTGTTGCACAAGCCAGCATCATGAAACCAGTTATTACAAAAAGTAATAGTAATGATATCTCTATTCTCTTTGTTATCAAGACCAGCGTGAAAGCTGTTTTAGGATCAATCTGCATTACTATTATCAAGACTTGTGAATTTCGAAGCTCGAAAAAATCGAAAAGAAAAGCAGGCACAATTATAAGGATTGGTTTGGGCCTGGTTTGTGCGGTAATTTGTAGTCTCGTGGCATGGAAAGTTGAGATACATAGGTTGTCGATAAACAAGGAGGGACATTTTAAACACGCTGGTGGAAACACGACAAGGGCTTTGGTTCCACAATTCTCGTTGTTAGGAATGACGGAGGGATTTGTTGATGGTGGATTATCGAGTTTATACCGTGACCAAGTAGCTGAATCATTGGGAAGTTTTGAGGAATCTTTTAGTGGGTTATTTATTGGTAGTGGCAAACTCTTGATTATACCACTTGTATTAATTATACGTAGCTGGTTCAAGGAAACTGTCAACACTAGTCGTTTGGATCTGTACTATCTGTTTATGGCAATATTGAACGCTGTGTTCCTTCTAGTTTTTGCATACTACTCCTCCAGATATGCCTACAAGGAAGAATTTCCCAAGGAAGATCCACCATACTCTGAGGAAAGCTCGGCAAATCAAGAACTAGCGGAGGTCACAGCGAATCAAATTTCGGAAAAAGGTAACAAGGACTTTTTTATTTTTTTTTTATCTTTCACTTACAATCGATTTTGACCTTACGTTTCTTAGACTAGTTTGGAACTCACATTTAAACTATTGTCAATTTGAACGTTTAATGAGTAGCCATTTATCATTAAAAAAGTAAGAGAAAGAGTATTTTTATAAATTATTTTTATCTTTGACTTCTAATTTATAAGAGACTTTTATATATATATAAATATATATAAATATATATAAATATATATATATATATATATATATATATATATGAATCAGATCAAAACAAGCATTTCAATCAAGTATAATTAAGGGACAATAATATCCTAAATCCTCATTCTATTACAAATATTTTGACTTTAAATTTATTGTTAGGTCACTTCATTTAAAGTATTATTTGTTTGTTCCAATATATCATAAAGACCTACATTGCTTAAAGTTTAAAATTTAGGATAGTTTATATATCATTTTTTTTATTCTTTCGAAACATTTGTTTTTAAGAAAAAATTATAACGGTTCAATAAATATCAAAATAGATAGTACTTGAAATGTAATGATATTCTAACATTTTCAATACACTTAATGTCATAACACTATCACATTATATTACCTAGTATATCTATATTTTTCTCCATTTTATTTTCTTTCTTTCCAAGTCTTGAGTAGCATATAGAGTGTCCAAAAATCATTTTTGAACCCTAAATTCAATCGATAGCCTCCTAGGTTTCAAAATATGGAAATGGACAACGATTTTTGAAATTTTCATTTTTCAAAACACCTAACTAACAATTATTATTTCTTTTAATCTTTGTCTTGCTATCACGTCATGTCAGGTATTATACCTATACTTTTATTACATTTATCCCTCTTACTAGATGTCTCATAACATATTTGGTTCTAATTTTTTTTTTTTTATCTTACTCGTTAATGTGTTGAGGACAATGGTGAGTAGAGTTAAAATGCATAGAAAACTCGTATATCTTACTTCTTTTATAAAAATCTGGAATAAATAATAAAGAAAATGTGGGATTATGGTGAGTAAGAATTAAAATTAGAAACAAAAAAAATTAAAATAGTAAATAAAATAGTGTTATTTGAAGAGATTCAATAATGAGGTTGTACACCTTTTTCCAAAGTTTTGTGTGATTATAAGTAGAAGTCGCCGGGGGAAAAAATTGAGGAGAAAATACCACATGTAACTCAATCTATAGCCTCCCTTGGTTTTCAAATCAGGGTAATTTAGGCTTGAATTGAGAGTAGCTTGCAATTAATCTTCTTCTGAAATAAGAGTTATAAGAAGGTCTGAAAATTTGGGGGAAGAGAGATAAGGTTGAAGTGATAAGGAAGTGTAGATTCGAACCTCTAGTAACATTACTAATAATTAGCTTTTGTCAATAAAAAAATATCGGGTTCTGAAATGAGTGAGTTCAATCCTTCACACAAACTTTCAATATGATAATAATGGCTGAAATTTCAATTTTGAAGAGAAAATACTATGTTTAGCTTCGGTTAGACCCCTTTAGTGGTTCCTGTCTCATGCTCCTCTGTATATGATGATGATGTCGAGAGTGGGAACCGATGCAAATTTATACATTTTGGCCTAAACAGATTTGATGTGCCTGTATTGGATTGAATCGTAAATTGTTTATTTATATTAGTAAATGTTGAGGATTAAGGGAATGTTATGCAAATTTCTAGTCGTGACGTACTTGCACTAACTTGAGAGTAGTAGTATAGCAGGCTTTGAATGTTTATTGATTGGATACTTATTCGTAGCTCTTATTAATTTGTTTATTTTTCACTGTCTTGTATGTTGTATCATATGCGTTTAGATCTTCAAGAAGAATGTGATGGAAAGAGGTATGTCTCTGAGTCGACTCGAGGTGAGATTAGTGAGAATCAATTCCCACCAGCCAAGGCCACACGCAACTTTACTTATTAAGGTTGCATCAAACAATGTTTTAAGGAGTTTCTACCACCAGTAGATATGACATTATTAATTTTTTATGCATAATATGGTAGATAGGGATAACACCCTATAACTATCCGAGAGAAAATTAATAACATTAAAAAAATTTATAGTAAATATTATCATTCATTTATTAGTCAGTCAAAATTTGGTAAATTTCTGATTGATCATGACTCTTGATATATATTATTATTCTATCACTACACTATTTGATATTTTCTATTATTTGGACTTCCCCATGCCTTCCCCTCTTAGATTGTTGATAATTAAATAGAAAATGCCAGTCGTTTCGTCAATTTTAATAATTCAATATCGTTTTTTTTTTTTTTTGGTAACATAAGGCAAAGAAAAAAAAAATAAAAAAAGGAGGAAAAACCTTGGCAATTCAAGATCGTATTCACAGGACTAAGCGTTTGAAGATAGTGATTTTATCTCGAATAAAAAGAGATAAATGTCTAAAGCAGTTAAAGAAATAACCAAAGAATAAGAATGGGGTGAACCAATATCAAACAATTTTCAAGATACCTGGTTTCATTCAACGAAGATCAATAGATAGATCTATAATTAACAATATGTTTCATTTCATTATGTTTTTAAGGTTAAAATATTTTTTAAATTCTAAACTTTCAATTATTTTATCTTTTAGTTTTTATAATTTAAAATAATTTTTTTAGTCTTTATAAGTATGCTTTTCAATCTTTTATAGTATCTATATTTATCTTTTTCATCCTTTTTTAATCTCTATAATTTAAGATAAATATTTTTAATTTTCATACTTACAATTTTGAATTCTTTTAGTTCTTATCATTAATTTTTTTATGTAACATTATTTGTTTTGTGTTGAAGTGATAGAGGCTTTAAATTTTGTAAAGATTAAAAAAATAGTGCTTTAATAGTAGTCATCATAGATGAGGCTGCAAAAGATGCACAAATTATTTCGATTTGTGAGATTGGACTAGGAAAAAAAACAGAGAGAAAGCATTTTCCAAATATGTTATCCCGTTCAATAATTCATATTCTACATCAAATTTTAAGGATTCAACTATTAAATTTAGAGTTCTTCATACATAAATCAAATATATATGAATTTTTAAATAGATTGAAAATCATTTGATAGTTCATTTCATTAATTCAAATTGACGAATAATCATAAAATCATCTTATACGTTGATTTGAATTAATTAATGAAACGAAGTATCAAATTTCACTATCTTTACAAAGATACAAGTATTAATTTATAAGCCATTTGTTTTTCAACTTAACTATTCTTCGACTTACCTCTTCAAGCAACTATTCAAGTATTCTTTGATACAAAACCTCTCTAAGCTTCAAACACCGAAACATTCTTTTACAGATGAGCATCTTCAGGCTCAACAATACACAAGTATTCTTTAATAAACTAACATCTCCATATTCAAAGTAATAACACAAAGTTAAAGTTGGATGAACTAACAATGTTGTTTCATCTTACTTTCAAGTTATGATATAACCAATTAAGTATTGTGTTTTTTACAAAAAAAAAATGAGTATGATTTTTACAATATATGTTTTCTCTTTATCTTTTTGGATTTCAAACTTCCTTAGATAGATGTCTCAATAAAGATAATTATTACAAATCTTTGAGCGTCATCATAAACTTTCTTTGTCAGTCTTTAGTTTTCCTTTTCTTGTGAAGAAAAGTATCTATTGATGCACTAATTACTTGTATTAAATACATTTCACCAAATTATCAAATCTTATCTAAATAAGTGGAGCCATGCATGTGTTAATTCAATATCTTTTTATGATGATCTCCTGGAATCAAGATATCTACTTGTTTTTTTTTAATGATAAAAAACATGTTTTCCTTCACTTTTGTCATTGTGAGTATCAAGTAAGTACTTTTTCTTTGCATTTATTAAGGAATAATATACACAACGATTAATTTATTTATCAAGCATCATAAATGATATTAATTTATAGTAAATATCTTTCAAATAAAGTGTTTCATTTGATGGATACTTATGTCAAAAAATTTGGTCACCTTATTATATTCGTCTTACACAACATTCACCTTAATTATTGATTAAAAGCTTTTCTTCTAAAAAAAGTCTATATTTATTATTATTAAAACTTTATAATTTGAGGGATTCAATATCATTTTTTGACTTAACAAACTCTAATATTAATTGTTGAGAACAATAACTCATCTTTACGCATAATGATGGGAGAATACAAAAAGAACACCATGAAGAAATGGGGAAAGATCATATAAAATTATTTAATATGGTTCAACCTTGCATGCCTACATTTACAACAACATCTCAATGAATGTCACAACCGGGATCACGACGAGATGACGCTAACATTTTTATATTCAATGGAGTCGCCACCAATATTTTATTTTAAGGAAAAAATATTGGAAAACCCTTTAAAAGATAATCTTTAAAATTAAAGTTGGGTTCGGGAGTCGATTACGTATAGGGAAGGTATTAACACCCTACAACGCCTGTAAAAACAGTACCTTTAATTAATTGCACAAAATTATATAAATTTATAAATATTTAATTTACTCCTCAGAAAACCTTTTCTGTATTTTTATTAGAAAATTATAGGGATTTGGGGAAGCAAATGGCTAATCAATAAACCCTTCCAATAACATGAAAAATAGAATTGTTATTCAATCAATGTTATTGATTTTTATTTGTTGATACTAAATTATGCTTTAAGCTTAGGACAATGAATAATTATTCTATTAACTTTTATGATTTACATGATATTAAAGGGTAGAAGTGCTACTCAATTAATATCATTAACCATAAAAATAAGTATACATGAATATTTTTATCTAAAGAAATAGATTTTGCATAGGAATTCATGTTAGCAAATGGCTAATCAATAAGTCCTTCCAATAACGTTAAAAATAGAAGTGCTATTTAATTAACGTTATTGGTTGCAACATATCTTTATTTTTTAAAAAAAGAAATTTTGTACAAGAGAGTTTAAGCTAGCAAATGACTAGTCATTAAACCCCTAGAACCAAATAATGCTAGAGATAAAAATGTTATTCAATTAATATTATTATTTTTTGTATAATAAAATATTTTTTAAACAATTATTTTAAAGACAACAAATCATATTCACTATATACAAGCAATTATTAAATAATAAAAATAAATAAATAAATAAAAGAATAAATAAATAAATAAAAAGAAAAGAAATGATACCAAATGAGATGCTTGAACTTGTTGAATCTTCGAATATAACGATCTATTAGGCACTTTTTGGCGACCTAACACACTATAATATTCTTCACAAAATCTCAAGAAAACCAGAAGAGAGAGAAAGAGAAATTTCGGGCTCTAAGGAGTCTGAGACGAAATTTTCTGGTCCTGAAAATTGTGCCCCAGACGTCTATTTATAGATGTCAAACCTGAATAGAACGGCCCGTTCCAAAATCAGAACTGCCCGTTCTGAAAATGGACGTTATGTGTTAAATGTGAATCTGGAACGACCAGTTCTAAATTCAGAACGGCCCGTTCTAAATTCAAAACGGCCCGTTCTAAAAGAGCAACGGCCCGTTCTGAAATTCGGAACGGCCCGTTCCAGATAAGGAAATTTAGGCCTTTTAATTGATTCGGAACGGCCCGTTCTTAATTAGGGTTGCTGTGCTTTTTTGTAACTAGGAACGGCCCGTTCCGAATTTGGAACGGCCCGTTCTAGGCCACTTAACATTTTTTTTTTGCTTCAAACTTCCTTGTTGTCACCTCCATACTTTGAGAGATCCTCCTCTTCATAGTAGATGTCCATTTCATTAATTTTGTGAGTCCGGATAAAATTGATTATTCACAGTTGCCCCTCTTTATTTATTTCTTATTAAATAATCTAAATAAGGTAATTTAGATCATTTGTGATAAGAAATAAATAAAGATGTGAATTAATTTTATCTAGCTACCCAAGACATAGCTCCTATTGTTGATGAAGTAAGTTCTTGAAAGATTCAATGCTTTTTCTTGAACAGTCCAATGCTAGAATGTTGTGTTGGGATCATCAAGTGTTAGTGCTGGATCAACCAAATGTTAATGTTGAATGCTTGTGCTGGAAGGGTTGAATGCTTGTGCTTGATCAACCGAATGCCAATGTTTGATGGAGTGGTCGAGTGCTTGTGCTGGATCGACCGAATGCTTATGCTGAAATAGGTGAATGCTTGTGCTTAATCAACCAAATTCCAATGCTGAAGTGGTTGAATGCTTGTACTTGATAAACCGAATATTTGTGCTTGATAGAGTGGTCGAATGCTTGTGCTGGATCGACTGAATGTTGGTGCCAATTTAATCAAATGCTAGTGCTAGATTGATTGAATGTTGATGAACTGAATGCTAATGCTGGAGTGGTCGAATGCTTGTGCTGTATCGACCGATTGTTGGTGCCAATTCAATCAAATGCTGGTGCTGGATTGATTGAATGCTGATGTTGGATCGACCAAATGTTTATGCTGAATTGGTCGATGGGTCGCGCCAGGAAAATACTGGGCTTTATACAAAAGAAATTGTAACTCGTGCCAGGTAAGTACTGGACTTATACAAAAGAAAAATGTAATTTGTGCCAGACAGATACTGGGCTTTAAAAGAAAAATATAACTGGTGCCAGGCAGATACTGGGCTTTAAAAGAAAAATATAACTGGTGTCAGGCAGATACTAGACTTTAAAAAAAAATATAATTGGTGCCAGGCAGATACTGGGCTTTAAAAGAAAAATGTAACTGGTGCCAGGCAGATACTAGGCTTTAAAAAGAAAAATATAACTAGTGTCAGGCAGATACTGGGCTTAAAAAGAAAAATGTAACTGGTGCCAGGCAGATACTGGGATTAAAAAAGAAAAATATAACTGGTGCCAGGCAGATACTGGGATTTAAAAAAAAAAATATAACTAGTGCCAGGCAGATACTGGGCTTAAAAAGAAAAATATAACTGGTTCCAAGCAGATATCGGGCTTTAAAAGAAAAATGTAACTGGTGCCAAGCAGATATCGGGCTATAAAAGAAAAATGTAACTGGTGCCAAGCAGATACCGGGCTATAAAAGAAAAATGTAATTGGTGCCAGGCAGATACTGGGCTTTAAAAAGAAAGATATATCTAGTGTCAGGCAGATACTGGGCTTTAAAAGAAAAATATAACTGGTGCTAGGCAGATACTGGGCTTATACAAAAGAAAATGTAACTTGTGCTAGGTAAGTACTGGGCTTATACAAAAGAAAATGTAACTTGTGCCAGGTAAGTACTGGGCTTATACAAAAGAAAAATGCAACTTGTGTCAGGTAGATACTAGGCTTAAATAGAAAGTCAAATGTGAAGTAGGTGCTTAGCCTAAAAACTCTACGTCATAAGTTCTAGGAAGCAAGAGATGCAAATGAAATGTGATGCAATGGTGATATGATGCAAAATGTTATGAGACACAACTTTCAAGACTTAAACTTTTGTTTATTTCCCTTTTTATTTTTGCTTTTTCTTTATTTTTCAAAAATTCCTCATCGTGACACACAGCCAAGGATCATGGATGAGTGAGACCTTTGGATACTTTTGTATTGAATGATAATTGGCTATTTCCTGTGGGTTATCCTTAAGCTGTTGTAAGCACTTATGAGTTGAAACAACGTTATCCTGTTGGTTGCGCTTTGTAGCATTCATCAAGAAATTATCAAGCATACTGTGGCTTTTAAAACTCATAAAAATAATTTCTAATGCCTTAAATTTTCCTTTTTTAGATGTATCATGCATTTCCTTTCAGTATATTATCATAAAAATGCAAAAAGAATTGGCAACAAAGAGGTAGGATAATCTTATTTAAGAGAGTAAGAATGTGTTTACAAAGGAAGTCATTGTGTGACAAGAATGACAAATATGTACAATGGTAGCAATAGGAGGTAACTGTTATGTGAGTGACTTTTCAGATGAACAATGCTAGTACTACACTTCGATAACCTTGATTACTCGCCAATAAACTTGAGAGGATAATTCAATGTATTTTCCCCAGTTTGTTTTACTCTGCTGTGTCTGGCCCCAATTGATACCTTGAAATTTGGCATGATGCTTATTTGCTAGATTGCTTTTTCGAGTTTTCAACCTAGCATGTCGCTCTGAATTTGCTTAGGTCGCTTTTTCAGGTTTTCAATCTAGCTAGCTCTTTTTTTGTGTTTTTTTTTGTACTTTAATTTTTTCCTAGATTGCTCTTTCGAGTTTTCAACCTAGCGGGTCGCTCTAACTTTTGCCTAGATCGCCCTTTCGGGTTTTCAATCTAGTGAGCGTTTTTATTTTTATTTTTATTTTTTATTTTCATATATATATATATATATATATATTTTAGGCATAATATTTTTTTTACTGCATTTGAATTTACAGGATGTAAGAGATCTTTACCATCCCTATTTGTGAGGATCAAAGCTCCCCAGAGAAAACCTTTTTAACCATAAAAGGTCCTTCATAATTTGGTGCCCATTTACCAAGACGATCTTTTTGAACTTGTAGAATTTTCTTAAGCACTAAGTCTCCTTCTTGAAACTCTCTAGGGTGTACTTTCTTTTCAAACGCCTTCTTCAATCTTTTTTGGTATAATTGGCCATGACAAATTACATTCAATTTTTTCTCCTCAATGAGATTTAGTTGATCCAAATGGGTTTGGACCCATTCTGCTTCTTCTAATTTAGCTTCCGTCAATACTCTTAAAGATGGAATTTCAACCTCAATTGGGAGGACTGCTTCCATTCCATAAACTAAGGAAAATGGGGTTGCCCCAGTTGAGGTTCGAACTAAAGTACGATATCCATGTAAGGAAAAGGGAAGCATCTCATGCCAATCTTTATATGTCACCACCATTTTCTGAATGATCTTCTTGATGTTCTTGTTTGCTGCTTCAACTGTCCCGTTCATCTTTGGGCGGTATAGGGAAGAGTTATGGTGCTGAATTTTGAAGTCAACACATAACTCTGTCAACATCCTGTTGTTCAAGTTGGTTCCATTATCAATAATGATTCTGCTTGGCACACCGTAACGACAAATAAATTCCGAGTCACATGGGCATATGAAGCTGCTTCAACCCATTTGGTGAAATAGTCAATAGCAACCAGAATGAAGCGATGTCCATTTGACACTTTCAGCTCAATAGGGCCAATAACATCCACTCCCCACATTGAAAATGGCCAAGGTGGTGATAAAACATTAAGAAAAGTTGGCAAAGCATTGATGTTATCATCATACATATAGTATTTAAAGCAATCTTTTTCCATTTCCTCACAAGTCTGATTAACTGCACAATCAAAATTATTTGATGCAACACTAGCATTATCATTTTCAAGCGCATTTTTCGCATTCTTTAAAATTAGGATAAGATTGATAAAAAGATTAAGGAGAAAGGAAGAGGTAAAAGGTGAAAGAAGAATGAATGCATTTTATTTAATATTTCAAAGAAAATACATGAGCCCTTATTCAAATAAATAAATCTTAAAGCCTTGGGCAGAGCAATAAGACTGACATTACAAGAAAATTACTTAAAATTTGAATTAAAAACCACAGGCAGCTTGACAATCTCTCAATTATTAAGTTCCATGTTCAGTGGACAAGCGTGAACCAGACTAGCATATTTTTCCTCACGAGAGTCTTGCTCAACAATAGCCATTGAGTTTGTAAAGTCAAACCCCGCACTTCAAAAGATTTCTCGCAGATCACTAATAGGGACCCCATGTATTAACTGTCGACCCTCCATGACCTAGTAGAGGGTTGTTCCCAATATTAGGATTATCCTCTTTAAAGTTTAACCACCCAGCCTTAGTCAAACTTTGTACCTTAATTTTTAGTGCTCTGCAATTTTCAAGGGAGTGACCAATAGCTCCCGAATGATAATCACATTTGGCATTAACGTCGTATCCCCTAGGATATGGTGGTTCTACGGGCTTCATCAGGCAAGGTACTACTAGTGAATTTTGTAGTAGGAGAGGGAACAACTCAATATAGGACATAAGGATAGGGTCAAACTCAAATGGTTTTCGATCTTGGGTATTTTTTGACCTCATATGGCTAGAGTTTTGGTTCCATGGCTGGGTAAATTGAGGTGGTCGTGCGGTAGGTGTTGCGGGTGAAACTTGCAGAGCTTGATGTATAGGTTGATGAGGATATGGTGAGATGGCAGTGCTATTTGGGTAGGCCATGTGAGGGGTATAAAAATAAGGAGGTTGGTAGGTAACTTGATGTTTATAAGAGGCAACATTCATGGGTGAAACCTCAGGTTGGGTACGTTGCGACCGTGTAGGTGGCTGATTCACCAATGGTTGGTGTTTATCCGGAGGGTCCATGATTGTTGGAGGTGTGTAGTTGGGCGGAAGGCCATATGGTGGCCATTGGACCTCTGGAGGATCAACTTGTTGGTCGGGTCTATTAAGATGTAGAGCTTGTGGTTGTGATGAGATTGGGGTAAAACCAGGTGGATACGCAGGAGAAGTTGACGATTCTCCTCTAACTACTGGAGGGGTCCCTTCTACATTTTTCACATGTATAGACTGCAACATCTCTAGAATTTGGGTCATTTGTTCCTTCAATTGATTAATATCATTTCTCATTTCTTCGTTACGTTCCTCCATCTCATTCATGATCTTGGCCTGAGAACGTGTTCTATAACGATGTCGAGGAAACACTTTGTTTTTTTTTTTTTGCTTTATTACTTTCTAAATACAAAGTGAATTTTATGAGTATAAAAGAAAAGGAAGAAAAAATAAATTTTGGAAAAATTGATTTTGTATTCATATTGAAGAGCGATTCCCCACATCTCAATGCTAAAGGCAAAAACCCCTTAGGTCATACAATGGTTGACACTTATTTCAAGGGAGCATTCACTCCTCAATGGATAAGGTCATCTTACTAGCAATGCAGCAGTACAAACCACATTTTCAAACAAAGATCAATCATCTCAAGATCGAAATGTGATTAACAATCACTCAAGGGAGAATTCTCTTCTCAATAAATGGTCTAAAACGAGTTATATATCAAATCAAATGTGCTATTATTTTGGCAGATCTTACCTACCCTTCGGAGATCATGTTTTAGCACATTTATCCTGATACTCTTACTTAACATTGCTAGTATGATTTTGAATCTCCTTCATATTGAATACTATCAATTATTTTAAGGTTTAAAAGAAAAAAAATGAGATGAAGACTTAATTAAATGAAAAGAAAAAAAAATGAGACAAAGACTTAATTAAAATGTGACTTACTAAGCCCCTAATATACATGTATGCATGACTTTTTATTATTTATCCTTTATTGATTAAAAAAAATTATTTTAGACAAGAAAAGCAACCTATAAAATGATATTGGATATAAATGTATGATGCATGAATGTATTAACATGTTTTTTTTTTTGTTAGTATGAATATATATAAGAAGAGGGATAGAGAGTAGTATTATGTGACCTTTTACGGTAAACCTAGGGTAGGAAATTTTTAAGGTTAACACTCTATTTTGGAAGGTCATTAAGTCCACCTATTATTAGTGCATGGTTTTGTGGGTGAATCAAAAAATCCTCAAGATTTATAATTGGTCAAAATATTAAGCATATTCGTTTCACATTCATACAGGCAAGAGCTTCATAGCACAACATCTCGGGAAAAAAAATAAATAAAAAAAATAAGCCACCTAGGGTTTTCCGAAAACGAAAACGAAAACTCGAACTCTCTTACGCCCTCCGTTCACGTCGCCGCACAACTCCCTGCACAAGTCACCGAGAACGCAGCAACTACTGAGGGTGATTGAAGTGGCTTGGGTTCAGTTGAAAGTGGCAGAGATATGGAAAAATTTTCTCTGCAAGTTTATCTTTACTGATGTAGGAGTGGAATTGTCTTCCCTTTCACTTTGTTTATACAAGCCTAGTGAAGTAGATCGAAGGGTGTACATTCACTCATTATTCCTAACCGTTGGATATTACCCAACTACGGGAATAGTGTTACAAAAATTGGGCTGGGTATAATTTGGCCGGATGTGAGGAAATTAGACGCTTTTTTTATATACACCTCCTTTTAAAAAAAATCTAAAATTTTTTAAATTTTTTTATTTTTACACTCCCAAAAATTAATTTAGCATTTTATTCTTTTTTTTTTCACATATCTTTTCTCTTTGTTTTTTAGTTTTAACATGTATCTCTCTTACATTTCTTTTACTCTCTATGTAGTTTAGAAAGTAATTTTAATTTTTCTAATTTCACGTTACTTTCTTCTCCTTTCCTCCTTCAATTTTTATATTATTATCATCTTTCTCTTCTTTTAGTTTTGTCACGCACCTAGGATGTAAAACTAGTTTTCAACAATATTATAAGTATAAGTGACTTCCTCGACAATGTTGGCAATATCTATTCAAATTTTTTTTTTTAACATTTCCCTTTATTTATATATTTAGAAAGCAACACATCAAATAATTTTAGTAGTGTTCCGAGAAGTAAATTCAAAAATAGTAAAATTAATGTTAGTAAAAGCATATTTTGAATTTGTGTCTATAACATACTTCTAGCAAGCTTTTCCCAAACAATAAATTTAGAATTCCGAAAAGTACTTTTTAAAATACCAATTGAAATTTCACAACCACTTCCTTCATTGTCATGAAGCTTCAACTCTTAGGATTTGATTCACGAAACAACCACAAAATTGCTTCGAGTATTTCTTTACATGAAATAATTATGAGTTTTTTTTTTTTTTTTTTTTGCTTTTCTTAAGGTTTTTGGTTTGTTTTATTTAAATGAGTATAGTTGAGACATTTTGTGTCTTTATATTTTATTTAATAAAAATGTTTAAAATTTATCAATATTTGGTAGATTAATTGATGTTGTATTTCATTTTTAAAACTTAAAGGTCTTAAGTTTAAGTTTTATCTTTATAAAAATGATTAATTTTTAATTATTTAAAAATTTAAGGATAAAATCATTTAAAAAATATGCACACTAAATATTTTAAGAGAGTGTAAAGTGCATCGATGTGTGTTTATGTTTTTGTTAAGCATGTTTATTTTGTGCATTATGGGTAACCGGGTTAAATATTTATTGCTAGATCATGCTAGATAATAAAAATATTTTTAAATTGGTTTTAAACTTGAAAATTCTAGAATTTAAGTCTGTCATGTAACACATTGATTTTCATAAAATTATATTAATAATATGTAGTATTTATTTTAATGAGTTAATGTATTTATTAAAAGGACTTTTAATAATATTTAGCTATTTGATACAAGCTTTATTTTTATATAAAATATGTTATTTTTACTTAAAATGAGAAGAATATTTTATATTACTTTATTTATTTTATATGAGCTTTATTTTAATATAAATCATAATTTTTAATTAATATTTGATACGAGATAGGTTTTTATGAAATGTATTTTATTAAACTTAAATATATGTTATTTTAATTAAAAAAAAGTGTATTTTGATTATTTTATAAAGGTAAAAAAGAGGACGTTGTGATAATTTTGTTATTACTATTTTTAAGTGAAAAGGAATTGTTAAGAGTTACTTTTCACACTTCTCATTTCTCCTGACTATACTCTCTCGTTTCTTTTTTGAGATGATCTATTTTTACAAAGTTTCTTTTTGTTTGGGTTTTTGCTCTGATACTAGCAAAAACTGGTACCTGAGAAATTTTGTTAGTGTAGAAGATATTCCAGTAAAAACTGGAATATAATTATAGAGAGATGTGCCCTTACCTTTTTTTTATAAACGATAAAAATCGGAAATAACTGGTACTGAATAAGAAACTGAATTAATATAAATTTTTATATGAATATGGGGGAAGGGATGTTCACATAAATATAACCAGATATGTCCATTTCTATAATATAAAATCATAAAAATAAATACCCTAGGAAAGGTGGCAGAGCCTTCTAGTTAGGGATTTTTATAACCAAATAGATAAAAGCAAAGTAAATGAGAATGAGCGGAAGACAATGAGACAAGTATGATAGTTCTTAGAAATACTCAATAAGTTATAATTTTTAACATAGTATAGAATATAATGAACAACCAGAACTCATTTATGTGTGAAATTGAGATTAATTGTATTTTAAAAGAATATTTAAGAATTAGTTTTAAATAATTCTCTGGCTCTTCTAGAAACATTGAGGTCTTACAAACAGCCCACACCAAGGGTCTTACAACTGTCTCAGTTTATCCTCCAGACGAATTCTTTTAAAAACTTTTCTTATTCTTTTAAACAGATATCAAGGGCACACCTGATTTCTCAGGCTTACAAATCCCAGGTTTTCACAAAGGAGTTCAGAGTTCTAAATTATATTCGCATATGTTAAAAAAAATAACTAAGGCATTCTAAGAACTACCAATGATGGTTTAGCCGGCCATCATTTTACAGAAATACTTACAAGTTTTATTAATGAGATAAAGATTACAACAGAGGAGAAGAAGAAAGGAAGACCTCAGAGAACAAGCTCACTTTCTCTCACTTAGTTTTTACAATGTCTATTGCACTTCTGTGTGTTGTGCAATGAGAGTGAGACTCCTTTTATAGACTGAAATATAAACTAGAAAGGTCTAAAATACCCCTTCAGTCAAGAATAGTAAAAACTATTCTTTTACTTTGTCACAGGGTAAAAACTAGATACATTTGTTGATAAGATCTTCTAGAAACCTTATCTCTTTGTAGCCTTAGAAGACATAATTAGGTGCGTCATCTGATTATTTGGAAAGCATGACTTCTTCTTCTTCTTCAGTTTCTTGGATGTCTGAAGAGCCAGCCATGGATTGGTTGTCAGTGGGGGTTTGTTGACCATAACCTCCACCTGCTTCATAAATTTCCTTGTAAATTTTTTCTCTTTGAAAAAATTGAACAAGTTTATTATTATTTTCCATCGGAAAAAGATCAAAAAATTTTCCATTTTCTGAGGGAAGATAAAGTTTTGTGTCATGAGATTCTTTAATGAGGTTGAAATTAGCTTCATCTTCTTTGGAGAAAAACCATTGGTACCCCACTATCTGAGCTCTGAACAGATTGTATTGGTAATCTTTATTACCTAGAACTTCCCAAGAATCATATCCGTCATTATATAAGACTCCTGGGTAATCTTTGTGATTTTCCAACAATAATTTCATGACGTGAGTCGGGTATTGGCTTTGTCTGAAATTACAGGGACAGGTGACTATTTTTAGAGCCATATGGCACATAAAAATAGCTTGTATTGTGCTAATGGCTTCGTTTAGTGAGGGACTGAAACCATTAAATCTTTCTGTTCGATGGATCAAAACAGAGTCCAAACATCCATATTCCAACAATGTTTTTATGTTTATAATAAAATCTTCAAAAGCTGTACTTTTGAAATTTTCCAAATCAATTTTTGCTTTTCTGAACAAAAATTTTATTTTACAGGGATATCTCCCATTTGTTATATCCTTGCATAAAGGAGATTCTTCTAGACAAACAAATTTCTGGTTGAAATAAGTATGAGAAGAAACATATATGCAAGGAACAACTTGTGGTTCAAGATGAATCCTCATCAAAAAAATTTGGATCACAATAAATTTTTTGAAATTGAGTTCGTTGGAAGAACTCGGCATTTGTTTAACAGTTTCTGAAAACTAAGACTGTTTATTTGTTTAGCTTGTTCGAATGACATTTATTTCTGGCTTTGGATTCAAAGCCTTTTTTATTTTTGTCATATCAATTGTATCCAATTCAAGAGCTTTATCAGCTTCTTCTTTTGAATAAAAGCCTTTGTATCTACGGTTTTGTATTCCTTCCTTGGCAGTGCACAAGTCAGTGAAATTTGTATATACCCCTTTGTATGGTCCTGATAAAAGGACAAAGTTTGTATAACCTTTTCCAGAAGGAGAGGCCTTTGTGAGGAGTGGTACTCCTTGATTATCTATGATACAAAAATTGTATAAGGCACAGATAATTCCCATTTTTATTGAACAAACTAACTGTTCATTGCTATCTGTGAATTTTGGAATATTCCAGATATTGTCAATGATGCATTTAAATTTATCATTTGTATTTCCTCTTCCAGGGTAAAGGAATTCATTTGTTAAGAGTGGCAACTCTTGGTTACCAAACTTCATTTTTTGTTTGACTCCTGGATATGAAACCTTAGTCGTTTTCATGATTTGTTATTCCTGCAAAATGAGACAAGATGTCAGCAGCAATGTTTTTGTTTCCTTTGATATGATCAAAGTTTATTTGCAACCCATTATGATAAACATGTTCTTGGAACAGAAGCCATCTTTTGTGAGGTTTTTTATCAGATTTTATTTGAGCATTACCATAAGCAACTATTGCTTCGCAATCAGTTCTTATAGTGATTTCTTTTTTATTTATTAAAAATAGTTCAAAAGTTTTTAAACTATTTATAACAGCGTTGACCTCATAGTTTGTTGAAGTAGAATAAACTTGAGGTTTTGTATGATATTTTCCTGAAGCGTATCTACAAATTTGTTCTCCAGAGATATTATCATATTTATTCTTCTTTTTCTTTAGGATAGCTCCCCATCCTAATTCACATCCATCACATTCAACAACTAAGTAGTCTGAATCCAATGGTAAAGATAAAGAAGGTAGATTTTTTACCAAATCTTTAATTTGTCTGACCAATTTTATATCTTCAGAATTGAATTTTCTTCGGCCTGTTTGACTTGTTTTATTATACAAAGGAGATGTATATTTTCCCAAGTCTTTTATGAAATTTCTTGCATAATTTATTAATCCTAAGAAAGCTCTTAGGGTAGGAAAAGCAAGAATTTTTTGCAAAATATGGGGTTGGAGTTTTATTGTTCCATTCCCTATTTCTGATCCTAAAAAGGATATATGAGTTTTACAAATTTCCATTTTGGATTTGGAAATTATAAGGCCATATTTTTCAAAAAAAATGTAAAAAACTTGTTTTAAATGAAGAAAATGTTCTTCTTATGTTTTTGAAAATACAAGTACATCATCTATGTATGCACAGGTAAAATTTTTGTATTCTCCAAAAATATTATCCATTTTTCTTTGGAAAATTTGTGGAGCATTTTTAAGACCAAATGGCATAACTTTCCATTCAAAAAGTCCCTCTGAACAGGAAAAAGCGGTCCATTTTATAGAATCAGGATGCATTTTAGTTTGATGAAAACCTGATTTTAAATCAAATTTAGAAAACCATTTAGCTTTCTGAATTCTGTTTATCAAGACATCTTTAGAAGGTATGGTATAACCATCTATGAGTATTATCATTAAGACGTTTATAATTATAAACCATTCTAGTTTTGCCTCTTTTTTGTTCAGAATGTTTGTTAACAATAAAAGCTGGGCTTCTATGTAGGCTTGTACTAGGCTCTATAACCTTTAAGTCAAGAAGGGCTTTTATATGTATTTTACATTCTTCTTGTTCAAAATTCCCATAAGGGATTTCTTTTGTTTTAATTATCAAATCTGGATTGATAATTTCTAGTTTACAAATAACCAGGTCTTTTTCCCAATATTTAGTGGGGTCTTCTCCTATAATACTAGTTTTGTTAAGCCGATCAATTATTTGTTGTATATTATAAAAAGTTATAACCTTGTTTATTTTAACACAATTATAACAATCTATATCCATTTGTAAAAGAGATAAATCATAATAACTATGAATATCATTATTATGATTATCAACTTCTAAAAGGTCAGATTCTAAATTTTTAAAATTTTGGGAATCTGTTTCTTTTATTTTACAACTTCCAGTGATTTCGCAAGGACAATCAGTAGGAGTTTTTAGGGAGGTATCACCACGCTTAGCTTGCAACTCTGATGCTAATTCATCAACGATAGGTGACATTTGTGAGTTATTTGAAATGAGCAAATAATCTTTTGTAATTGTAATAGATCTGTTTTCAGCAATTATAAAATCAAGGCCTAAAACCATTTTTTCTCCTGCAGGTATTAAATCAATAACATCTGCTTTTGGCATGAATATTTTTTTTCCAAAAATATCACAATTAGTGGATAACTGAATTGTAAAATTTTTTGTTTCTTGATTATTGATAATAAGATCACCAGTCATTGTTCTGGTTTTTGTTATTTTTTTACTTGTAAAAATATTGTGTTCAGGAACAACACTTTTACAAAAACAAGTGAATGTAGCTCCTGTATCAACAAGGGCTTGTATTACTTTTTCAGTTTTTTTATGTTTATCTATTTTGGGAAAGATTATTTTCACCAGCATATGTAAACTTGTATTTGGATTTTTATTGCAAATTATAGGGATGCAATTTTTATTTTGTAATGCCATTAATCCACTTGAAGATCCTTCTTCATGATTTATGACTTTGTTTTGATTTTCAAAATTCTCATATAGAAAATCTACTATTTTTTCCATCTGATTTAGTCTAGTTTCTAAAACAGATACTCTTTTATTGATAAGGTCATTTTTCCAATCATTTTTATCATTTGTTTGTTTCTGATCAGGAAAACCTTTTTTATAGAATATTTCAAAAAAAAAATTGCAGAAATTTTTATAACATTCAGGACAATGAGCCCTTATTGTTATGTGTAAAAATCTTTTACAGAAATAACATTCTATATGTTCTGGTCCTTTAAAAAATTGAATTTCGTGATCACAAGTTATTTGTTCTTCTGAAATATTCATAAGATTATAACCTAGATCGTCAATAATTTCACCATAATGATTATATTTATCATTTATTTCATGATATAAATGATTATATTCATTTTTTGTGAAATTGTTTATGATTTTATAATCTTTAATTACATCTTCTTCTTCAGAAGTGTAATCAGACCAACTAACTACAGAATATATTTCTGAATCAGTTGAAACAGTTTCATCTATAGGAATAAGATTCATCCTACAATTCTTTATTAATTTTGCTTCTCTTGTGAAAAGATTGGCTTTATTAGGACAATCTCTAGAATAATGTCCAGTTTGGTGAAAAGCAAAATATTCTAATTGCTTAGTATATGTTTTATCATTTTTTATTTTTCTGACATGTTTGTCTTTATTAAGAGTAGGTTTTTTGGCATTAGTAGCTCTAATAGAATACCTACGGGTAGGTTGTTTTCTTCTAGTCCTAAAATTTTTAGGAGGAGAAGAATACCTTTGTTGAGGTTTTCTTTTCTTTCTAACCTCTTTGTGGTATTGTTGTGGCGTGTATATCTGTTTACAGATATCTACATCAGCCATTTTTATTTGTTTATTAATGGCTATATTTGTACAAGTATCTTCCATTACTTTCATAATGTGTTGTATTTGTACAGCCAAATTATTCATAACTGGGTCAACTTGATCATCATTCCAGCTATCTCTAATTTTTTGTCCTAACTTACCAGGAAGTTTTAGGAACAATTTTTCACCTAGATTTCTATCTGTAAAACCCCCGGCTATGGAAGCATACATCAGATAATCTTGGGTAAATTGTTTTATTTTACCAAAGTAACTAATAGAAAGTCTTTCTAAGTTACCAAGATAAATTTTTTGTCTAATGATATTTCCATCATTTACAGACTGAGTTGTAAAGATTCTTTGTATCATACTACAGAAATTGTAGATGTTTGGTCCTAGATCAATTAAATTTATTCTAATTTGTTCAGGATATTGTTTCTTAAAAAATTCCCAGCAAGCTTTAGCAATATCACCAAGATATGTTTTAGCTCTGGCAATCATTTCTTCTCCATTAGAAACATGGTTTTCATGGTGGATTTTGTAGTTTCTGATTACAACAACAGTCCATTGTTCTATGTAATTAGGTAAAAGTTGAGGGTCAACTTTATCTATGTTTAGTAAAAGAGAAGACATATCAAAACTGGGTTCAATAGGCAATCTCTTTCCTTTTGATTTTATATTATCTCCTATGGTATAATCGAAAGGAGTAATAATTTGTTCTCTAGGAATAAATCCTAAATAATAGTTTTCAGTTCCATAATCAAAATGATGAATATGGCTAGGGAAACTACTACTACCTGTGTAATTATCTCCCATAAAACCTTTATAAGTTTTTATTTTGCGTTTCAGAAATTTAAGAAGGTAATTCAGAAATTTCTGTTTGTGTTTCAATTTTATCAAGGCATAATTTTTCTTTGAAATTTATTTCATTATTATACCAATTTGTGAGGTCTAAATCTAGAGTTTCTTTTAATTCTAGATTTGGAGTTTCATCGCAATTTTCATTATTAACTTGCGATAATAATTTTTGTGTAAAAATGAAGTCATCTTCTTCATCATCAGTATCTTCATTTTTATAACTTTGTAAGACAATTTCCATTTGAAAAGAAATTTTATCTAAAGTTTTTTGTTTTTCCTATTTTTCTACTGCTGCTAGTAATTTAGGAGAGAGTTGGGATTTTAGTGGAGTTTGTTTTGTTTTCCATGATTCGTGAATATATGATTCACCAATCCATAGGTTCATGAAAGACTGGTATCAGAGCAATAAAGTTCTGGCCAAACATACTCAGTCATTTATTGGTTTATTACTTTGTAGAGTTAAAAGAAACTCTAGATTTAGACCTCACAAATTGGTATAATAATGAAATAAATTTCAAAGAAAAACTATGCCTTGATAAAATTGAAACACAAACAGAAATTTCTGAATTACCTTCTGAAATTTCTGAAACGCAATCTTCAATAAAAACCTATAAAGGTTTTATGGGAGATAATTACACAGGTAGTAGTAGTTTCCCTAGCCATATTCATCATTTTGATTATGGAACTGAAAACTATGATTTAGGATTTATTCCTAGAGAACAAATTATTACTCCTTTCGATTATACCATAGGAGATAATATAAAATCAAAAGGAAAGAGATTGCCTATTGAACCCAATTTTGATATGTCTTCTCTTTTACTAAACATAGGAAAAGTTGACCCTCAACGTTTACCTAATTACATAGAACAATGGACTGTTGTTGTAGTCAGAAACTACAAAATCCACCATGAAAACCATGTTTCTAATGGAGAAGAAATGATTGCCAGAACTGAAACATATCTTGGTGATATTGCTAAAGCGTGTTGGGAATCTTTTAAGAAACAATATCCTGAACAAATTAGAATAAATTTAATTGATCCACGACCAAACATCTACAATTTCTGTAGTATGATACAAAGAATCTTTACAGCTCAGTCTGTAAATGATGGAAATATCATTAGACAAAAAATTTATCTTGGTAACTTAGAAAGACTTTCTATTAGTTACTTTGGTAAAATAAAACAATTTACCCAAGATTATCTGATGTATGCTTCCATAGCCGGGGGTTTTACAGATAGAAATCTAGGTGAAAAATTGTTCCTAAAACTTCCTGGTAAGTTAGGACAAAAAATTAGAGATAGCTGGAATGATGATCAAGTTGACCCAGTTATGAATAATTTGGTTGTACGAATACAACACATTATGAAAGTAATGGAAGATACTTGTACAAATATAGCCATTAATAAACAAATAAAAATGACTGATGCAGATATCTGTAAACAGATATACACACCACAACAATACCACAAAGAGGTTAGAAAGAAAAGAAAACCTCAACAAAGGTATTCTTCTCCTCCTAAAAATTTTAGGACTAGAAGAAAACAACCTACCCGTAGGTATTCTATTAGAGATACTAATGCCAGAAAACCTACTCTTAATAAAGACAAACATGTCAGAAAAATAAAAAACGATAAAACATATATTAAGCAATTAGAATGTTTTGCTTGTCACCAAACTGAACATTATTCTAGAAATTGTCCTAATAAAGCCAATTTTTTCACAAGAGAAGCAGAATTAATAAAGAACTGTAGGATGAATCTTATTCCTATAGATGAAACTGTTTCAACTGATTCAGAAATATATTCTGTAGTTAGTTGGTCTGATTACACTTCTGAAGAATAAGATGTAATTAAAGATTATAAAATCATAAACGATTTCACAAAAAATGTATAATCATTTATATCCTGAAATAAATGATAAATATAATCATTATGGTGAAATTATTGACGATCTAGGTCATGATCTTATGAATATTTCAGAAGAACAAATAACTTGTGATCACGAAATTCAATTTTTTACAGGACTAGAACATATAGAATGTTATTTCTGTAAAAGATTTTTACACATAACATTAAGGGCTCATTGTCCTGAATGTTATAAAAATTTATGCAAAAAATTGTTTTGAAATATTCTATAAAAATGGTTTTCCTGATCAAAAACAATCAAATGATAAAAATGATTGGAAAAATGACCTTATCAATAAAAGAGTATCTGTTTTAGAAACTAGACTAAATCAGATGGAAAAAACAGTAGATTTTCTATATGAGAATTTTGAAAATCAAAACAAAGTCATAAATCATGAAGAAGGATCTTCAAGTGGATTAATGGCATTACAAAATAAAAATTGCATCCCTATAATTTGCAATAAAAATCCAAATACAAGTTTACATATTCTGGTGAAAATAATCTTTCCCAAAATAGATAAACATAAAAAAACTGAAAAAGTAATACAAGTCCTTGTTGATACAGGAGCTACATTCACTTGTTTTTGTAAAAGTGTTGTTCCTAAACACAATATTTTTACAAGTAAAAAAATAACAAAAATCAGAACAATGACTGGTGATCTTATTATCAATAATCAAGAAACAAAATATTTTACAATTCAGTTATCCACTAATTGTGATATTTTTGGACAAAAAATATTCATGACTGTCGCAACCTGAAAATTTTCGATCTTGCGACTAATGGTTTAGACATCCTTTTAAAAGGCTCATCAATTAAGGAATGTTCGGACACCAGACTAATCCTTAATTAATGGTTTTAAAAAATGAGTTCATGGAGTCGCCACCAATGTTTTACTCAAAACATTGGAAAAAGAAAAGGTTTTTAAAAGTCCAATAATGGCCTTGATAACCAGAATTGGGTTCGGGGGTCGGTTACGTGTAGGGAAGGTATTAAGCACCCCTACAGCGCCCTAAATCGGTACCCTATGATGAAGTTAACGTAATAAGAAATAATAAATTAAATATTAAATCCCCTTTTATTAATAGTTATTTACATGCTTAAAAATTAAATTACACAATTAATCCTAAAATATCTACATGATTGCTTTTATTATAAACAATATTTATTAAAAATAAGAAATAAAATAAAGAGAAGAAAATTGACTGAAATACCTCTTGAATGAGCTCTATTGGATCTTCAAAAAAGGTGCTTTGTGGCAACCCTTCACACTACAATGCCTCACAAAATCTCAAGAAATACAAAAGAGAGGGGAAGAGAGAAAAAGAGAGAAATTTCGAGCTATAGGAAGCCTGGACGAAATTTCGGAGCCCAAAAAAATGAGCCCCAGCTGTCTATTTATAGACTTCGGGGAAGGGGTCCAGAACGGGCCGTTCCAAAATTGGAACGGCCGTTCTGGATATGGCCGTTGTGCCTTAATTTGGACCCTGGAACGGCCCGTTCTGAAACCAGAACGGCCCGTTCCGGGGAACCAGAACGGCCCGTTCTGGGATACTGGTTTAGCCCATTTTTAGGAGGCCCGTTCCAGTTGGAACGGCCCGTTCCAGTTTACAAAATACAGGCCTTTTAAAATCCTTGGAACGGCCCGTTCCAATTAGAGAACGGCCCGTTCCAGTCTTGGGAACGTCCCGTTCCGATTTTGGAACGGCCCGTTCCGGGACACTGAAAATGACTGGTTTGGGCTTCTGGGTCCCCTAATGTCCTATCTTGTCGCTTGCACTCTTCGGAAGCTCCTTCCCTTCATGACAGAGATCCATGTCCTTGTTTGTGTGCCCCCGGACGAAATTGGGTGTCTACAATGACAAAAGATGAATTTCGTGAGTTATTTCCTAAACTTAGTTTAGAAAGCTGATTGGAGATCTTTATCTTCATAATTAAACAAATAAATTCAATTTTTGCTTTATTACTTTCTGAATACAAAGTGAATTTTATGAGTATAAAAGAAAAGGAAGAAAAAATAAATTTTGGAAAAATTGATTTTGTATTCAAATTGAAAAGCGACTCCCCACATCTCAATGCTAAAGGCAAAAACCCCTTAGGTCATACAATGGTTGACATTTATTTCAAGGGAGCATTCACTCCTCAATGGATAAGGTCATCTTACTAGCAATGCAGCCGTACAAACCACATTTTCAAACAAGGATCAATCATCTCAAGATTGAAATGTGATTAACAATCACTCAAGGGAGAATTCTCTCCTCAATAAATGATGTCTAAAACGAGTTATATATCAAATCAAATGTGCTATTATTTTGGCAGATCTTACCTACCCTTTGGAGATCATGTTTTAGCACATTTATCCTGATACTCTTACTTATCCTTGATGCATTGCTAGTATGATTTTGAATCTCCTCCATATTGAATTCTATCAATTATTTTAAGGTTTAAAAGAAAAAAAATGAGATGAAGACTTAATTAAATGAAAAGAAAAAAAAAATGAGACAAAGACTTAATTAAAATGTGACTTACTATGCCCCTAATATGCATGTATGCATGACTTTTTATCATTTATCCTTTATTGATTAAAAAAATTTATTTTAGGCAAGAAAAGCAACCTAAAAAATGATATTGGATATAAATGTATGATGCATGAATGTATTAACATGTTTTTTTTTGTTAGTATGAATATATATATGAAGAGGGATAGAGAGTAGTACTATGTGACCTATTACGGTAAACCTAGGGTAGGAAATTTCTAAGGTTAACACCCTACTTTGCAAGGTCATTAAGTCCACCTATTAGTGCATGGTTTTGTGGGTGGATCAAAAAATCCTCAAGATTTATAATTGGTCCATAGGTTGCCCTTATCATATAAATAAGGACCTAGCGCATGAATCAATCACAAGTAGGGAACATACCCTCTCAATATGATTAATCCATGCTACTAGTAACAACCTGAGTAGTGACTCAACAACGGTCAAGTGAGCATCAAGCCCCTCAATAACAATCATCAAGTCACTTTCTCTTCTATGCTTGCACAGGCTCGGGTATAGAGCCCAAAGTGTGTGAGGTACAAGTGTTAGTTGTGACACCCTCTACCCCGCATATCCTACTACAATAAATTTAAATAATATAACTTTAATAATCAAACATGATTACAGAGTATCACATTTTTAACAAACATAATCAGCGGAAATTACAAAGAAATAAATCTCAAAGTTTTCAAAGTAATTTAAAATAACCTTAACAACCTAATTTAATCTTATCTATACCCCGATGTCACATGTCCTATCAGAGCATAGCCCATAAAGAAGCCTAAGCTTCACCACCAACATCCTCAGCCTCATGCTGATAATCACCTGTATAACGGTTAAAGAAAAAACAACACAAAGAAAAAGGGAGTGAGAAAACATCTCACTCGGCTCACAGTGTAGGAATATATACTAGATAGCCAAACACAAACAATACATACGTAAAATAACAATATCTCATATTTGCACATATATCATGCATTGGTTTTCTTGACTAGACTCACAAATGCATGCATGTGGCGCCATACGGAAGATTCTCATATCATCGTGGGTGACCCTAAGGTACACCTGGTTATCATATCGTGGGTGACCCAAAGGTACACCTAGTTATCATATCGTGGGTGACCCAAAGGTACACCTGGTTATCATATCGTGGGTGGCCCAAAGGTACACCTAGTTATCATATCGTGAGTGACCCAAAGGTACACCTTGTTAGTCGTGGGTATGCGGCCTCAGCGGCACACCTGGAGTATTGTATGCATATGATGCATGTCAAACAAGACTCTATGCATTCTCATATTACTTTATCACTTTCATATCTCATGTCTCAATCATATTTCATATTATCTCATGGTCATTTCACATCATCATATTTCATCATCACATCATATCATATTATCATCATATCATATCATCACATTCACATTATCACATCATATTCACAACTTTCACAATCATAGTCTCAACATAGTTTCTATTCATACACGTATATTAACCAAGCAATTAGAACATACAAACAATATGACATATAACAAACACAGGATTGGGAGCCAATCCCACTACCTAGCATACAATCCCACACCCAGAGCGAGGTTTCTCACTCCCCCCCTTACCTGGATGACAAGCGCTGAAACTAAAGAAGAGCTTCCTCCTCTAGGCTCCTTCTACTAGGATAGAACTACCTCCTATGGATTCCTCTAGGTCTTCAAAGAGAAGAAGAGGAGAAGAAGAGAGTATAAGAGAAGAGAGAATGAGAATTGAGGGATGGTTTGCAATGGAGAAGTGAAGGGCTATTTATAGCCTTCAAGACACATTAAAAAAATGGAAAATAATGAAAAAAATCTTAGACAAAACTAAGTGGAATGAATTAGTGAGATGAATTATTAAAGTTGGTGGGATGAATTAATGGAGTTGGTGCCATGTTCTTTTCCTCACCGACTTTAGCTACTGATTTGGACCTTATAGACAGCCGAATCTGAAAATATTTCCTTCATGAAAGTTGTAGTATTTTCTCTAATCTTTCCATAGCCACCAAGTTTGTATCATTTGAACAACCACCGACCAAGTTATACCCCACAAACCGAGGCTTGCCAATCAGTCCAGCGAGAAACAATTGTATCAATCAAATTCCAATTTTGACCTCCTAAACGACCGATTTTGCAAATGGCTATTTCTGTAAAAGTTGTGCGTTTTTCCCTTAGATTTCCATTGACACCAATTTTGCATCATTTGTACCATCACAGCCCAAGTTATGCCCTAAACACCGAGGTTTGCCAGTCAGCCCAGCGAAAACGATTTTATTGAAAAGAAAGTTTACAACTATCTAATTAAGCCCAACAATATACATATATTTCTAAAGCCTATAATTAAGCATAAATGGAGTATGAATTAGCTACATTTGGAATAAAAGATAACTACCAATTATCATAATAATAATAGTAACCATTTTGGAAAACTGGGGTGTTACAATTCTCCCCTCCTTTAAGAAATTTCGTCCTCGAAATTTACCTGAAAATAGGAATGGATAAACTTCACGCATCTTGCTTTCTAATTCCCAGGTAGCATTTTCTTCAAAATTTCCTCCCCAAACGACCTTAACCAAAGGAATTTCCTTTCCTCTTAGTTGTTTCACCCTCGTATCATCAATTCTTAAAGGAAATGTTTCATAGGTGAGATTATCTTTCAATTGAACGTTGTCAGACTCAATGATATGGGAAGAATCATGGACATATTTTCTGAGTTGGGAAACATGAAAGACATTATGAAGATTTGAAAGAGATGGGGTAAGGCAATTTGATAGGCTACTTCACCAATCCTTTTAAGGATTTGATAAGGACCAATGAAACGTGGAGTAAGCTTACGAGATTTTAGTGCTCTGCCTACTCCTGTCCAAGGAGTAACTTTAAGGAATACATGATCACCTTCATTAAACTCAAGGTCCTTTCTCCTCTTATCACTGTAACTCTTCTGCCTACTCTGAGCTGCTCTCATTCTCTCCTGGATCATCTTAACTTGTTCAGTAGTTTGTTGAACTATCTCAGGTCCTAAGATAACATTCTCTCCAGGTTCTACCCAACACAAGGGTGTTCTACATCTCCTACCATATAGAGCTTCATAGGGTGCCATCCCAATACTAGAATGGTAGCTATTGTTGTAGGTAAATTCTATCAAAGGTAGGAAACTATCCCAACTACCCCCATGTTCTAAGATGCAAGCTCTCAACAAGTCTTCCAAAGATTGAATAGTTCTTTCGGTTTGGCCATCTGTTTGGGGATGGTAGGCTGAACTCAATCTAAGCTTAGTGCCTAGAGCCTCATGTAAACTGTCCCAAAATCTAGAAGTAAACCTAGGATCTCTGTCAGAAACTATACTAGTAGGAACCCCATGCAATCTCACAATCTCACTTATGTACAACTTGGTTAGTCTCTCCAAAGAGTATCTAATGTTAATGGGAATAAAATGGGCAGACTTAGTCAATCTATCTACAATGACCCATATAGCATCTAGGTTTTTCGTAGTTTTAGGTAATCCAACTATGAAATCCATAGAGATGCTATCCCATTTCCATACAGGCACATCCAAAGGTTGCATCAAACCTGAAGGTTTTTGGTGTTCTACCTTAGCTTTTTGACATACTAGGCAGGCATACACAAATTCCTCCACTTCCTTCTTCATCTTAGGCCACCAAAACATTTTCTTAAGGTCTTGGTACATCTTAGTGGCTCCAGGATGAATACTAAGGCTACTCCTATGTCCTTCTTCAAGAATTGTTCTCTTAAGTTCAGGCACACCAGGAATACACAACCTATCCCTAAATCTCAATACTCCATCTATTCCAATTCTAAATTCACTTTCCACACCTTGATTCAACTTCTCAGCTTGACTCAATAAGAAAGGATCTACCTTCTGACCTTTTCTAATTTCATCTATCAAGTTATTAGTCACCTTCAAGGTTCCCAACCTAATACTCTTAGGAGTTAGCTCACACCCTAAACTCATATCCCTAAATTCCTCAATCATGTGCAATTCCCTCATCATTAAAGAAGAAATTCTCAAGGATTTCCTACTCAAAGCGTCAGCTACCACATTAGCTTTGCCGGGGTGATAGTTCAACTGAAAGTCATAGTCCTTAAGAAACTCTAACCATCTTCTCTGTCTCATATTTAATTCTTTTTGGTCAAACAAGTACTTAAGGCTTTTATGATCACTAAACACCTCAAATCTAGAGCCAAACAAGTAGTGCCTCCACAACTTAAGTACAAAAACTATAGCAGCTAACTCAAGGTCATGAGTAGGATAGTTCTGTTCATGGGTTTTAAGTTGTCTAGATGCATAGGCTACTACCCTTCTTTCCTGCATAAGTACTCCACCTAAACCTGATTTGGAAGCATCACAAAATACCTCAAAATTCTTGCTAGGGTCAGGTAATACTAACACAGGGGCACTAGTTAGTCTTTTCTTAAGTTCTTGAAAACTCTCTTCACACTTAGAGTCCCACACAAAAGGTTGGTTTTTCCTAGTCAATTTGGTCAAAGGTAAAGCTAATTTAGAAAAACCCTCTATAAATCTCCTATAATACCCAGCTAGTCCTAGAAAACTCCTAATCTCAAAAACTGACTTAGGTGTTTTCCATTCAAGAACCGCCTCTACCTTAGAAGGATCTACAGCTATCCCATCCTTGGATATCACATGTCCTAAAAAATTTACACTCTCCAACCAAAATTCACATTTTGCCAATTTAGCATACAACTGTTTCTCCTTAAGGGTTTGAAGAACGATCCTAAGGTGCTCAGCATGTTCCTCCCTATTCTTAGAATATACTAGAATATCATCTATGAAGACCACTACAAATCTATCCAAGTAAGGGTGAAAGATCCTATTCATGTAGTCCATGAAAACACTAGGTGCATTAGTCACACCAAAAGGCATCACTAAATACTCATAGTGCCCATAGCGGGTCCTAAAAGCAGTCTTTGGGATATCCTCGGATTTCACTCGGATTTGGTGATAACCTGATCTCAAATCTATCTTACTAAACACACAAGCCCCAACTAGCTGGTCCATAAGGTCATCTATTCTAGGCAATGGATACTTATTCTTAATGGTTACCTTATTCAATTGTCTATAATCTATGCACAATCTCATGCTCCCATCTTTCTTCTTGACCAATAGAACAGGCGCTCCCCAAGGTGAAACACTAGGCCTAATGAATTGTTTCTCTTGTAGTTCCTCTATCTGTTTCTTAAGCTCAACTAACTCTTTAGGAGACATCCTATAGGGTGCTATAGATATGGGTGCGGTACCTGGCACTAAGTCTATACTGAACTCAATCTCTCTCTCAGGTGGTAAACTAGACACATCCTTAGGAAATACTTCTGGAAATTCTCTCACTAAGGGAATCTCATCTAGCTTACTCTCAGTCTCAACTGTTAATGAAGATAAGATCATGTATACCCTTTCATTTTCCTTTAAACAAGTTTTAATGTTAGAAGCACTAAGAAATTCCGTACTCTTACATTCACCAAATGAAATGGATTTATCAAAGCAATTTAAAAGAACATGGTGAGAAGATAGCCAATCCATACCAAGGATTACATCTAATTGACTAAGAGGCAGACAGATTAAGTCAACTAGAAACTGTTTATCAGAAATTGTCAAAGGGCATTTTAAACACACTAGGGATGTAGTTACTGAACCATTAGTAGGGGTTTCAACAACTAAATCAAAATTTAACAAAGACACAGGCAATTTCAGTTTTTGGACACAAGAGATGGAAATAAAGGAATGAGTTGCACCAGAATCAAATAGTACAACAAAAGGAGTCTCAGCTATGAAACAAGTACCTTGTATCAAATTTTCTGACTGAGCAGCTTCAACACCACTAAGAGCAAATACTCTTCCTACAGTCTTTGGTCGTTCGGTTTGCGATCCTGATCCAACGACACGTGTTCTTGGTGGTTCAGGACATTGAGTGCTAATATGTCCTTTACCACTACAGTTGAAACAGGTAATCTCCTTGTCACGACATTCTGACTTGTTATGACCAACACGTCCACACTTCCCACACCTCCCTGAAAAAGTAGATCCTCCAACACTTCCAATAGTATTCACAGTGGGTTCTTTAGTAAAGGGTTTACTTCTATTAGTAGTAGACATACTCCCTTGAAATCTTGTAGAAGTGGAATAAGGCTTACTCCTACCAGAAGTACTAGGATTCACTGTACGAGTAGGACCTCCAGCTCCTTTATAGAAAGCAGCACGAGCACGGTTGTCACGATCATAAATGCTGCACTTATTGACCAGAATGGGAAAATGATATATCTCCTGATAGTTAATTGCTATTTTCACTTCAGGACGCAGACCATTTACAAACTTTATGCATTTGGCCCTTTCACCATTCTCACCATGGTAGTGTGTACAGTAGCGGACCAAAGCATCAAATTTGGCAGCATAAGCTTCCACAGTATCATTTCCTTGTTTGAGTTCAAGGAATTCCATTTCCTTCCTACTTCTCACATCATCGGGAAAATATTTCTCAAGAAATACTCTTTTAAAGTTCTCCCAATTCAAGTGCACGCCTCCATCAATTATCCTCCGAAGTGCTCCTTCCCACCAAAAGTAAGCATCAGCTGTCAGCATGAAGGTGGCTAGCTTCACTCTCTCTGTAAGGGGACAATCCATAACATTAAAGATTTTCTCGATCTCTGATAACCAATTCATGGCGGCATCTGGGTCATAACCTCCTTTGAAGGTGGGTGGATTATTCCTCTGAAATTGCTCCAACCAGTTAGGAGCAACTCCATTCATATTATTGTTGTTCATAGCTTGGGCTAATGCTTGGAGAGCATCAGCAATCACACGATCATTTCTACCAGCCATATTCTAAAGAAATAATACAATTAATAGACATAGGCAAGCATCATACCAACATAATAGATCTCACAATCAATTCATTTATCAAATAAACATGTTAAAAACATAACTCACGGCCGATAGAATCGACCTGCTCTGATACCACTAAATGTGACACCCTCTACCCCGCATATCCTACTACAATAAATTTAAATAATATAACTTTAATAATCAAACATGATTACAGAGTATCACATTTTTAACAAACATAATCAGCGGAAATTACAAAGAAATAAATCTCAAAGTTTTCAAAGTAATTTAAAATAACCTTAACAACCTAATTTAATCTTATCTATACCCCGATGTCACATGTCCTATCAGAGCATAGCCCATAAAGAAGCCTAAGCTTCACCACCAACATCCTCAGCCTCATGCTGATAATCACCTGTATAACGGTTAAAGAAAAAACAACACAAAGAAAAAGGGAGTGAGAAAACATCTCACTCGGCTCACAGTGTAGGAATATATACTAGATAGCCAAACACAAACAATACATACGTAAAATAACAATATCTCATATTTGCACATATATCATGCATTGGTTTTCTTGACTAGACTCACAAATGCATGCATGTGGCGCCATACGGAAGATTCTCATATCATCGTGGGTGACCCTAAGGTACACCTGGTTATCATATCGTGGGTGACCCAAAGGTACACCTAGTTATCATATCGTGGGTGACCCAAAGGTACACCTGGTTATCATATCGTGGGTGGCCCAAAGGTACACCTAGTTATCATATCGTGAGTGACCCAAAGGTACACCTTGTTAGTCGTGGGTATGCGGCCTCAGCGGCACACCTGGAGTATTGTATGCATATGATGCATGTCAAACAAGACTCTATGCATTCTCATATTACTTTATCACTTTCATATCTCATGTCTCAATCATATTTCATATTATCTCATGGTCATTTCACATCATCATATTTCATCATCACATCATATCATATTATCATCATATCATATCATCACATTCACATTATCACATCATATTCACAACTTTCACAATCATAGTCTCAACATAGTTTCTATTCATACACGTATATTAACCAAGCAATTAGAACATACAAACAATATGACATATAACAAACACAGGATTGGGAGCCAATCCCACTACCTAGCATACAATCCCACACCCAGAGCGAGGTTTCTCACTCCCCCCCTTACCTGGATGACAAGCGCTGAAACTAAAGAAGAGCTTCCTCCTCTAGGCTCCTTCTACTAGGATAGAACTACCTCCTATGGATTCCTCTAGGTCTTCAAAGAGAAGAAGAGGAGAAGAAGAGAGTATAAGAGAAGAGAGAATGAGAATTGAGGGATGGTTTGCAATGGAGAAGTGAAGGGCTATTTATAGCCTTCAAGACACATTAAAAAAATGGAAAATAATGAAAAAAATCTTAGACAAAACTAAGTGGAATGAATTAGTGAGATGAATTATTAAAGTTGGTGGGATGAATTAATGGAGTTGGTGCCATGTTCTTTTCCTCACCGACTTTAACTACTGATTTGGACCTTATAGACAGCCGAATCTGAAAATATTTCCTTCATGAAAGTTGTAGTATTTTCTCTTATCTTTCCATAGCCACCAAGTTTGTATCATTTGAACAACCACCGACCAAGTTATACCCCACAAACCGAGGCTTGCCAATCAGTCCAGCGAGAAACAATTGTATCAATCAAATTCCAATTTTGACCTCCTAAACGACCGATTTTGCAAATGGCTATTTCTGTAAAAGTTGTGCGTTTTTCTCTTAGATTTCCATTGACACCAATTGTGCATCATTTGGACCATCACAGCCCAAGTTATGCCCTAAACACCGAGGTTTGCCAGTCAGCCCAGCGAAAACGATTTTATTGAAAAGAAAGTTTACAACTATCTAATTAAGCCCAACAATATACATATATTTCTAAAGCCTATAATTAAGCATAAATGGAGTATGAATTAGCTACATTTGGAATAAAAGATAACTACCAATTATCATAATAATAATAGTAACCATTTTGGAAAACTGGGGTGTTACATTAGTGGGTGTGTGGGGTAACAAACAGAGATGCAAAAATAAAATAAATAAAACTCTAATTTAAGCTTAAATCCAAACAACACATGCGTAGCAAACAAAAATAACAAAACAATTGAATAAAACAAAAATAAAATAAAAGGAAAGGAGAAAAAAAATTAATATTTATAAAGTCATAATTTTGCGCAATTAATTTAATAAGGCCTGAATCTCAAATATCCCTAGTGGAGTCGCCATCTGTCGCAACCGGGATCACGACGGGATGACGCTAACATTTTTATATTCAATGGAGCTGCCACCAATATTTTATTTTAAGGAAAAAACATTGGAAAACCCTTTAAAAGATAATCTTTAAAATTAAAGTTGGGTTCGGGAGTCGATTACGTGTAGGGAAGGTATTAGCACCCTACAACGCCTGTAAAAATAGTACCTTTAATTAATTGCGCAAAATTATATAAATTTATAAATATTTAATTTACTCCTCATAAAACCTTTTTTGTATTTTTATTAGAAAATTATAGGGATTTGGGTTAGCAAATGGCTAATCAATAAACCCTTCCAATAACATGAAAAATAAAATTGTTATTCAATCAATGTTATTGATTTTTATTTGTTGATACTAAATTATGCTTTAAGCTTAGGACAATGAATAATTATTCTATTGACTTTTATGATTTACATGATATTAAAGGGTAGAAGTGCTACTCAATTAATATCATTAACCATAAAAATAAGTATACATGAATATTTTTATCTAAAGAAATAGATTTTGCATAGGAATTCAAGTTAGCAAATGGCTAATCAATAAGTCCCTCCAATAACGTTAAAAATAGAAGTGCTACTTAATTAACGTTATTGGTTGCAACATATCTTTATTTTTTAAAAAAAGAAATTTTGTACAAGAGAGTTTAAGCTAGCAAATGACTAGTCATTAAACCCCTAGAACCAAATAATGCTAGAGATAAAAATGTTATTCAATTAACATTATTATTTGTTGTATAATAAATATTTTTTAAACAATTATTTTAAAGACAACAAATCATATTTCACTATATACAAGCAATTATTAAATAATAAAAATAAATAAATAAATAAATAAAAGAATAAATAAATAAATAAATAAAAAGAAAAGAAATGATACCAAATGAGATGCTTGAACTTGTTGAATCTTCGAATATAACGATCTATTAGGCACTTTTTGGCGACCTAACGCACTACAATATTCTTCACAAAATCTCAAGAAATACAGAAGAGATAGAAAGAGAAATTTCGGGCTTTAAGGAGTCTCAAACGAAATTTTCTGGTCCTGAAAATTGCGCCCCAGACGTCTATTTATAGACGTCAGACCTAACCAGAACGGCCCATTCCAAAATCGGAATGGCCCGTCATGAAAATGGACGTTATGTGTTAAATGTGAATCTGGAACGGCCCGTTCTAAATTCAAAACGGCCCGTCCTAAAAGAGCAACGGCTCGTTCTGAAATTCGGAACGGCCCGTTCCAGATAAGGAAATATAGGCCTTTTAACTGACTCGGAATGGCCCGTTACCATTTTGAAATGGCCCGTTCTCAATTAGGGTTGCTGTGCTTTTTTGTAACTAGGAACGACCCGTTCCGAATTTGGAACGGCCCGTTCTAGGCCACTTAACATTTTTTTTTTGCTTCAAACTTCCTTGTTGTCACCTCCATACTTTGAGAGCTCCTCCTCTTCATAATAGATGTCCATTTCATTAATTTTGTGAGTCCAGATAAAATTGATTATTCATAATGAATATTCATTATCTTAAATTAATTTAATGTGATTTGATGGCTCATGTTTAAGTTCACAACAACATTTTTATGATTGCCCTATTTTCTCTAAAACTTCCTCTAAAGTTAGGTAATTTTTCTCATCTTAAAAACCTATATTTATTGACCATGCATGCTAACATTATGAGAGAAAACAAATTTCAAAATAAATATAATATTTTCAATTATAAATAGCATGGATATCAAGACCGATTTGGTCGTTAAGGCCTAGGGATGACAATAGGAAAATTCAAGGGTAGGTTTTGTTCTCCATGTCTCTATCCCCGCCCTTGTAAAAAGACTAGACTATTTTGAATTCAAATTTTAAAGAAGCGGGTGTATATTTTAAAAACCAATCCTCATCTCCACTTGGTTTTTATTTAAAAATGCTACGAGACTGGTACAGTGAAAAGAGAGTTATATACCCAAACTTGATCTTTCAAGTCGGGGATAATTCGTACCTATACTTAGTGAAAATGAGTTTTCACCATCAAAATTAGGTCAGGGTCCCACAAGTATTCACCGGTACAAATTTATTTGTCTATGCTTAATTAAACTAATTGGATCGGAACCCAATCCCTAACCGCTTTGATTGACTTATAAAATTGTTTTACAATGAGCATGTGGAAAATTGGTAGAACTGATGCCAAATCGATCAAAACCAATAAAAATAGTATAGTGAAAAGCTATTCTTTAATTTTTAATTTAATTTAAATGTTTTTAATAAAAAAAATACCTTTATATTATCTGTTATGAATGAAAAAATAATTTTATATATATTAAGAAAATTAGTTATTTCCATTAAATTTTACTAATCTCATAATATATTCTTCTTAAATTGCCAAAATTTGAAAATTTGTATTATTGTTCTAATAAAATGTTAGATATATAATTACACTAAATACTTTTTTAAAAAATATTATTTATAATAATGTTAGTCTCGAAAGTTGTTCGTGCAAAAAATAACTGTTCTCTAAAAACGATGTTAGGTTGAACACAAAATATCATAATAACCATGAGTTACATTTATCGTTTGTACACACTAATGAAAGATTATTGGAAGTATAGAATTGTATATGACTTGGAGAAACAAAGTCTGTATATTAGTGAAATTATTTTTTATAATGTTTTCATACTTTCTTCTAACCAATTGCATCTTTAATTTAATGTCAAAGTATCATAAATTAAAATAAAATTATCCTTTTCATATTCAGATCTTTCCTTCATCTTTTATGCATTCACATTGTCTTCAAGGTTTTCACATAAAGAAACCTTTTGATGTTTGATAACTACTCCTCATTAAAAGAAAAAGTTGGATAGCTTGTAAGACTTGTTTAATAAATCTTTTAATGTTGCTACTTGTTTGATTAGTTGAAGAGTTGTTTATATTATCAATAAAAATTTTAATGTTTCATGATTTATTTTTATTAAATTGTTTCATGATTAGAGGGATTGATTAATATATTTATTGTAACTATAAAAATAAAATAAAAAAGTAACTTGTCTTTGTATTAAGATTATAAATTAAAAAGTCAACTCTACCCTCTACTGCAAAGAAAGTCACTCTTAAAAATTATTCTAATTGGTGGTAGGTTAATTTTTCTTCTCTTTGTTGTTTTCTCTCCAATAACCATAATTTCCCACAACCCACTTCGTGTTGTAGCGATTTCGTCCACATCATCCTTTAATTTCTATATGGAACCCAAATATTGGATGTTTCCCATTACAGTAATGTTAAAAACATATTTATTGTAGATTATTAAAAATAAATAAATTATAAATCATTTTATCATATACGTTAACTTTCATTATTTATTAGAAATAATATTACTAATTTCATTTCTTTCTTAAAATTATTTATATTGAAACTAATTTTCATTTATAATTCATTAAGAATCAATGCTTCTATGCTTCTACATTAAATATGTTTATATGTTTTATTTAATTATATGGAATATTTCATAATTGTTTTTTAAAAAAATTGAATACTTTATCTATACATATCACCAATAAGTATATATAAAGTATTCGACAATATCGAAATTGAATAAAATTTTCATAATATTTGTAAAGGTTGAAATACTTTACCAATATGTATCAGTGAAGTATTCAAGAATATCACATCGACTAGATATCAAATATGGATAAGCAAAACAAAATTGAAGTTTGATTCTTTATAACGTAAGACCATTTGATTGGGGAAGAGACCAAGTGTGATAGGAACCTCTCGAGATTCAATACTTTAAAATATGATTTTCAATTGATGAAAGGTCCAATGAAAAGAAAAAGATAAAAAAGATTTAAAAATAATAAATTGAAAATTAAGTCCAATCAGTCTGACACCAATTACTAAAGATGTTATAGTGGGTTGGCCTTTGTTTGGATGGTTTACTTAGCTTTTGAGCTTAAAATTTATTTATACCTTTTTCTTTTTTTTTATTATAATTTTTTTTATTAAATAAATTAGATGGTTTTCCATGTCTTTTAGGCTACTTAGTGGAAAATAAATGATAGTGAAACTTAAATGCTTAGTGGAGACTTAGTGGGGGTTAGTGAGAATTTAATTCAATTAAGTAAGAAGTTGTTATCCTACTCTATAAATAGGACCCTTTTAAAAGAGGTTCTTTTATATGAATTGTGAATACCTTCAAGCTTTGCTTGTGTAATGTTTGATTGTTTGTGTTAAAGGAACTAATAATTTGACAAATTGCTTTTCTTCTATAGATTAGCTTAATATTAGAGTTTTGATTATTGAAATTTATTTTGGATGAATATTTGAATGATTTGTGATTTAAAGAATTATATAAATAAGTCTAATGTATTCACTACAAGAAAAATGTAAATTTTTGACGAAAATTTTTTGGCGGATATGGATCCGTCGGAAATTTCTGACAAAATTTTTCGATGGATATTTTCGTCAGAAATTTCTGATGGATTTATATTTTAGTCATAAATTTTCGACAGAATTTTCTGTCAGAAATTTTTCGTTGGAAATTCCGACGGAAATATAAATCCGTCGAAAATTTCTTATTTTTAATTCTTTTTTTTAATTTCTTATTTTAATTTTTTTTTATTTCTTATTTTTAATTCTTATTTTCATTTTCTAAAATTTGAATTTTTATTTTTAATTCTTATTTTTTATGTAATCATTTTTAACAACTTTTTATTTGTTTTTAAAAAGATAAATAATTATCTTAGGTGTCACCTACAACAATTACGTACTATTATCGTATTGATATTTAACACCTCTAATTTTTTTTTTGTTTTTCAAAATAAATATTATTTATCTACCATAAAATAATCAAACTAGTGAATTTATATTTTAGAGGGATGAAAATCAAAGAAAAATATTTTACTCATTTTACAAGTACGAAACAATCTTTATAAATCTTACAAGGATGAAAAATAAAGAAAAAAATTTACAAAGACCAAAATCAAAATCACTCAACTTATAGGAACTAAAATATATTTAAACCTTCTAAAATTAATATTTTCGATCTTAACAATTATTTTAAATAAATAATATTTATTTTTAAATATTTATAAACTACTTAGAGATGTTAGTATATTGTCTTTAAAATTATAGTAAGCAAGTTCAAGTGTGAATATTTTCATATTTGTGTGTTTCATGAATTTTCTATTAAATAATTAGTGCATATATTAGTTTATTTAACATAAATAGTAGTTTTATATTTTAGAAGAAAAAAATATATTTTCTAGAAGTAATAAGCTTAAAATTACATATATATATATATATATATATATATATAGTGACGGATCCAGAAATTTTAGATAGTGGGGGCAATACTTATTTATATATTTGTAGTACTAAAAATTTTATATAAAACTTTTAAAGGTATAAATATATATTATAATTATTTATTACAAGTTTTTTTATATCTACGATTAGTATTAAAGATGAAAATAAATTAGGTCACATTTTATTTTATTATAATTTAGTTGGTTTGAACCTAACTTTCTTTAAAAATATATATTTTAAGTATGACTTATTTATCTATCATAGACATTTTTAAATGTTTGGGTAGAACTACAATCATAAAGACTTATTTTATAATAATTTAACACTATTAAAAAAATAAAAATAAATATGTTAAATTTTATAAAAATCAAGTTTAATTTATTTATGATATAAATATGTTTTTAATATCTAATATATATTTTTAGATGATAATTTATTTTAAAATATCTTATAATAACAATTCTAAATGGAACATAAATCTTCTGATTTTTCTTATTTTGATTTTTTTAATCAATATATACAATTTTACTATTTTGATTTTTTCAATCAACGTATACAATAAATAAAAAAACACAAAAGATAAACATGCATGCTACAAATTTTATTTTATCAAAAAATATTTATTTTAATATATTACATTATATATGTGAATATTAAGATATATATATATATACACATATATATATATATATATTATAATTAAACTTTTTTAAAAAATTAATTCATTATTAAGAATTTTTTTTTATCACATGAGAATTAATTATCTTCAAAAATTTGACAGATATCAAATAAATAAACATTTTTTCTAAATCTATATATTTATTTTATTAGAATATAATTTTTATTTTTTAAAATATATTATTTTTTTAGATAAAAAATTATGTATATGTCAAATAGTAGTGGGGGCAATTGCCCCACTATTCCAAATGTGCATCCGTCCCTGTATATATATGTGATATATATATATATATATATATATATATATATATATATAATATAATATAGGGGGTTATAATTATACCGGTATAACTTTTACTAAGTATTATGTCGCTTAATAACTTTATATTAAATGTGAATTTTGTAAACCCAACCGTTAAATTGAAAGTTCATATCATTTTATATGTGTATCAAATTTTGTTAAAATTGAACAACTGGAAGGTAATCAAAGTGTTCATATTTTAGTGTATTTTGAAATGAATATATTACATCAATTTTATTTTATAAAAATGAAGTATCAAATCATCTTGGATTAATATAAAGTTTTGTATATATAATCTATAAGAGATATGAACTTTCAATCTAACAGTTGGACTTACCAAATTCACATTTAATATAAAGTTATTGAGCGGTGTAAAACTTAGTAAAAGTCACATTTAATATATATATATATATATATATATATATATATATATGAGGGGATTATAATTACACCGGTGTAAATTTTACTAAGTGTTACACCGCTCAATAACTTTATATTAAATGTGAATTTTGTAAATTCAACCGTTAAATTGAAAATCTTTTACTCTTAAATCATATATACAAAATGTTATATTAATCTTAGATGATTTCTTATAAAAGAAAATTAAATCTGTCGGAAAATTTATATTTTCAATCAGAAACTTTTTGTAGAAAAAGTTATATTATTGATGGAATATTTCAGACAAATTTATATTTGTCGACAATGTAAGAACTGGTTTTAAATTTGATATAAAAATATTATGATATAATTAGATAAGATTTTAAGTTAGTATTTTATTAATGGTTGAGAATTAAAACATAAAACAAGGATAAATACATTTTTTGAATTTTACATGTTTGATTTAAGATAACTTACAAAATAACTTTTGGTAAAGTTATTCCGCTCAATAACTCATGGTGTGTGTTGAATTTCATCGATCCAATTAATTGTTAAATTAAAAGTTATTAAATTTTACTAATAATTAATATAAAAAAATTAATTAGTTTTGAAATAAATTATTTGCTAATTAACAATATAATTGAAACATTAATTATTTTAAATTATTTAACTAAAATCTTATTGACAATTTACTATATGATCTTAATATTTTTGTATAACTAATATCTGGTTTTAAATTTGATATGAGAATATTATATATAATTAGATAACATTTTAAGTTAGTATTTTATTAATAGTTGATAATTAGAAAATAAAACAAGGATAAATACATTTTTTGAATTTTATATGTTTGATTTAAGGTAAATAAATATATTAAATTAATTAATAATTTATTTAAAATATTAAATTTTAATTTATAAGTATGAAATAAATAAATATTTATAATTTTATAAATTATATTATCATTATAAATTATAAAATTAAATAATTTAAATTATAATTTTAAATAGAAATAAGTAGATGTTAATTATAAAAGTAAGTACATATAAATAAAGAATAATTAAATATATTATTATTATTATTATTCGTAATATAAAATTATTATATATTATTATTATAGTACAAATATAAGATTGTATATTTGAGGATGACTTAAATGAATTAATTTGTACAAGTTATACTGACAACATACATATATATTTCGGTAGCTTACTCATCAAAACTTCACAGTTAAGCGTGTTTGACCTGGAGTAGTACAAAGATGGGTGACCTTCTAGGAAGTTTTCCAAAAATTGCACAAGTAAGGATAAAACATGCTAAACAGTGAAATATTGTGAAATAAAACCCTTGAGAGACCAAATATGAGGGTTGTTACATTAATAAATTTTTTTAAATTAAAAAAAAATTATAATTTTTGACCGAATTTTTTGTCGGAAATTTTCGACAGATTAAATTATTTTCGACGGATTTTTTTTTCCAACGCCACTTTTTCTGACAGATTAAAATCCATCGGAAAAAAAAAAATCCGTCGAAAATTTACCTGTTTCCGTCAGAAATTTCCGTCAGAAATCAACATTTTTCTTGTAGTGATTGAGCATTTTCTTGATTGTGCTTATAACATGTGAATTATGATGAATCTATTAAGTCAAAATGTAAAAGAATCAAACCTAATTAAAGGTTACTGAAACATGTTTGGTTAAGACCATATTGTAAAGCCCAAATATGGTTTGTTCATGAGTTTACACTAAATATTGGGTGTCCCATGCTAAGCATGAGACTCTTAGAGGAAGAGAGTTAATCTTTGTCACTCTGGCTCTAAGCATGGATACATCTATGGTAAGTGCAAAATTTATAGATAACAACCTATAGTTGAGATGAGATGAGATAAGATAAGATGATGTGGGATGAGATAAGATGTGCTAAGGTGTAATGGAGCTTTTGACAACACTTGATATGCGACTTCCTTAAGATGAATAAGAAAAACAAGAGTTTTTTTTTATAGCATTTGGTATGTGGCCTCCTTAATAATGAAAATACTAAGATGTTGAGATAAGCAAGAGTTTTGAGTGGAACTTGTTGTGGGACCTCTTTAATAATATAAAACTTAAGAATCTAACGATGATGTGAACTTTGTATTAGCCAAACATCACATGCATATAAAATCTATTTTTGAGGTATAAATGTGAAATCATATACTAACTTTGGGGATTTGTTTGGTTTGAGATCACCATTTTTCTCATGACGAGGGGTGGACTTTGTAGTTGCATCAACACTTGGTGGATGTACTTAACAACGAGGACAAAGAAAAGGTACTTTAAGAACCGAGACTAGTAAAAGTTTTGTGCATATATATATATACATATATATATATATATATATATATATATATATATATGTGTGTGTGTGTGTGTGTGTGCGCGCGTGTGTGTAGGGACTAAAAGTGAAATTTGAAAAAAAAAATTAGGAACTAGAAACATATTTAATCATTGTTTAATTGAATGATGTTTTCGTCTATCTTTATATAATTATGCTTTATTCACTATTTATTTACATGCTAATGACTTTTGTTCTTTTTATTTTTGTCTAAACATACATGTTTATCCATATAGATCCCCAATTCAAAGTCTATCTCTAGTGAAAGTAGATTGGCACACATGATTAAGACAATTGACCATTAGATGCATGATTTAGGAAAGTCCATTAGGATCTATGATCAATGTAATAACTCATCAAGTATACCAAAAAGAGAGGGGTCCAAAAATTTGCATATGTGTGAGATTATGCAATTAAGGATGACTTTAAGATATTAATTTGTGTTATTTATACTAACAAGATGCATTTACTTTTCAGTAGTTTATCATTAAAGAATTTCATAGTTAAGCGTGCTTGATTTGGAGCAATTTAAGGATGAATGACCTTTTGAAATTTTTTTTAAAAGTGTGTGAGTGAGGACAAAGCATGTTGAAAAGTTTTGTATTAATTTGTGGAGATAGTCGTTAATTCTAAAATTGTTAGACATTTTAGAGAATGGCTACCAACTAATGGTTTTAAACAAAGAAGAATTGTCTAAAATATCATCATGTAAATTGTCATGAAGTAAAACCATTAAGACATCAAATTGATGTTACAATCAATCACATACCTTTAGTAATTAACAAATTGTGCCATATTTAGCAACTATTTAGGGATTATAACATGCCATGTGTTTTTTTATTTTGTACCCTAATTGAGATCATATTGAGGAGATCGATAAAAAAAAACTCATTTGACAAGATATTGGTATTTCCATTAAACCCTTCATCTAAATTATTTCATTATTTTACCATATTATTATTATTACACTAATTAACTCTTTAGATTTTATTTGTATTGGAGACTAAATTTGATATTAAGAATACCCTACTTCAAGGAGGAAGATACTATCTTATGAGACTACTAAGTAGAGGTTGATTAAATCACATCTCACTAGGACATACTTTCCATGTGTAAGATATTGATGAGAAAACATGGTATAGAAATTCCTCGAGAGTCAATTGGACTTTAAATGGGAGGTTAATTCCTTACATAAATTGACTTTGTTAAATGGTCATGTCCCTATTAAATAATTTTAAATTTTAACTATACACATATTATACTATCTATTTCTACATATAAGAGTTAAATATTTAATTCATTAAGATTAAAAAAAATTAGTTAATATACATTGATGATAATAACAAATTTGTTATATTTTTATATTTTTTTTACAAAATTATCTTTATACTATTTTTCTCTCATAATTAATATATTATTTTTTAACCATTAAAGTGCATGTCTTATATTACTTCTCTCTTCTAACAAGGGAAGAGAATAGTTCAAGCCTTAAACAAGAGATCTATAACCTCACCTCTTTAAAGTCTAGTTTGGCCTAACCATTTTAATAAAAAAAGTCAAGTTTCGACTTTTAGAAAAGTCTATTTATATAAAAAGATTAGGCTTAGGCTTATAGAAAAGTTTGTTAGTCCTGATAAATTAACCTATTTATTTATATAATATAACAATATATATATATATATATGTATATTATTAAAATATATATAAATAACTAAATTTATAAAAATAGAAATAAATTAATAAAATTTAAAATATTTTTTTATATAATTTTTTTTATTTTATATTTTCAAATTTATGACCTGTGCATGAATATACATTAGTATACATGGCTACATATGAATTATCTCTTCAACAAAAATAATTCAATTTTTCTTCTATTAATAATTTAAATAGACTTTTAAATAGGTTAATAGACCAGACCAAACTTTAAAAAGGTCAAACTAGACCTATAAAAAAAAGTTTGTAATAATAGGTCAAACTCAAGTTTTAACTTTATAGAACAGACTTAGCCTATATGTTCAAAGACTAGCCTAATTAACTTGACCTATTCCGATCCCTACTCCTAAACAATTAGAGAACTTCTTTTTAAAGAGTATGATTATTGTATTTTACCAAATTAGATAACATATTTTAATCAAGGATCTTTGATAATTTCTAAATATGCATTCATATTTTATTTAATTTAAGTAATTATTGATCTACATCATGCCTTTAAAAAAAATTTCAATCACAAAACATTTAGTCAAGAGATAATTTCAATTTTAGTTTAATTACTTAAATATTAGGTAATTTTAATTTTTTTTTCTTGGTTGAAATGGAACCTGAGAGAAAATAATTTGAAAGTTACAAGTTTCAAAGAGAAAACATTGCTCCAAGCTACACAAAATTGTCACTCCAAGCAAAAAGAATTTTCTCAGAGCTACCAAAACTTGCTTTAAGCAAGTGACTATAGAGGACACCCTTGGATGTATTAACTTGGTTACTAAAAGCGAGAAACATAGGCGCTCTGAGTGACTACACCCAACTTGAAAGTCCATTAGAAATTATTATAAAATTAGGATTTCTAGAGCTCTTTGTATTGATTCATATTGTAATACATCTTCCTTAGTACAATTTTAGAGAGATTAAAAAAGGTTCTGTGGATCAACATTGTGATTACAGATTATTCAAAGATTCCTCTGGAGTTGTAATCATTAGTCATGAGTGACTATGTTCTCTATTGTTGGAGATTAAGGTAGCTGTTAGAACAATGTAAATTCTTCATTTTTTCACTCAATATATAAAAGTATTATTTAATTAATTTTTTCTTATACTCTTAATGCTTGTTTTGGTTGGATAATCCAATGCATGATTTTAGAACTAATTGAGGTTGGAAAACCCCTTTCAAAACTATGATTTGAAGAAAATTGTGATGACATTTATTATTAAGGAATTGAGATAAATTTCATTAGTTGACTTTTAGTTCCTAACCTTAATGCATGATTGTTTAATAAAAATTATCAATGAATTAAAATTTTCCTTAAATAACTTAAAATTTCTTACTTAAAGAATTATGATTTAAATACATGCGTGGGTTGTTAAATTAGCTATTTAATTTCAAATTGAATGAAAAAATTATAGAATTTTACAAAGAGAATGCTAGTGAATCAATCTCTGACTATTTTTATTATATATTAAGTTCATCCTCGTTATTTTTTTCTTTAAATTTCTACAATTAAATATTTCTTTATGTAATTTAAGATAATCACTTTTAATTTACCTATCTAGTAACATAATTATATTAAATAATTATAAATGTAAGTCTCTATAGATCAACAATTAAAATTTTGTCCTCTTTATTATTACTACATTAATTGGTATACTTGTCAAATATTTATCAATCTTTTAGTCTAAAAATAATTAATGTATGAAAAAAAATATAAATTAAATCTTATATAAAGAAATAAACTATATGTTTTAAGTTGAGTTTATAAATAAAAACGGAAGTAGTAATATATTTAAGATTATTTACATATTCTTAAAATAAGAATTTTTTTTTCGTATTTATAATAGGTTATTGGTTTAAATATAAATTGTTGAGGTCTTTTGTTTTGTTTTTTTACAGGAATTGTTGAAATCCTTGAACATTAATATTTTGACATTTCTCACCCAGAAAAAAATGATAACTTTGGAAGTTATAGAATTATGATGGTGGGGTGGCAACCTCAGATTTATCATGTAGTCTTAAATAATATTGATTTTTCATGTGGGTCTTCAAATTTAATTATGCAATCCTTATGAAAGGAATCTTTCAAAGGTTGGCCATTCCATTGTTCGCTCTTCTACCTATGATTGACTTGCCACTCAAAAGTAGAGAGAGATATCTAAACTTTGCTCGTGTTGACTTTTCATAACAGGATCTAATTGTGATTCATTACTAGGAATGTTAAAACTTTGCAATGTCCAAGCAGCCTCCAAAGTTTTGTGCGATAGCTCAGTACTCTTCATCATTTGATCCACTTGCCAATCAAAATTAGGGATCTTAGAGCTTTGTGATGCCAAAGCACCCTTTAGGGTTATGCTATTCGTATCTTCACTTTTCATCATACGATCCACTTGCCATTCAAAATTAAGGGTGTTCGCACTTTGCATTGGACAGACACCCTTTAGGTTTCCTTGTTCACTCATCATCCTAGAATTACTTGCCATTCATAATTATTGATGTTGCAACAAAATTTATTATTATAGACGATTATTTAATAATAATAAATTAATTATTTTTATTTTATTATTTAATAAAAATATTAATGATTAATATATAATAGTTATTAAAAATATATTTACATCACACCAAAATTTATTATTAATGATAATTATTTATTGGAAAAAATTTAAGTCGCACATTCAGAGATAAGGTACTTAAAGAGTATACAAATGGATAATAATCCTCACCTTACAAGTTTATTTTGTAATGTTGAATTAGACTTATAACTCACTATTCTAAGTTGGTATTAGATTACTCATCATTATCAAGCTTAATAAGCTTAATAGTCCTAAACTTGAGGAGGTATATTAAGAAAAACTTAAGTCTCACATCGTCACATCGACCAACGATAAAATAATTAATTAGGAGATAAGATAGTTAAAAAAATAAAATAAAAATTAAAGAATATATAAGTAAAAGACAACTCTAATCTTACAAGTCTCACATCGACTAGAGGTAAAATAATTAAAAAAATTATGAATCATTTCTTAAACTTTTAGTAATAATAGCAAAAAATATTAAATACTAGTAAAAAATGCCAAAAAAAACTTATATATTTTTCTTAACTATTATAAAAGTCTTTACCAGTATATAGAATAATTTCCTATAAATATTTTAGTGACATTGCATATAATGACTAATAGGAAAATGCTGGTAAAAGATTTTACAATAACTTTTATTATCACTAAAAGTCTATTTTGTAGTTTGTAATGACCAATTTCCCTTTAGAAGTTTCTCTTGAGCGTGTTGGCGGTTTATCATCGGCGAAGATCTAGAAAAAATTTTACACGTGAATAGTTACCCTGACCAAATAACTCAAGAAAGAAGACTAGAAAATTTAAAATGGAAAATCCCCTTTAACAATGATGAAATAATCTCGAGATAATAATGTCTGATGAATAGTCCACATTACCCTTCCTATACTCTTCTCCGATAGTTACCTTATACACTTTCTCTACAAGACCCTCTTATACTACTACTGTAACATTGAAATATCCTCAGATTCTCCAATTTTTCTCAATATGAAAATCTTTCCTTTTCTCTGCTTGATAATGTTTAGAGGCTGCTCTCTTCTCTATTTGTAGAGAGGCATTGCCCTCGTTGTGCTATGAAAATTTAGTGATTTTTTTAAAAATAAAAATTACATTACTTCGTCGCTAAGTTAATTTTTCATTTTCTTTTTCTTTTGTGCTCACTACTTGCAGTTCATAATATGGGATGTTTGGAGCTTTGAAATGACCCATTATTACCTGGCTAGTTGGACATTCGCAAGGGCTAATTAATGAGAACTATAATATATATTTGGCCCATTGAAACAGCCAATGAAAACTAGAGTTCGTGATAGCGCATAATTATTTGGGTTGTTGGACCTTTGCAATGCCCAACCATCATTGGATATGGTGAAGTTTTTTGGTAACCTACCTTTTTTTTTTTTTTTCTTTCTCTTTTCCTTATTGGTGTCAAACAGGTTGTTAAGGTATCGTATAATCCTATTTCCATTTAAAAAGTACGTTAAGAAAGACTATATAATGATGTCAAAGTCTCCCACGCGTCTACCCGAAAATGTAAAAAATATAGCCGAATAAATTTGACCAATTATAAAGCACTATATATATAATACTACCATATTTAAAGAAAGACAAAGGAAGTGGTTCTTTAGCTTATTTCAATTATAGAATTGTACTTGGAAATTACCTGGAAAGACAATGTCGACGTCGCATGAACGTATCCAAAGTGAAATTGTCTACATTTTTTTTTAATTAAACTATGAGCATTCATCCATTATTTTAGAGCCCCCTCGATGTTATAAAAATCAACACCAAATGTCATTGCCTCATATACCAAAACAAATAACCTAGTCTAAGTGAGAGAAGTGGATAATTTCCTTAATTTCAAATTGTGAAACATTCGATACACAACACGCGGGTGACAATCAAACAACAAACATGTCTCACGGCAATTCTGGGTATATTTTTGTATACGTTTTAATGCATCTATGTTAATATTGAGTCTGTTCTTTTCTCTAATATGTAATTGATTGATTTTCTCATTCAATATTTATTTCATTTTTCTTGTTTTCTTAAACTTAAAAAATCAAACCAAAACTTTTCATCTATGAGATCCACATTTTGTTTCACATTGCTTTAATATGTTCTCTCTCAGTTTTATTTTCACGGTTTTCTTAACCAAAGATCACACTTTCTCTTAAACTTTCTTTCTCCCTTTCATGTCTCGATCTCTACCTTAGATATGTTCATATATGCGCTCTCTCTTTCTATGTCTAGATTCTCACAATTGAAACAACTACATTTTCTATTGCTTTTTCCTTTTCGGATTTTTAAGAGCTATTCTGAACTGATTTAGAGTGTATTTAGAAAACCAATTAAGTGAATGTTACAGGCTATTTTAAATCCCAACAATTTTTGTTTTTTCGTTTTGTACTTTGACAAGTGCAAACGCATATAATTCACAGTAATTGAAACACACTTTTAATTACAAATGTCATGCTTTTCACATATTAACAATCACGCAATTTTATAATTCACAGCCCAAAACAGAGGATTTTGTTAAATTAGCCAATATCTATCTACACCGCCGAAATAGGAATGACTCAACATTCCTTCAATATTTCCACAATTAATTACACATTTCATGCTTTTCACATATAAAAAATCGCTCAGTTTAGAGCTACCTAAATTAAGTCATGGTTATTTAAAGTGCACTATCCTATATGATAATTCATTATATGTTATTGAGGCATAATATTATATCACATACGTTAGTGGAAGCTGTGTTTTGATAAAAAAAAAATAATTACGAAACTTTCTAATCCCAAACCACTAAGTTTTTAAATGCAAGTGGTCTCATTCAAAAAGGATACCTATATAAGGCTATAACTTATGTAGAGATAAAATTAGGTAATTTACTAGTTTAATATTATTCTGATTAAGTTTTCAAATCCCATTGATTTCACTGAAAAAGGAGTTTTATTTCTCAAGTTAGAAGCATTTCATGTTAGAGATGTGCTGAATTATGTTCAAGTTTTGCCTTGAATTTTCATAATCAACAAGGTATTATTTTGAACTTAACATATTAGTCATCTATCTAAATAAATTAGTGTGTTTTGAGTTATCCCATTTGTTGGGTGTCACACTCACATTTACTTGTTTTACAAAACAAAATTACAATACTTTTTTCCTAATCCATGCATCATGACATTTGCTCAGTTGCACACATACATGAATTTTTTTTTTTAAATTACATTACTTCGTCGCTAAGTTAATTTTTCTTTTTCTTAATTTCTTTTGTACTCATTGCTTGTTGTTCATAATACTTGTAAATTTCAACAAAATTACAAATATTTTTTCACTAAGCCACTTCTAGGTCAACACAAGTATTCTTTGACTGATCACTTCAAATCATTACCCAAGTATTCTTTTTACAAATAAGTCCCTCCAAACTTAACTCCAAGTATTCTTTTACAGTCAAGTCTTTCCAAGCTCTACCTCATGTATTCTCTTACAACCAAACCTCTCTAGGCTATACCTTAAATATTCTTTTACAATCAAGCCTCTCTAGGCTATACCTTAAATATTCTTTTACAATCAAGCCTCTCTAGGCTCTACCCTATATAACAATGGTTATGAAGGTATTACCAAGTTGTAGTTGTCATCTCTTTTATACATGATTACAACAAGCGTTTAAGTACAAAAGAACTCTTGAAGAAGATTTTCTATGAGTTGTATGTTTTGTATCTTCCACTACAAAAAAATCAAGTTTTAGCTACCACCAAAATCGGTCGCTATTTAGGTAAATTCAGTCGCTATTTCATTCAGCGACCAAAATAGCGACCGAAAAAATCCGTCGCTAAAACCCTGGTCGCTATTTCAAATTGCGACTGAAATTTTTTCCTTCGCAATTTAGCGACCGAAAAATCGGTCGCTAACCAATAAAAATCCGTCGCTAAAATTTTGGTCTCCTAACTTTTGGAGACCAATTTTGCGACCGAATTTTTTGGTAGCAATTTCCGTCGCTAATTTTTGTATTTATTTAATAAAAACATTTTATAAATCAGTCGCTAAATCGGTCGCTAAAAAACTGAAATAGGTACGGATAAAATTGGTCGCTATTTCGGTCGCTAAAAAAACTGAAATAGGTACGGATAAAATCAGTTGCTATTTCGGTCGCTAAAAACCTGACATAGATACGAATAAAATCGGTCGCTATTTCGGTCGCTAAAAATTTGAAATAGCTACCAATTATTTTGGTCACTATTTCAGTCGTTAATAACTTGAATTAACTACAAATAATTTCGGTTGCTATTTCGGTCGCTAAAATATACCAGTATTTTTAATTTCTTTTTTAATTATAAATTTATACCTGCCTGCATATGCAAAAATTGGTAATTCCTGGATCATAAGAATAGCTAGTTTTCCCAATGTAGAGGTTAATTGCAAAATTATATTTTTAATATAATAATATATTAAATGTCAATTCTATATAATTGGAAAAACATAGCAAAAGGTTTATAGTATTTCAAGTAAAGATAAATCCATGACATTCCCTAGCATCTATACTTGGATTAATTCCATAAAAATTACAAGAAATAGAAAATTAACAATTATATACCAGGTGTTCTCCTGGAACCTTCATATCTGTCCCGCTTTCTACCATATTCACTTATACTATGTTCACGGTCATACCTACTATGTGAATCCCTTTCTGAATAAGATTTTTTACTCTCATAGTAGTTCCGTTGACGCACTCTTCCACTATCACTTCTTGAATCATCCCTGCGATGCCTCCTCTCACTCCTATGATCTTCCCTGTCATATCCAGATGGAGAAGCAGGAACCTTCAAAATTGATATATCAAAATTAGATATATGCAGCAAACTTTAAAATTAATGACAATTTTATTAATGAAAATTCCTAAATGTAAAAAGGAAATTTCAGCAATGAAAATATTGAACATTTATTAATAGCACAGATTGATAAAAGCAAATTTTGACAATTTCTATAAAAACTAAATTGTATTCCCATGTTCTTCATATCATTTCAGGAAAAACAAAAGGCAACAGACACTTAAAAGTAACACAATAATCTAAAGAAAAAGTTCTTTAGATTCTTCCTTTCCCTCATCTTGCCAATCCTTTTGGCAGGTAAACAAGTTTGGATTTTGTTTCACAAATAAATTATTTCCCTAGGATAGCATAATGACACTTTAAATGTTGTTTCTAAAGCAATTAATGAAACCATTAAAAATGAAAGGAAATAAAAAGTAAAGAGAAATAATCTTACATCTGAACCCATATGTTGTTCAGTAGAACGAGTCCTGTTGGTTTCTCTTCCTCCATAGTGATCTTCACTTAAAGAACTTTCTGTGTAAACAAAGTCACAACACCTTCAGATGTTATTATTTACTTTTTCTTGGGGAAAAAAATAATACCAAATTCCATCATACAACAAAAAGTATATATATATATATATATATATATATATATATATATATATATATATATATATATATCTTAAGCTCCGACTATTTCAAAAACACTAAAAAGCTTTTACTATAAATGAAAACTCATATTTACCAAAATGACGTAGCACCTTCTTGGTGGCAATGGGATTTATACATATATATCATGTGGTAGCCCATTTTAACCAAAATGATGTAGCACCTCGTACAAACTATCCAAGCTATTCACAACTAGCCCAATCCTAATAACAGTGTACATGTAGTGGCACCTGTTTTACTTAAATTGACAACAAATCAAAATTAAATTCTTCTGAAAAAACATTTCAAATTATAAAACAGTAAAATTGATGCAGCTTTAGAATAAAGCAAATTACTTGTTACAGAAAAGAACAGGAGCATATTCCAAGAGACTATGCATTCCTTTTGATTATAAAATAATTATTGCAACATTTCCAATACAAAAAAGAAAGTCGATTATATTATATTGAATTATGTCATGAACATCCAAGTATCAAAATACAACTATTGGTGAACAAATTCAAAGGTAACAATTTTTTTGTGATAAGTGAGCGAACATAACTCATTGCAATTCAACAGTGACTCCAACACACATAATGCATATTGGTCCAGGAAGACTCAATGCACATAAAGCACTATCTTAAACATTTTATAGTAATTAATTTTTTTTTATATTAATCCAGTGCCAGAAAAAATAGTCTTTTATATTAAATGCAATAATGTCAAATTTTAACACACATAACACCGATTAATTTTTTTTAATGATAGAACTTATATGGTCTTTCTAAATTTTCATAAAAAGGAACCTTGATACAAAAGACTAAACCACCTACTTGGTCTCTAAAATAGGCAACTGCTCTTTCAGCACACATTTCCAAACTTTCACCATTTGGGGGAGGTGTGTCATAACTTCTTCGCCACTCATGTACTTGTTCTTTCCCATATCTGTCTGCTGTTTCTTGCTTATTGAGACCCTGTAGTTCCCCGTACCTGAAATCATTACAAGTATAGCTTATAGATTATATGTTGTACATAAGGTTGTGAAGCAGTAATAACAAACGATGAAAGTAGGAAACAAATTACTACATTCTTTCATTCAATTGCCAAGCTGCTATGACTGGAATCGATTGCTTTTTTGTATCTTCACTAAAAACTTGACTCCATTCCCTTGCTTGTTCACTCTCATTGTGCATTATGATAGGCACCTACAGGAAGTTTGATAAGTAATAGTTTAGGAAAAGGCATTTGAATACTATATTGTAGAAAATGAAAACAAATAGAGTTAAATTCCCCTGCCTTCATAGTTAAGCGCTAGCCGTTTGATATTCCGAATCCAAATGTCACTTTCAAGAGGAGTATCATACATAAAAGAGTTACATCATATTTTTTCTCCTATTCCATCAGTTATTATCGCTTATCACACAATTCTCTTTTCTTTAATATAGAAATAATTTAATGAAATATAATTTCTCTATGAAAGATAAATCATTGAGCCAGCACCAACATACAAAACTGTTGGACTAATATAGTATTCATTGCGAGTAAACAAATATGTTTTTTGAATATTATGTTTCATATTCAATTAGGCAACTAGCTAATAGCAAAATCTAGCCCAAAACATTAAAAACTCCAAATGGTTATTTTTATTATTATTAGAACAATAATGCAGATACCTAAATCTGTTACTACTACGTGCATATTTACCACTGCCACAGATTTAGAAATTAATACATTAGCAAACACCAAAATTGATGACGACAGGGAACCAAAAGCAAAGATACACGCACACAAATCAAGGGTACAATCAGAGTCAAAATTTGTTAATGACCCTACAAATGGGAAGGTTCTTTTAACATCTAATAAAAAAACCATAGTTACTACTTGAGATTTAATTTAATTAATTAGCAACTAACCAGAGTGTGAACTGATTAGGATTCATTATGTCAACAACAGCTGTAGACTCATTGGTTAAGCCAGTCGACCATATTGTCTTCTCTTTCATTATCTCTGTGAGAGAGTGAGATCATGGATGTAGTGCTAGCGCACTATACGTGAAGCTAAACAGTTGAGTTTTCAACTGTGCAAGCATGCATCTACATAATTTTAATTTTGAAAACATCAATGAATTGAATACCTGAGGCCATCTGATTAAGCACATCAACAACTATAGCAAACAAGAGAAGTAATATGGATGTTGTTGCCTAGATTTCTCTAACGTTAAACCACAGTCAGGTTCACCATTCAGAATCACACAAGAAGCAGCAATATAAAAGCAAATAGAGGTTCACCTTCTCGATCTAGAGAAACTTATTTAAGAAGCACTCCAACTAACTAATCATTTGCTTTCTCAGAATATAACTACATATTGAAAGATTTATAATGGTAGAACAAAAAGACTTAGTTGCTCTACAACAGATTAATATAACAACAAAGGTATGGAGAGTACCTCTATTATCCGCAAAATTGGAGTGATAGTGCAAGCGCGTAGCCTCAAGCAACTTGGAAACAACATGAGCACTCTTGGAACCTTGAGAAAATGATCATCGAGATCAGCAAATATCTGCTGCAGATTGACGGAATGCTTCATAGAACTCGGCGTCTGTTGCTTGATCTTGGTGCCCTTGGGCAACGGGGTCTCCATCATTTCCTCAGGCACAGGAACAGGCTCGGGCTCAGGCTCGGGCTTGGGCTCAGGCTCAGGCTCAGGCTGAGGCTGAGGAACACGAAGATCCTTCTGAGGCGTGATAACCTGGTCCTCGTGAACAACCCTGGCGGGCTTTTCATGGAAGACCTTGGCCTGAACCTTGGGGAGGGCATCTTCTTCGGCGACATTGAGGGTGGGGCCAGCGATGTTCTCGATGGAGGGGAAGAAGTACTCCCAAGCGCCGCTCTGGGGATCCTGCGGCATGGATTGGGGGCCAGGGGGTTTGGAGGGAGAAGGGGGCATGCGAGGGGGAGCCTAGACCATTCCTACTTCACTTAAAACCCTAAAAAATATAAGCAAATTTTAGACTATCCTAATAAAAGTCTATTATATATTAATGATATTAATAAATTTAACTTTTTAAAAAAATTAATAAATTTATTTTCAAATATATTACTACGAGTATTTTTTAATTTACGTGATAAAAATATGTTTTTTCTCGTTATCATTAAACAGGTTTCCCGTAAACATTATCAAAACATTCTTATTTTATCTCTTTCTCATAAATAGGTTTCCCGTAAGAATCCATAGAGCACTTTAATACATATCAAAACATGATCATTCTCAAAATTAACCACATATCTATAAAATATTATTCAAAAAGTATCATAATAAATAATGAAATTAAATCTTATAATGGTTATTTTTTTCATAATTCTAAATTAAATATTCTAATTATTTTATAATAAATAAAAATGAAAATATAATAAAATATGTTAACTGATATTTTAAATAAAATATATTAAAATATTATAATCAAAAGAAATTTAATATTAAATCAAAATATTATATAAATCATAACTAAAATTATAATAAATATTCTGATATTAAATTTATTATATATTAAAATTAATTATATATTTGTATAATTGTATCAAAGAAATTGCTCTAGATTTTAGATTTTATTTATTATGTTTTATAATAAATAAAATCCAATATTAAATCAAAAGATTATAACAATCATAACTCAAATCTAGGTAAATATCTTTCATAATAAAAAAAATCCAATATTAAATCAAAAGATAATAAAATTTATAACTAAAATATTTATAAATTTTCTAATATTAAATTTAGTATATATTAAAATATTATAATCAAAAGAAATCCAGCATTAAATCAAAAGAGTATAAAAATCATAACTAAAATTATAATAAATATTCTGATATTAAATATTTGTATCAAAGAAATTATTACAGATTTTAGATTTTATTTATTATGTTTTATAATCAAAAGATATCTAATATTAATTTAAAAGATTATAATAATTATAACTCAAATCATAATAAATAATTTGATATTAAATTTATTATATATTAAAATTAATTAAATATTTTTATCAAAGAAACTGATACAGATTTTATATTTTATTTACTATATTTTATAATCAAAAGAAATCCAATATTAAATTAAAAGATAATAAAAAATATAACTAAAATCATAATAAATTTTCTAATATTAAATTTAGTATATATTAAAATTAATTCAATATTTATATTTAAGAAATTGTTACACATTTTAAATATATATTTTAAAGTTTTTATTTATTAAATTAATTGAAAATAAATTATATTTTATCACTTTTTAATAAAGTAAGTGAATGATAATAAATTAACTAAAATTTTTAAATATATTTTAATTAAAAATATTTTTTTTATCAATACAATGACTAAAAGTATTATAATAAATAATGAAATTAAATAAACTAAATCTTATAATGGTTATTTTTTAATAATACTAAATTAAATATTCTAATTATTTTATAATAAATTAAAATAAAAAGATAATAAAATATTTTAACTGGTATTTCAAATAAAACACATTAAAATATTATAATCAAAAGAAATCCAGTATTAAATCAAAAGATTATAAAAATCATAATTAAAATTATAATAAATATTTTGATATTAAATATTTGTATAAAGATATTGCTACATATTTTAGATTTTATTTATTATATTTTATAATCAAAAGATATCTAATATTAAATAAAAAAGATTATAATAATTATAACTCAAATCCAAATAAATATTTTGATATTAAATTTATTATATATTAAAATTAATTAAATATTTTTATCAAAGAAACTAATACAAATTTTAGATTTTATTTACTATGTTTTATAATCAAAAGAAATCCAATATTAAATTATAAGATAATAAAATTATAAGCTTCTGTATTATATACATATTACATTCCCAAGAATACTAAGAAATCAAGTTGGTATAACGGTATGGCTGCTGGCTCATAACCCCCACAACCAGGGATCGAATCCTAGCTTTGTAATTTTAGTTGAAAAATGTGGGAAAGTCACATTGGTTCAAAATTTAATAAAAAAAATTTAGCTACCGAAATTTAATCGGTCGCTAAAAAATTCAAAAGTTCAGTATTAGCGACCGAATTAAATTCGGTCGCAATTCTTTGATAATTATTTTTAAAATTGGTATCTAATTCCGTCGCAAATTATATTTTCATGAAACACAAGTAAATAGCGACCGATTTAGCGACCGATTTTCTCGCTACCACTCTAATCCGTAGCTAATTCGGTCGCAAAACAGCGACTGAAAAATTTCAGTCGCTAAATCGGTCGCTAAACAGCGACTGATAAATTTCGGTCGCTAAATCGGTCGCTATTTTAATCGGTCGCTAATTTGGTCGCTAAACAGCGACCGATAAAATTCGGTCGCTAATTTGTATTTTTCTTGTAGTGTTCTACATTCATGTTCTTTATTTTCACTTCGCTTTTTGTTCTCGAGTTCTAAAGCTTTTTATATAGTAACTTCGAAAGAGATGATTGTTGCAACTTCTTAAGTCTGTTTCATAGAACTATTTTGTCTTACTCCTTCATTTGATCTAGAGAGAGGAAGTATTCATTGGTGTATTAAATGCTTCAATTAATGTCTTTCACCTAAACGTATTCTTTATCTTTGATAGATCAAGTTACTTATTAGAGCATAGTAGCAAAATGGGAATAATAGGAAGCAAAGTCAGTATACAGTGAAGATGCAGTCCTTTTCTTGTGCCTTTTGTGTGAAATCTGAAATCTGTGTCTTTTATTCTGATACTCTTTATGCTTTTATACACCTTTAATAGAATGTGAGTTCCAAGACAATGAATTTTGATCTATTAAGATATAAAACATTCATTTGAAATTTCAAATGTGTTAGTCATAATAAATGATAGACGTTAAGAACAATTGTATGTTTCGTTTGATTAGCTTCGTCTTACAGACGCCAATTTGTCTTACAGAGTTTGAAACAATGAATTTCTGAAAATGTTTTCTTGCCTAAATACATAGTATTTATTATCATTAAAAATTATGAAAAATGAGGAATTTAACTTAACAAAAAGTGTGCTTTTCCAACCAAAAATGCTCCAAAATAGAAGCATGGTCGTGCATAATAGCAAGCACGAGCATGCTTCATTCAACAAGTGTGACTTCCTCTACCCCACTTACCATAACACATAAATAATAAAATTAGAATAACATAATCTTTCATTATTAAAAATACCAAATATGTTCAGATAGAGAACACCATATCCATAACTTAAACAAATAACATAATCAGCGAAAATTACAAAGAAATAAAACTAAAGTCTTCAAAATAATTTAATAGAAATAACACCCTAATCTAATCCTATCTACGCCCTGATGTCACATGTCCTATCAGAGCAAAACTCACATAGAAGCCTAAGCTTCATCACCAACATCCTCAGCCTCATGTTGATAACCACTTCGATAAGCAAGAGCTGAAACTAAAGCTAGATCTTGCTAGTCCCCTCCTCTGGGTTCTCCCTTGGTCTTTAGAGAGTGTAGAAGAAAAAAAAGGTTAGAGGTGAAAAATATGCTTTTGGGAGTGCTGGAGCGTTCTATTTATAGGCATTAAGAGTGGCCAGAACAACCCGTTTCGAATCCGGAACGGCCCGTTCTGGACTCGCTCATCATGCTTAAATTTCACATTCAGAACGGCCTGTTCCAAAACTAGAACGACTTGTTCCAAAACTAGAACGCCCCGTTCTGAAATTACATTTTACCCACAACGGCCATGTTTGGAATGACCCGTTCCCAAATCGGAACGGCCCGTTCTAGCTTTGCATTTTACTCATAAAATCCTGGGTTGGAATGACCCATTCCAATATAGTCTTTTTAGGCCAAATTAGTAGTTTGAAATGGTCCGTTCTAGTTTGAGAATGACTCGTTCAAGGCTACTAAAAATTAAAATATTATCCAAAAATAATTTTATAAATATTTATTATTAAAATACTAATAATTATTAAAAAAACCTTTAAAACATCTTATAAAACCCATTAAAATAACTATAAGAAAGTAATTTCCATAAATATAAAATAAATAATAATTACTCATTATACTAGTAGAAAATTTGGGATGTTACAACAAGGGCGTGTTTCCTCTTGAAGCACGGTTGTGCTTCAAGAAAGCACAGTCAAGCATAGCTTTAAAAGTTCAAAAGTGCTCCATTTTATCCCTCAATTGCATGGATTTCATCTCTTAAAATATATTCCCTGTTCACTACACACTTAGCTAAGAAAATTGAAGTTTTGCCAAAGACTTACATGGAAATATTGTATAATAACATGTTATTCATGACTATTTTGTCATATTTTATTGTTAAGAGGAATAAGTTGTCCTACTCAAGGATGTGATTCAAATTGTGGGATGTACCTTGATGCTTTGCTTGTATAATGTTTTATTGTTTGTATTAAATGAATTAATAATTTGATGAATTGTTTTTTATTTCTATAGAATAGCTTAATGTTAGGGTTTTGATGTTTGAAATTGATTTTCGATGAATTGGATGATTTGTGAGTATAAGTTTTGATCTTCATCCTTATAGGTTTATGTTTTTTTTTTTGCTTGTTTGGCATGTCTTTTAGATGAGTTGTGAATACCTTGATGCTTTGCTTCTGTAATGTTTGATTGTTTGTATTAAATGAACTAATAATAATTTAATGATTTTTTTTGTTTCTATAGAATATCTTAATGTTAACGTTTTGATGTTCAAAATTGATTTTCGATAAATTGGATGATTTGTGAGTATTAGGATTGATCCTCATCCTTATAGGTTTATGCTTTTTTTTTTGTTTATTTGGCATGTCTTTTAGATGAGTTGTGAATACCTTGATGCTTTGCTTGTGTAATGTTTGATTGATTGTATTAAATGAACTAATAATTTGATGAATTATTTTTTATTTCTATAGAATAGCTTAATGTTAGGGTTTTGATGTTTGAAATTGATTTTCGATGAATTGGATAATTTGTGATTTGATGAATTATATGAACAAGTCTAATGTATTGAGTGCTTTCTTGATTACGTCTATATCACGTGAATTGTGATGATCTATTAAGCCAAAAGGTAAAAGAATCAAACCTAGTTAAGGGTAACTAGAACATGTTACTTAAAGCCCAAATATAGTTTTTTTTTAGTCTACACTAATAGGCTTTTTTACACTAAGCACAAGACTCCTATAGAAAGAGAGTAAATCTTTGTTCCTCTAGTGCTAAGCGTGGATACATTCATGCTAAGCACATATACATGCACGCCAAGCACAAAATTCACAAAAAATAACCTATAATTGAGATGAGATAAGATAATATATATATGATAAGAGATGAGATAAGATATGCTAAGATGTATTGGAGCTCTTGATCACACTTGATATGTGACTTCCTTTATATGAATAAAAAACAAGAATTTTTATAACACTTGATATGTGACCTCTTTAATAATAAAAATACTAAGATGATGAGAAGAACAAGAATCTCAATAGAACTTGATGTTTGACCTCTTTAATAATATAAAACATCAGAATACAGCAATGGTGTGAACCTTGTATTAGCTAAGCATCATATGCATATAAAACTACTTTTAAGGTATCAATGTGAAATCCTATACTAAAGAGTTCACATTAAGGATCTTCAAATATAGATTTTAAGGCTTATTTGGTTTTGGATCACCATCTTTCTCATGATGAGGAATGATTTTTGTAGTCATGTCAATACTTGATGGATGTACTTAACAATAGAGACAAAAAAAATAATGAAAAAAAAAGTTAGCAATGAAGGCCGGTCAAAATTTTGTATATATGAAAACTAAAAGTGACATTTGAAATTTTTTTTAGAAATATATTTAATCCTTGTTTAATTGCTGATGCAATCGTTACGTTTATCTATATATGTATGCTTTATTTACTATTTATCTTGCTATATTGACCCTTGTTATTTTTATTTTTGTCTAAACAAACATATATTGTTTATCCATCAAAATCTCTGACTTAAAAGTCTACCTCTAGCAAGAGTAGACCAGCCATGTGATTAAGACAATTGACCATTAGATGTATGTTTTTAAGAAAGGACACATGTTGATGTGATCCTCAGACTGGCTAACGAGGAATGAAACTCCATTAGGATTTATGATCAATCACATACCTTTGGGGACAAGCTGTGCTATATTTAGGGGTTATTTTTGTTTGCTCACATGCATGTTTTTATTTGGATAAATTATATTTTTCTTTCATCTATTTATTTTTAAATTCAATTCAATTTTATTTTTTTTTAAAAGGTTAATTTAACATTTTAATTTTTAAAAAATGTTTAATATTGTACTTCCATCCAAATTGACACTCACACTTTTAATGAAATTAGGTGAAAGGATAATATTGACATTTTTTAAGATTTAGAAGATTAAATTGAAAATTTTAAAAATAATGGAACCAACATTTTAAATGATTCAATTTGATCATCTAATTTTCAAATGATATTCAATGATGTCCTTCCATCAATTTCATTAATGACATCAATGTTAATTTGAACACAAGGATAAAATTGAAAAGTTTTTAAAAATTAGAAAACTAAATTAAACTATTTAAAAATAATAAGACCAAATTAAATTTTAAAATAAATAAAATTATAATTTACCCTTTTTATTTTGTACCTATTTGGGATCATATTGAGGAGACTGATAAAATCCTCATTTGGCAAGATATTGGTGTTTTCAATCAACCCTTCGACTTTATTAGTTTTTGTAGCAACCTCTGTCGCGACGGGACGGCGAAAAATAAATTGAAAAAGAGGAGTCGCCACCAATGTTATTTTTTACGGAAAAACATTGGAAAAACCATAAAGTAGAAAACAGTCTGCGAAAACCAAATTTTTGAGTTCGGGAGTCAATTACGTGTGAGGAAGGTATTAGCACCTCACAACGTTCGTCCTAAGACGATTACCTTTAATTAATTAAACTAATTATTTGTAATTTATAAAAATATTTATCTCACTAAAATAATCAAATATTTTTTTTTTTTTTTGGGCTCGACAAGATTTAGTTCTTGCTCCTACGTATCTTCATGTGCAATGAAGAATCAGAGTCACGTAGTTCTTTGTAAAAAATATTTGTGTGTTGATATTTTTTAATTAAATTTTATTTTTGTTAAATATAAGATTCTTGAACTGTCTCAGCTCATTCATCTTAAAAATATAAAATTAACTAAGGTGTACACCAAAGTCAATTCAATAAAATTTTAATTATAATTATTGCTAGAGATTGTTATGAGGTTTTAGACGAAATTAAAGATAAATAGAGTAAAGTAGAAAGCTTAAAAGGAAATAACAGAGGATAAGAGAAAATAAGGAGGCTCGGCCTTCCATTTAAATATGATTACAATTCATAAATTAATAGGAGGCTCAGCCTTCCATTCAATGAATATTTTGGAATAAAAAAAACTTGAAATTGATTATTAAAAATGTCTTAGATATTTAAATGGAGAGTATGACAAATAGAACTGTACACAAGAGATGATGAACGTGACTTCCACCACGGATCTCCCTCCCTTTCTCTCTATTTCCTCTTTCAGCTACTAGCCTCTGGATAAACAGAAACTTCGGGCAGAACCTCCTCCTCTCTTAGGGATCGGAACTAGGGCAGAACCTCCTCTCTCTTTCTCTCTCTCTCTCTCTTTCTCTTTTTTTTTCTCTCTCTCTCTCCCTCTCCTTTCTCTTTTTTTTTCCTCTCTCTCTCTCCCTCTCCTTTCTCTATTTATAGGAATTACGAAGTTACTATTCAGGTACTATTCACTCACGAAAATACTATTCATGAACAGTAAAATACTATTCATGAACAGTAAAATATTATTCACTCACGAAAATACTATTCACTCACAGAAATACTATTCACACTGAAATTACTGTTCACATTTTTTTTTTAATTTACCTTTTTTGCTATATATATATATATATATATATATATTTTTTTTTATTTTTTTTTTTAAAACAAAAATTGACATTTTCCGGACGAAATTGGGTTACTACAGTTTTATTATTTTACCGTATATATTATTAATATTATTCACTAAATATTTATTTTGTTTGTATTCTAGACTAATTTGATATTAAGATTAATACCCCATTTAAAGGAGGAAGATACTATCTTCTGAGGCTACTAAGTGGAGGCAGATTAAATCGCATCTCATTTGTATATACTTCTTTAATAAGTGGTCATTTCACTATTAACTAATTTAAAATTTTAACCATTTCATGTATAATACTACTTTTTTATATATAAGATTGAAATATTTAATTCATTAAAATTAAGAAAAATAATTAATATAATTAATAATAATAAATTTATCTTATTTTTATATATTTTTTAAAATTGTTTTTATACTAGTTTTTCTTTTAATTAATATGCTTTTTTTAAGAATTAGAAAATATATTCTATACTACTTCTCTCTACTAACTAATTAAAGTGTATGTCTTTCAAAGAGTTTATAATTGAACATATTTTAATATAAAAATTATTAATGCATGAAATAATGTGAATTGGATCTTATATAAAAAAGCAAACAAAATGTTTTAAGTTGAGTCTCATAAAGAAAGAGGAGTAGTATATTTAAGATTTTTACATGTTCTTAAAATAAGAATTATTTTCTTATTTGTAAATAGGTGGTTTAAATACAAATTGCTGAAATATATATTTTTTTTACAGGAATTGTTGAAATCGTTGAACATTAATATTTTGACATTTTTCACCCAAAAAAAAAAAAACTTCAGAAGTTATAGAATTATGATGGTGGGGGGCATCCTGAGATTTATCATGTGGTCTAGTATAATATTGATTTGCCATGTGGGCCTTCAAATTTGATAATGCAATCCTTCTGACAGGAATCTTTCAAAGCTTGGCCATTCCCTTGTTGGCTCTTCAACCTATGATTGATTTGCCATTCATAAGTAGAGATGTCTAAACTTTGCTCACCTTGACTTTTAATCATATGATCTAACTGTGATTCATAACTAGGAATGTTGAAACTTTGCAATGTCCAAGCAGCCTCCAAAGTTTTGTGCGATAGCTCGGTACTTTTCATCATTTGATCCACTTGCCAATCAAAATTAGGGATCTCCGAGCTTTGTGATGTACAAGCACCCTTTAGGGTTTTTCCATACGTATCTTCACTTTTGATCATACGATCCACTTGCCATTCAAAATTAGGGATGTTGGAACTTTGCATTGGACGGACACCCTTTAGATATTTGTCGTTTCCTTGTTCACTCATCATCCTAGAATCTACTTGCCATTCATAATTATTGATGTTAGAGCTTTGCGATGACCAATTTCCCTTTAGAAGTTCCTCTTGCGCGTGTTCACGGTTTATCATCGGCGAAGAAGATCTAGAAAAAAATAATGACACGTAAATAGTTACCCCAACCAAATAAATCAAGAAACAAGACTAGAAAACTTAAAAAGGAAAATCCCATTTAACAATTAATGATGGAATAATCTCGAGATAATAATGTCAAGAATATTCCATTGTATCAAGAATAATTACATTACCCATCCTATACTCTTCTCCGAGAGTTACCTTATACATTGTTTCTCTACAAGACCCACTTATACTACTACTGTAACATTACACCTCACTCTTGAAATATCCTCACAGATTCTCCAATTTTTATCAATATGAAAATCTTCCCTTTGCTCTGCTTGATAATGTTTAGAGGCTGCTCGCTTCTCTATTTGTAAAGAGGCCTTGCATTCGTTGTGCTATAAAAATTGGAACTTTTTCATAAGAAGATAAAGTATTGCTGGAGTCATAATTTCGGTGGCCACTATGGTTGACTTGCAACCGACCAAACCACAGCCACCGAAACCACAAGAAGAAATTAATGTGTTTGTGATAAAATCCAAAGACAAATTTTTTTTGTCACTAATATTAGCGTATCAAAAGATTTAATGTTTTTTTTTTAAATTACATTACTTCGTCGCTAAGTTAATTTTTCTTTTTCTTTTGTGGTCACTACATGCTGTTCAAGTGTTTATAATATGGGATGTTTGGAGCTTTGCAATGACTCATTATTTACCTGGCTAGTTGGACATTCGCAATGGCTCATTAATAAGAACTATAATTTTTGGCCCATTGAAACAGCCAATGAAAACTAGAGTTCGTGATAGCCCATAATTATTTGGGTTGTTGGACCTTTGCAATGCCCAACCATCATTGGATATGGTGAAGTTTTTTGATAACCTACTATTTTTTTTTCTCTCTCTTTTCCTTATTGTGTCAAATAAATTGTTAAGGTAATAATCATATTTCCATTTAAAAAGTACGTTAAGAAAGACTATATAATGATGTCAAAGTCTCCCACGCGTCTACCCGAAAATGTAAAAAATATAGCCGACTAATTTTGATCAATTATAAAGCACTATATATATAATACTACCATATTTAAAGAAGAGTTAATTATATATATATATATTGTCAAATGTAAATTTTTTTTACACTGGTAACTAATTATGCACCTTAATAGTGTCATGTTATTATTATATCATTTATTTTTAATAGTAACATAACACTATTAAAGTACATAATTGGCTGCTAGTGTAAAATTTTTTTACACTAGTAGTATATAGGTGATTAACTCTTAAAAAAAAGATAAAGGAAGTGGTTCTTTAGCTTATTTTAATTATAGAATTGTACTTGGAAATTACCTGGAAAGACAATGTCGACGTCGCATGAACGGATCCAAAATCAAATTGTCTATATTTTTTAATTAAACTCTGAGCATTCATCCATTATTTTAGAGCTCCCTTGATGTTATAAAAGTTAACACCAAATGTCATTGCCTCTTATACCAAAACAACTAACCTATGTAAGTGAGAGAAGTGGATAATTTCCTTAATTTCAAATTGTGAAACATTCGATACACAACACGCGGGTGACAATCAAACAACAAACATGTCTCACGGCAATTCTGGGTATATTTTTGTATACGTTTTAATGCATCTATGTTAATATTGAGTCTGTTCTTTTCTCTAATATGTAATTGATTGATTTTCTCATTCAATATTTATTTCATTTTTCTTGTTTTCTTAAACTTAAAAAATCAAACCAAAACTTTTCATCTATGAGATCCACATTTTGTTTCACATTGCTTTAATATGTTCTCTCAGTTTTATTTTCACGGTTTTCTTAACCAAAGATCACACTTTCTCTTAAACTTTCTTTCTCACTTTCATGTCTCGATCTCCACCTTAGATATGTTCATATATGCGCTCTCTCTTTCTATGTCTAGATTCTCACAATTGAAACAACTACATTTTCTATTGCTTTTTTCCTTTTCGGACTTTTAAGAGCTAGTCTGAACTGATTTAGAGTGTATTTAGAAAACCAATTAAGTGAATGTTACAGACTATTTTAAATCCCAACAATTTTTGTTTTTTCGTTTTGTACTTTGACAAGTGCAAACGCATATAATTCACAGTAATTCAAACACACTTTTAATTACAAATGTCATGCTTTTCACATATTAACAATCACGCAATTTTATATAATTCACAGCCCAAAACAGAGGATTTTGTTAAATTAGCCAATATCGATCTACACCGCCGAAATAGGAATGACTCAACATTCCTTCAAGATTTCCACAATTAATTACACATTTCATGCTTTTCACATTTAAAAAATCGCTCAGTTTAGAGCTACCTAAATTAAGTCATGGTTATTTAAAGTGCACTATCCAATATGATAATTCATTATATGTTATCACTACATCAAAATTAGTTTTTTGTGACAATTAATTTATTATTTAGCGACCATATAAATGGTCATTATTTTTTTTACCAGCATTTAACTAATGGCTAGTGTATCCAGTGTCGCTAATATTATTATCGGCATTTAAACAAAATGCCGGTAAAGATCTACTAAATTGTCGGAAAAACTTATTTTTTTTAGTGACAATTCTAGTAGCTATTTTAAAAGCTATTAAAAATTATTTTTTTTTCAATTGTCTCTTTTACTTTAAATAATTTATTCCTATAATTTGTGAGATTTGTAAGATAAGAGTTGTCTTTTATTTATATATTTTTTAATTTATTTTTTTAATTGTCTTGTCTTTTAAGAGATGTGAGATTTATAAGGTGAAAGTTGCTCTCTAATTGTTTTATAGCACTATTGAACTTGGTAACAATGAGTGATTTGATACCAATTTAGAATAGTGAATTAGGAGTCAACCCTATAAAATGAACTTGTAAGGTGATAGTTATTACTCACTTATATACTATTTAATTATCTTATTTCTAATCGATATGGGACTTAAGTTTTTTCTAATAAATTGTCGCTAATAGTAAACTTTAATGTAATATAAATACATTTTTAGTGGCTATTATATATTAGCCATTAATATTTTTACATATGGCAACAATTAAATTATTACCATTAAATAATTGTCATTAATAACAAATTTTGTTGTAGTGTATTGATGCATAATATATATCACATACGTTAGTGGAAGCTGTGTTTTGATAAAAAAATAATTACGAAACTTTCTAATCCCAAACCACTAAGTTTTTAAATGCAAGTGGTCTCATTCAACAAGGATACCTATATAAGGCTATAACTCATGTCGAGATAAAATTAGGTAATTTACTAGTTTAATATTATTCTGATTAAGTTTTCAAATCCCATTGATTTCACTGAAAAAGGAGTTTTATTGCTCAAGTTAGAAGCATTTCATGTTAGAGATGTGCTGAATTATGTTCAAGTTTTGCCTTGAATTTTCATAATCAACAATGTATTATTTTGAACTTAACATATTAGTCATCTATCTAAATAAATTATTGTGTTTTGAGTTATCCCATTTGTTGGGTGTCACACTCACATTTACTTGTTTTACAAAACAAAATTACAATACTTTTTTCCTAATCCATGCATCATGACATTTGCTCAGTTGCACACATGAATTTTATCAAGGCAATTGACCAATATACCCTATGCATCACTCTGCAGTGAAATTAGGTCTTTCTCTGCCGTTGTTAATGCTTCATTACTGTCTAATAGTACTAATGGTGACAGTATATCTGAAACATTTAGAAACGAGGAAAGAAGATCGATGTTTTCCGCTAAGTCAAGGTATATATATTGTTGAACTTTCAAGTTATATTTTTGCTCGTGTTTGATTAAAATTATTTGTTTTAGTTGTGTACTGCATAACCTATTCATTCAGTATTAAAGTAGAGTAATAACTCGTGCATTGTGTTATTTGCATACCTCTTGAATCTCTTGAAAAACATGCATTAGTTGTGTCATATAATTCTTCTCTACCTTGTAGCATTTCAATTTTAAGGTTCGTTTATACGGTCGTTTGCCAAATAAAATCTATTTTTACCCTTTAGCAGTACTAGTGTTTCAAGGTTCATCGTACATATTGTTCTTTATATACCAAACGGATAAAAAAATCACTCAAAACCTGTGAGAATTTTTTCAACAACTTAGTGAAAACCCAATTCAATTGAATAAGTACCCCTTCTAAGAAACCCTATCTCAAAAGATAACAACCCATGCCAAGGACACACCGGAAAGAAATCATCTGATTATGTAGCTTTCAATTTTGAAGCAGTACTTATATCTTTCACCTTTGAAAACAATTAGCATGATTTTAAAAATTGGCCTGAATTGGTCTAAAAGTCGGTCTTAAATTTGGTTGAACCAAAAAATTGTTTTTGTGTTGAATCGGTTAAAATGGTTAAAAAAAAAATTAATAAAATTGATTTAAACCGATCCAATTAAAAAAAACATTTTTTTTTAAATTTTAAAATTTAATTAAGATATTTTTAATAAAAATTATAAATTAGATTAACTTATTTTTAATACTTATCTTATAAATATAATTTTATCATTTATGTTAATTTGTAATTTTAATATTTTTATTTTTTATAATTTATATTATATTAATTTAATTTTTTATTCTAAATGTAAACTTATTATTATTAATGGAAATTGATATATTAAAGCATAATTTTAAATGTTACATTATATATAGTTTAAAATTTTATATACATTAAATGTTAAAAATCTTGAAATAGCATTTTATTTTAATTTTTAGAGTTATAAAATTATAATGTTATATTTATTTAATATTATTTTTTATTGATAATAATATTATTATTTTATTAATATTGGTTTGATCACGAATCAACTAAAGTTAAATCACTAAACCATAAATCAATATTTAGACTAAATTTATAACCGGTCTAATTTTGAAAACATTGACAATTAAAATTGTGTCTTAGAATCATGGAAATAATGTTTCTTTGAACGCAAAATATCACTTTGTAAAATGTTTGGTTATTTAAAAAGAAACCCAAAAAGTTTTATTTATATAATAAATCATTTTCATGTCAAAGTAATCAATTAAATCAAGTTGGTATAATCGATTGAAATAATCATCTAGAACTTTTCAAATTTGTTTTATAACAAATTATAATCGATTAATCTAATCATTCATCAATTGAAAAAAAGGTGATTTTAGCCATGAAAGTCAATTAATCGTTAAAACAAAATTGTAATCAATTAAATAATTTTTCAAGAATTAGTTAAAAAAGTCTCAATCGATTCTAATCGATTAAAAAACCATCCTAATCGATTGAAATGAAGCATCACTTTTCTTTTCAAAATGAACAAGTTGTATGTAATTATCGATAAAACTAAAATTAATAAATTTTATAAAAAAAAAAAAAACCATTTTAGCATGTGTAATCAATTTCAAAAATCAAATAATCAATAATTTATTTTAGTTGTAATTTTTAACCAATTTAAAACACATATTTCTCAGGTGCCTAATCCTTTTTAGACATAAAATTGTCTCATGACTTTCAGTTTAATAAGTCTTAAGGTAGATATATGCTTTAAGCTTTTAAACGCACACACACAAGCACATAATGTCACCCAAGAGACTTAACAACCATTAGACACAAATAAAGAAAAATTTCATGACCATGATAATTCATTGCTAACAATGTACCCTCTAGTTGGTTACATCATCAACCAAGTTCTAGGTCCACCTTTTTCAGCCTCTTCACTTCTAAAACTTGAGATTCGAGGGTTTTGTATCTTGAGTTCGATTTCTCAATCAACCATGTTGGAGGTCCACCTTTTCAAGTCTCTATGCTCCCAAGGCTCAAGACTAAAGAGTTTTATACCCTCCAATCGGTCGTCCAATCAACCATATCATAGGTCCACCCTCTCAAGCCTTTTTTATTCTAGAGCTTCTCTGATTAGTTTCCCAATCGACAACGTTGAAGGTTTACCATCCCAAGCCTATTCGCTCCTAAAGCTCGAGACTAGAAGGTTGCATACGCTTTAGACGATTACCCAACCAACTAGGTCAATTGGAGGGTGACAACATGTCTTTTTCCCACATGAAGGGCAAACCAACGATGATAAATGTGGCTAGGTAGCTACTACATGCATGGTAAGATGGAAGTCTATAATCTCTTTTGTAGGTGAGGAATGCAATATTCATTTTACTTTGAGAAATCTAGGATTTTTGGGAGATAAATATCTGGGACAAGAAAACATTGCCAGTAACAGTGGGATGGTTTATTGGACATTTATGCTTTGTAGACACTAGGTAAAAACTCAAATAGGATGAATTTTTAGTTCTATGGTCTTAGATTTATTTTTTTGTGCCATAATACATTGACCGATGATATAACACTTTATGTCATATTGTTATATGCATATCTCATCACTTATCCACTTTAATAGTTAATATGTTACATTAACTGTCGATTAATAAACTAATAGTATTGGACAATTAATCAATTGAATGATAAAATTCGTGAAATTTTGAAAATTAAGTGACAAAATGTATAAATTTAAGAATTTAATGGCAAAATTTATAAAATTATGAAAATTATGTAACACAATTTACAATTAAACCTAAATGTTATTTATTAACCTTTACTAATGGAACAAACTTGAAAAGATTGACATAGATACCAACAATTATTCTATCATTATTCATTTCTTTTTATTTTTCTCATTTTGTCTTAGCCAAAAAACACATCTATATTCTTCTTGTTCTTTTTTTTTTTTTTTTACGATATGAAAGCATATTCTTTTCTTATTATGGATTTTGGTTATTAATATTTTCATAAAAGATAACTCCGCCAGTAAAATAATTCATTCTAATTTAGTATATTATTATAACATAATAAATAGATTTCTTTTAAAAAATATATATATAGCATGTACATATACTAATTTTTATTACATTTTGATAAAGATTCATAATCACACATGAAGCTAAGAAATTGATGATGATTGGCCATTGTAATTTCATATTTTTCAAATTATATATTTAATATATTTTTAGATAAATATAAATTTAGGTATATTAGATTGTTTTAAAATAATTATATATTTTATATATATATATATATATAAAATTTGATACTTATATATTTATTGAACAAAATTTATTTATTTTTTATTGGTCCTCGAGTGTTCCAACTTCCAAGTCCGCAGGAGTCCATGTTTAAGAAGAGTCCGAGTCAGCAGTTGACAGAGAGAGCACCCAAACAATCGCTACAAAATTGGTTATCCCAAAATAAAATTGGAAGTCACAATCGAACAAACGTAGCGCTACTGATACCAGGTGAGTGGTCATGATTAAATCTTGCACCGCCTCGTAAAATTGGCAACACTTAATTTTTATAGTCATGATTGTGATTAAAATTGGAAATCACAACACGTAAAGTATTTATTACTATTTTTCTATTTTAAAAATAGAGAGTTGCTACGGTACCCTCAAAGATTGATGGGTTTCAATATATTCTTTTATGTAAATTTATAAAAATTAAAAAAATAACTAATTTAATTATAAAATGAATAACTCAAATTATATTTATAAAATGAAAAGTAAGATAAAATTATAGAGATTAAAATTATAAGATTTCAATAATGTTATAAAATATTAAAAAAGAAAAGAATTAATAAATAGTAAAAATAAAAAATTATTAAAATTACAATATAAAAATTCAAAAATTTAAGATAAAACACAAAAATATACTTAAAAAATTATTAAAATTAAAATATAGAAATTTAAAAATTTTAAGTGAAGAAACAAAAAATATACTTAAAAAATTGTTAAAATTAAACTATTTAAATATATAATAATATTATTACAAATAAAATTAGAATATATAAAATAAAAATAAAATGACTAAATAATTTAAAGAATAAAATATCATAAATATTATTTAAATAAATTGTTAAAAATATAAAATATAAAATAAAATTATAATTACAACTGTACCAGTACCCTCCCAAATAATATGGGTACCGTAGAATTTCTCTTAAAAATATTGTTCTATGTATATACATAGATGAGCAAATATTGGAACAAAATGGGAATGACACGAAATCATTATTAAGCCTTGAGGCAGCAGAGGAACTATGGAGGCGACCAAAATATGGACAAAATATACAACGTGGTAACAGCAAATGTGCCAGCGCAAGACATAGAGAATCGGTTGAAATATCTTTTGGAGAATCCACAGTTGTTCTCGATTGACGAGGCAATAGAAATCGCTGATGCTGCATATCTTCTGAGACTTTTGAGAAAACCAGACCAAAACATTGAGATGGCGGGGCAAATGGCACACAGAGGAGCCCTTTTGAGGCTTCAAGCAGATATGTTATACAAGAAAGGACAGGAACTACTTGAGCAGAGTAAAAACAAGTTGAAGATATGAAAAGTTAAAAGTCCTGTTAAAATAATACTAAAATCTATTACTATTTTTAAAGGTTGTAGTGGCTAATATATATATTATATGTAATTTTTTTTTTCTTCATATATTTGCATCTCAAAAATATGTCCCATAATTATAAAAGCAACTTTTTATCCTCTCATTTTAATGATGATCCCAATTTTTTTTTTCTTTTTTAATGTACATGCAATCCTGTCATCTGGGTACGCCACTGGTAAAATTGTTTGTTCAGAACTAGATAAATAGGAAATTTCGCGTAAAATAATATTATCTAAAATTTAATGGACATTTTACATGAATTTGAGATAGATTTGAAGTTTACAAAAAAAAAAAAAAGCAATCTTCCCAAAATCTATTTTGTTTTGCTTGAAATTTCTGCACCAAACAAACTGGCGCCCACATTAGATTTTAGCTATGAATTTATTGCGATAATTTTGTCATCATAGTAAATAAGATAATTAAATAACTAAGTATAAAGTCATAAATTCAAATCTCATTTATAAATATTTAAATATTGTATATAAATTCAATACCTGGACGGCTAAAAGGGGGGATTACAATGCTTAAATAGTATAAATATTTTAATATTTGGAGGAAATAGATAAACTAAAAGAAAAAAATAATTGAAGTGAACTCTTGAAGGCATGTGGGCTTGCGAGTGAGTGAGTTGGCCTTGGTGCATTTCAATAGTGGTACGGTCACTCGAAAACCCCATAAGTCAAAAATAGTGCATGAGATTCCTTGAAAAACGTTATAAAGTTAATACCTACTAGTAACAGACGTTCGAGGTCGAAAAAGAGTTGATTCAAGTCGAACAAAGATAGTGAAAAGGTTATTGGAGGTTTCTTGTACGGTTGCATCAAGGTGGGCATTACAAAAGCGGGTCGAGGAAGTAAAAACACGCGGGAGAACGGTTATGGGAAGTTATATTTTAAGTTTATGTAAGCAAGGTAGTGGACAGCAGTTATACACACCCACGATGGATTCTTACGAAATTAACTGCTCTTGATTAAACTCTATAAATACGAGGAACATATACCTTCACGGGGTCAGAAACTTCATACTTGAAACTCTCTCTCAAGTACTCACCACCTGCGCATATAACTTTCGTGCATGGAACTGCTTCTGGGTATGACCATTTCTCGGCCACTTTTCTTTTCCATTTTTAGGATTAGGAGTAGTTTAATTATCTTTCCCTCTTTTAATCACGTAGTGTTGGATTATTATTAACGCTGTAATGTTTTGAACATTATGTAAAGTAAACTATAATTTGTATTATCAATGTCATTATCGTTCATTCTGTTCATCTAAGTGTTTACGTGCATGGAAATTACTACGTGTTAATAATTGGTGAATACTTAAAAATCAGTAATCATTAATCTTTCTACTCCATTCTTTCTCATTCTATAGAATTCAAAACATATATCTAAATTGAAACGTTTGTCGTGCTAGTCTGAACCGTAAACAAATAGTAAACCTCAGAGTCAGTGCTATCACTCCCATGTGTGGCACCTTGTTACTTGCTGTTTCGTAAATAGGGTTTCAGTTTCAGAAACCATAAGAAAGCAATACGAGAGAAGGAAATCATCAAATACACTGAATTATTTCCGCTATCAGATATTTCACTACCAACACGTGCATTTGAATTCGACGCCGCGTAACAACTATTCCCAGGGGTGGCTTCCTTTTCCTTGTTGACATGTATTTTGGGTACTGCCAAATGTGTCGAGCGTGCAACAATATTACCCTTAATCGCATATTTCACTCGCGATGAACCTGCAGGAACATTACCACTTCTTTTCGGAATTGCGCTTAATTCTAACAAATTTGATGTTAGCGAAGTGTCGGTTTTGATGTTAATGTCATTAATATTATCCACCACTAGTGAAGCAACACTGCGGATATTTCCATGAGATGTTTCCGAAGATGTTGCCACACTACTCTCTATATCATTGTTCACCCTCTAACCAAAACTGGGGACGTGCCTATTGGACATTCCTGAGGGATTACTCCGAATATCATTATTCACTCGCGAAGCAAAATTGGGTACGTGAGTCGTGACTATTGGATATTCCAAGAGAATGGCTCCAAATAGCCTTATTCACTATGGAAGAGAAACTGTGACCGCTTTGATTATACGTGTAATTTTCAGCACTCCCAATTAACCTATCTACTTGTGAAGCATAGATATTGGAGTTGGCTGAGCTACCACTAGGGTGAGTATGATCACGAGGGTTCATTTGTTGGCATAGAATTAATGTTGCCAAGCTTGGATAGAAACAAAGAGGGTCGCAGGCTTTTTGGTGTGGCGTGGTCTATCGCCAAATAACCCTGTTTTATTTGAAAAATTGATGCGTCTTTTTCTCTTGTTACGAATACGCGTTTAGGAAACACCCACGATAAAGATTTTTGTAAGCATTTTCGTTATCGACAAGACGGAAATATGATTAATTTATGATTACACAATTTTGGGGTGGTTATTCAGCAGATACGTGAATTGCTGAGGCGTGATTGGAGGGTAGCACTTTCTCATATTCTGCGTCAGGGGAATGCTTGTGCAGATATCTTGGCAAAGATGGGGGGGTCTCTTGATAGGCCTTTTGTTGTCTTTGGCTCTCCTCCTCATTCGTTATGTGAAGCTCTACGTGATGATGCTAGAGGACGTTCCTTCCTTCGTTTGTAGTTTCTTTTAATTTTCCAGTGCACCAAAAAAAAAAATTTATGATTACACAATAAGTGGAAACTAAAAGAGTAGAAATGCTTGCACCGAGTGAAGTTGTAAATACGCGTTGAGGAAAATTGACAGACTATTTATTTCTTTAAAAAACATTGAATGAAAACAGACGTCGATAATGAGCTTTATTAAAAGATGAATCTTGGAAGAAAATACTCGGAATGTAAGAATGTAAATCGTAAGACTAAATTACAGATATATATGCTCTAGTTCATGTAGAAGTGCCTCTTTATATTTAAGTGATTATATCGTCACAATCATCACTAAAGTTTTCTTTAATATTCATTTTGTTGTAGAAGGTAAATAAGAGACTGAATTGAATAATAAACATTATATACAGATGAATTGCTTATTGATGAACCAGATGAAATCTGGTGGCAGTTTTTTTATATTATATTATATTATATATATATATATATATATATATATATATATATATATATATTAACAATATGTTTATTTTCACCTTTTTCAACGCACACCTATGTAATTAGCTACTACTTCTAGGGATGGATTCATGTGCAAGAGAGTGGGGCACATGCTTCCACTACCATTTTATACACATATATTTTTTATTAAAAAAAATAATATATTTTTAAAAATAAAAGTTATATTATAACAAATATATATATATATATATATATATATATATATATATATTTAAATCATCATATGTATAAAATATAAAACTAAAAGATTTTTTCATTTATTTGATATTTATCATACTTTCGAAGGAGATTAATTCTTATATGTGATAATTAAAGAATACTTTTTAATAATGAATTAATTTTTAAAAAAAAATTAATTTATGATAAAATAAAATTTGTAGCATATATATTTACTTTTAGTGCTTTTTTATTTATGTATACATTTATTAAAAATATCAAAATAGTAAAGATTGTAAGATTGTATACGTTAATTAAAAAAATCAAAATAGGAAAGATTGGAAGATTTATATTATATTTCGAATTTTTATTATAAAATATGTTTTGAAATAAGTTATCATCTAAAATATTATATTAGATATTAAAAATATGTTTATATTATAAATAAATTAAACTTGACTTTTTATACAATTTAACATATTTATTTTTATGTTTTTGTTAGTATTAAATTATTATAAAGTATATTTTTAAGATTATAGCATAGTTTTAAAAACCGGACCGGTCATCGAACCGGTTAAGGTATTGGGTCAGTGGGTCAAAGGTTGAACCGGTGGGTCACTAGTTGAACCGCATGACTCGATTTTTATTTATTTATATTAAAAAATATTCATATTAAATATATTTTATACTTATAAATTTTAATAAATTCATATCTTATTTTAAATTTCAATTTTTCTCTTATTTAAAATTATTTTTATTTTTATTTTGTAAAAAAATACATAAAAAAAATTACATGTTAAACGGTATATTAATACAAATTAAAAATATAAATAATATGTACATATATCATATGCTTGCAATTAATATCACAAAATAATATATGTAATATTTACATAGATATTGCATTATTAAATATATAATTTAAAATTAATAATATACTATAAAAGTTATTTAAGTTGTATATATTGCAAACAAATATATTAGAACAAGTAGTGATTGTTATATTTAATAAGACTCCTTGCTTTTTCATTAAAAGATTCAATTTTCATTATTATTTTTGTGATTTATGGTCCCTTAAAAAAATTTATAAAAAAAAAAAGTGGTTGAACCGATTTGACCCACCGGTTTACCGGTTGAACCGGAAAATTGACCGGTTCAATCCGATTTGAAACGGGTCGACTGCATAACCGATCCAACTTCAGTTTCGGATCGGCTGAACCACCGGTTTCCGGTCCAACCGGTCCGACCGGCCGGGTCGGTCCGAGTTTAAAAACACTGGATTATAGTTCTAATAAAACATTTTAAAAAATATCTATGATAGATAAATAAGTCATATTTAGGACATGTATTTTTAAAAATAAAATTAGGTTCAAACCTACTAAATTATAATATAACATAATCTGACCTAACTTATTTTCATCATTAATCGTAAGCATAAATATAAAAGCTTGTAAAAAATAATTATAATATATTTATATTTTTAAAAATTATATGTAAAATTTTTAGTACTATAAATATATAAATAATTATTGTCCCTACTATCTAAAATTTCTGGATCTATCATTAACTATTTCCAATAATAAATAATTAGTATGAATACATGATTATTCAAAAACTTGCCACAAAAATTGAGTGACAGATCCTCATTCAAGGATGTAGGAGGCAATTGGCCCCACAAAGTTTTCTTGGTAACTTAAACATTTTTAATAATAAAAAAATTTCCCTCAAAATGCTTAAATAGCTGAATTATTGTAATGTTACTTTTTTTTTTTTTTTCGTTCATGGAGTATCCACCGCTGACAGCAGTGACTAATCTCCTCGCTACGTTGAAGGCACCTCAAAGGGTGGGATAGCTGGCCCCCAGATTTAACGCGACTACATACACAAGGCAGGATTCGAACCCTTGACCTTGCTTAAGCGTGGATCAATCCCTACCGCTAAACCACACGCTTGAGGTTATTATAGTAATGTTACTAATATATGCACCATCAACGTGGTGAGATTTGGAGGAAACAAAAACTAAAAGAAAAATAAATTCAAATGAATTCTTTAAGCCATGTGGGCTTGCTTGTGAGTGAGTCAGTTGGGCCTTGGTGCATTTGAATGATGGGCCGCTATCACTCCCATGTATGGCAGCTTCCTATTGCCCGTAAACATGTTTCTCAAATAGAGTATCAGAAGCAATAGAAAAACAACAAGAGACAAAAATGATCAAATTAATACACTAAACCATTTCCCCTGTCAGATGTTTCACGACCTTTGCCACTGACAACGTGTGCATTTGAATTTGACGCTGTACTTTGGGTGCAACATTACTATTCACTCAAACTCTGATCATTGATTAATTATAATTACTTACTATAATTATTAATTGAAGTCTATGACATTTCAAAGTCTAACCCATGTAGACAGCGAAGCTTCGCCAAACAAGAGATGGCGCTCCTGTTTTATTTCCATATTGACTCGATTTCTTCTCTTATTTATAATACACGCGTTTAGGAAACACGATATGGTCATTCCATGAATTGAAAAAGACAAAATATTCATAGCACAAAGCAAATTCCAAACCGCAATAGTATTTTATCACTCGTAAGAAGTGCTATTTTAACTTGTTAGGAGTTCTTTCTACATGGTTAAAGTGATGACTTTTGTCGTCTCTTTTGAATTTTAGGGAGTATTTTTGAGTTTCCAATGTTTAACCTGGCCCAGAGTACCATTTTTCTTTTTCTTTCGTAAACATTTTTGTCGTAGACAAGACAAAAAAAAAAGGATTAATTAATGATTTAATGATTATACAACCCTTTACATGTAGGTGGAAACAATTAAAAATTTCAAGTGATGAACTTTCCATGGACACTGAATCAAGTTCCAAATATGCGTTGAGGAGCAGAATTTTTAATTCTTATATAAAAATCATTGAATGAAAACAGACATATTAAAAGATTAAAATGTTAGAAGAAAAACTACTCAGAATGAGAAAATGTAAATTCTAGCAAAGACTAGATTATGGTTAAGTTCTAGCTCTTACAGAAGTGCCTCTTTATTTAAGTTATTAGCGTGACAACCATTACTAAATTCTTCTTTGGTATGCATTTTGTTGTAGAAAGCAAATAAGAGGTTGAATTGAACAACAATGTTATACCAGTACGAATTGCTTATTAATTACCAACGAGACGAAATCAGGTGGGAGATGTTAATTGGCTTTTTAATAAAAGCAAAAATCATGATTATGAATGGTACAAAAATCTTTGTCCAACCTTTTTCATACCATTCATCATTTCCATTAATTGAATTGAGTTTAGATTTCTATCCCATCAGCTCTTATGCTGCCAGTTTGTATGTTTCAAAAATATTTTCTCATCAAATGTAAACCATGAAAATTCTTAAGTGGAAAATTCATACCAAATGGAATCCATGATTAAAAAAAATTAAATGCAAATTCCAGGAATAAGAATCCAAGGCACTCAAAATTAATGAAGATAATATAAATAAATTACCACTCAAATGAAAATACAAAGAAAAAAGAATAGGGAGGTAGAATCATCAAGATTACAAAAGTATTAGCAATATAGCATATGCAGAAGCTAATTAAAATGTCTCTGTGTTTTTGTTTTTACATTTGTTTGAGGAGATATAATTTTTCCACATATGTCCATTCCATATGTATTTACAATGATGCAACATTGTTGCCTTTGAATTTAAATTTATTTTTTATTATTATTCAAAATTTTATATTAATAAAATTTTTGCATGTTTCTATAAACTTGTGTATGTCATTTTTTTTATTCATAAGAAATATTACTCATGTAAGTTTTCTTATTCTAATAATGTAGAATTTTATATAACAATCGATGCATCATTCCTAAAACAAATTTCGTGAGAAATTATTTTTCTTATTTAAAGTTATATTTAGGGCCTTTTTTCTAATATATGAGAACTTTTTTGCTTAATAAAAACTAATAACCAGTACATATTTACAATTTAAAGAAAACTTCTAAATTTTATACTAAAATCTATAAAAAAAAAATATTGATATTGTACATGGTTTTAAATTGTTGTCACAGTTATGATTGTGACAATTATGATTGCAATTATTGTATCTATTGCGATGTAAATTGTAATTATTGTGTCTATTGTCATGTTTTGGTGTAAAATTATTATATATTGACACGAATATAAATAAATAATTAAATCTGTTTTTTTTTTTATTCAAAATCTTTCTCACTTTCTTAAAATATATTATAGACACCCCCAATATTTCAACCGACCATCATTAATTGTCTTTCTTGTTTCTTTAATATCTCATGTGACTAAATTTATTTGAATAAAACAGTTATATTACGGTTGAATTGCGAAATATTAAGTGAATTAAAATCACACTACAATTGCGAACCGTTGTGATTGCGATGAACACCGCAACAGCTATATTGTCGTTGCACTTACGGTTGCCGACTGCAATTTAAAAGCCTGACTGTACCTTAAAAAAAATCTAAAATTTCACAATATACTAGTTGACTTAAAATCCACCAAATCATTGGTCACCCATTGACTTAAAAAAGCCGGTTCTAACATGTTTCAATCCGTGAAGCAATTCTGACCAATGGTATCACGCATGGAATTTCCCATTACTCTACCAAGAAGTTACAAAGAAAGTTCGAACATGTTGCTTTTCCATTTCCATTAAGTATGTAGCACTGTACAAGTATTTGCTTCATCAATCATTTCTCCCTTCTCCCTCTCTTTCCCTTCAATTTCCCATCCAAGATGAGCCAATCCGACTCCAGTTGGATGCTTCCCATCGAGGTGATGCTGGGTTCCCTCTACCACGGCCAAGTCCAAGCCTGCAGTATTTCAACCGTCACCGACGAGCTTCGTGTCCCAAACGTCGCAGCCTTCAAGCCCAAAGAGGTCTCCATTGGACCCTTGCACAGAGGAACCACCCGCCACCTGCAGCGAATGGAAGAGACCAAATGGCGCTACATGCGCGAGTTCCTCGACCGGAAAGGTCCCCATGAGCAGCAAAATAGAAGATCAGAACAAAGGCTCCGAGAATGCGGCACCGACATCCTCAAATTAGAAAAATTAATTATCGCCAGTTACGGAGGTAACATCGAATCAGAGCCACAAGAACTGAGTAAAATAATGATAGTTGATGGTTGTTTTCTGTTAGAACTTCTCATAAGACTAAAAGATTTTATCAATGGTAATGGTGATACTAACAACAACAACACTACTATTACTAATACTAACAGTAACAACAACAATAATACGAATAATTATTCCAATGATCCTATACTAAAAAACGAGGAGAAGATGGTGGCTGTTTTGAATGATATCACGAAGCTTGAGAATCAAATTCCCTTCATTGTTCTCAAGAAGTTGTATCGAAAGGTCTTCCCTGATGGTAGTAACATCGACGATGATCATCGCGTTGCGAATATTGTTCGCGAAGCATTTGGGTACAATGGTGTGGATAACTCGGGGGGTGTCCACATACTTCACTTGATGCACTTGTCCACAGTGGAGCAGAACCAGCAAGAGGGGAAACTCGCGAAGCAAGAGTTGTTGCGGTGTGCCACGAGGCTTGTAGCTGCTGGAATAGCGATTGAAGGTGGAAGCACAAGGAATCGCCATAGGTTGGTGGATTGGTTCAACTTTGAGATAAGTTTCGATGGTGAGGTGCTGCGGATTCCGCAGTTGTATGTTAAGGAAACGACGGAAGTGAGGTGGAGGAATTTGATTGCATGGGAGCAGAGCAAAATTTGGATAAGGTGTAAGTACACTTCGTATGCTTTGTTTTTCAAAGGTTTGGTTTGTTGTAAGCATGATGTTGAGCTGTTGAAAGAGAAGGGGGTTATAGTGAACGAGGCTGGGAAGAGCAATGAGGAATTGTTGAATCTGTTTCGAACGATTTCCAATGGAGCTGAGTACATGGATTCGAGTTATGAGGTGATTTGTGAGAGCTTGAACGCGCACAGAGTGAGGAATGTCAGAATAATGGCTTTGCAACAATTGCCTATTGTGACTTGGCATCGGTGCAGAGGGGTTTGTGAAACCATTGTTTACTATTGGTGGAACTGGTACAAAATTTTGATAAGGGATCATATCCCCACAGTGTGGAAATTCATAGGAGTTTTAGCAGCTGTTGCGCTCCTTGTTCTCACTTTTATACAGGCCTATTATGCTGTCCACCCCAATAAATGATGGGTGTTTTCTAATTTTACCAAGTTTCTATTAGCAAACATGGAATCAAGTGGAAAGTGGGATCATGTGTCTGTATATTGGTTTTTTACCAAATGAATGAATCAATGATTGATTTTGTTTTAGCAATAGTGTTTTTGCTAGTTAGCAATCATGGTTTTACTGATTTTGCTTCTCTGTGGCTCAAGTATTTTCTAATAAGAACAATGAATGTGTAAATAGAGAATATACAAGGAACGTAAAAGTATGCCTTGAACAAAACTAGAATTCAACTATTAATTAGTCCAAGTTGTTTTAATGGAATTAAAACAGGAGTTTGATTAATGATTGTGTATTTAGATCGCTTCTCTTCAATTTTCCTTTTTTAGGCCTTCTTGTGAATTTGTGATGGTTCGGCTGCAGCTAATCAATTTTGGGTTTGTATCCATTCTTTCACACAGAGAAAGTATGAGACAGGGGTATAACAAAACAGACATGCCAAATGAAGAAAGATTTTCTCTAGTTTTCTTGTCCCATTCTATCAAACAAGTATTTTTTTCCTGTAATGGTATCAGTACTATATCTGATATATCTGATGCTTTGCTTACTTGTTGAGAATGAATAGAATCAGATACTAAGGTTACTAAAACTTAAATGGTATATATCCTTTTAGCACTCGAATACTTTTGTCTGCCTAAAATCATAAGCTGTCACTAATATTCTTTTTCTTTCCTTAGTTACTACTATCTATAGTTACTGTAATAAATAAGGAATTCAGTTGTTGCTTGCTTATTCAACCATGTAAATTTCTACTTTGAAGTGTGAGTTGCTGCTCACTTATTTTCATAACTGTGTATTATTGTTTATCCATGTTCCTATTAGAGAGGAGATTTCCCCTCTAAGCCAATGACTTTGTATGCAACAATATGGGATGCATCTGGTTGGACTACCCAAGGAGTCAAATATAGAGTTAATTACAAGTATGCACCTTATGTTGGTGAATTCTGACCTTGTTCATCATGGTTCTGTAGTTGAATAAATTGTGCATGTAGCTAAGTCAGCTATTAAAAATAGAGGATTGCTTAATTGAAAGACATTATTATATAAAGGAAGAATACAGCAACTTCAAAAATAAAAAAGGATTTGTTGGTTCTAGAAAAGATAAGATGCAGGTATATAGGTATATAACAAATTTGTTGCATTTCAGCTGAGAAAACTTCCTTCCTAGAAGTAAAAACATCTTGAGCTTAATAAGTTTAATTTTTCCTTGCATACTGTTATGAGTTGGAAAGTTATTGTAAATATCTGGGTATTGGATAATGATAATGTGAATAGATGAAGTGCACACTTTTGTTTGAGATTGATATGATCAAGTTTTGATGTTCTTTGAGTGTTTCTCAAGTGTAGTTGTCTACTCCGGGGATCAAAGTCAGCATAAGGTTAAAGCTGAAAACCTGAAGGTTGTTTACTTTTTGCATCAAAACCTTGAGCTTACCAATTCTTGTTTCATTCTGTTAGCTCTAATTTTTTGAATGCGTTTTTTATAGACTACAAGTGCAAGTACACAACCTTTTGGTATTAAGCAGAAGGTTTTGATGCAGGTAGCAAAGAGCCTCCTGATTAGTCTTACTTTCATCCTGGGAGTACACAAAGACACGGTTGAGAAACACCGACAAAAAACTTCAAACATCTAAACTATATCAACTATGCACTTCATCTATTCATCTATTCACATTAATTATCATTATCCAATACCCAGGTTTTTTTTGATAACTTTCCAACACATACAGTAATTCAAGAAAAATCAAATTAACTTGCATTTTAAATAAAATTAGAGTTTCATGATAACCCGCATAATGAAAATTAATTTCAATCGACACTTATTATCAAAATAAAAATTTTATTTAATTTAAGGATACTAAAAATACCTATATAATACTGTATCTATATTTTAACCGACTACTAGATATTTTGGAAAATAATCCTTTACAACATGTTGACAGAAACAAGTTTCTTAATTCAGTAATTATTTTAAAATAATGTTTGGGTATTGTAAATAATATCTTACAAACGTAGATGAATTCTTTATATATTTTGAAATACTTTATATACTATGTTCATTAAAAAAAAATTGATTCAATTAATAATTACCTTTACCTTTACCTTTATCAACATTATTAATCACTAAACTAATAAATTTCGTCGATGAAAGATATGATATATAAACTTTTGGATAAAAATCAAAATTATGCGTGTATGTATTATACTAAATAAAAGATTATATATTATTCATTTTAATAATACTACTATTAAGTTAATTAAATAAATATAAATTAATATATATTGATAAAATTTTATAAATAAATATATTAAAAGAAGATTTATTAAAAAAATATTATATAAATATAAATTTTATTGACTAAACAAGAATAATTGTAAATACAAAATATTCCGTAAGTTTTTAATCATTTAAAAAATTAATATTAATTTTAAGCTATAATAATAGTTTAAAAATATTTTCAACATTACCCTTTGTCTATTTACTCTTTTCACATCCAATTTTCCTCTTTCTTATTTCTCGTGGTTTAAAAAGAAAAACACTTAAGTTCGAATTACACTTCTATAACTAGAATCAACCACACTGCACTATTTTTCCTCCTTCTGAAACCTTATCTCTTTAGTTATCCTCAGCCATGGCGTCACTACTCTTAGCATCACCTCCTCCACTCTCCATTCAATTGAACAATTCCTCTTCTCACCTTTCTTTCTCTCACTCCCAAACTCTCTCTTCACCGCTCTCCACTCCCTTTCCTTCCCTCTCAGCCTCTGCATCCTCCACTCTCACCCCAACCCCTTCTGGTACTTGCTTCAGCAATTAAAAAAAAAAAAAGCAAACTTTTTAATAATTTCGCTTTGTTGTGTATGAATTCTAACACCCCATTTCCAAATTTGACTATTTTTTTGTTTCTGCCAGTGTACTGTGGCAGAGGAGACAGAAAAACTGCAAAGGGTAAACGCTTCAACCATTCATTTGGAAATGTAAACTTCTACTCCCATTTTCTCTTTTTAATCAAAATTATTATTATTTTATTTATTTTCAGGTTTTGTTTTTCTCGGTTATAATATTATGTTAAGTTGGGGGTTATTTATTATTAGGCGAGGCCAAAGGACAAGAAGAAGAGTAGAGGGCCACCGAGGCTTTATGCACCACCGGCACCTTCGAAGAAAGACAAGTACGAGGATAATGAGGTGGTGAAGATTGAAATTGATGAGTCACTCTTTTCTGGCTGATTTTAGTGCTGAATTGTAATTTTGAGTCCTAAATGGTTTAGTTGTTGATATGTGATTCCATTGTGACATACACAATTTGGATTTTGCTTGTGTTATATCAGTTTTTACTTTTAAATTTGCATTATCCTTAATTGAGGTCACTGTGTTTTCTTTCTGTTGTTTTGGAGCTGGGAATTGGAAAGACAATAGTTATTTTTTAAAATAAAAATATTGGGTGGATTTTTGTTAGGATTTGTGCTTCATTGGACTTTTTGTGTAATCTCATTTATCACTAGGCAAAGGTTTCTGCTTATGTTAAAGAAAAGTAAGAGATGTTAGTAGAATGAGATAATGGGAAAGGGATAGGACTGTGAGTACTGAGTGCGTTGGTAACACTGGAAAAGTTCTGTTTTACCAAATTAAACCTTGCAATGAAAATGCACATGCTTCCCTAGCACAGTACTTTTCTATGTTCAATTTGGGGCTTAGGTTTAATATTGTGTTTTTGTATTACATTTCAATGAAAGGTGCAGTCATCTTAAGTCTTTTAGTGATGTTGGCCTTCTTTGTGTTCTCCATTATGCTAGATCTTGAAATTTAAAGGAGTAAAGAAACGGGTATATTTTATTTGCATTGTTCTTGTAGTGCTTTTGGACACGTCATATTGAATCTACTTAGGAAAGAGATGTAGAATCTACTGGTTTATTGTCTCTGAAGATCACAGTGTACACGCAGAACATAGGGCACCATAAGTTATATGTCTTCATCTTCTTTGGCATCTTCAGCTGCTTCCTGTGTATCTTTGTCCTCAGCTTATACAAGTAGAAGTTGGTGACTATTAAGGTAAGTAGAAAACATCCCTCAGGAGATTAATGAAATGGCGCATACTAGCTTGACTAAAGCATGAATTCCAGAATCCTTGGGCAGTTATCAAGCAGATTAGTCCACCCGTTTGTCAAGAACTGATAGAGAAAGTAGGTTAGCCCCAATGCGTAGATATGTATGGTTGCAAATTTTGGCATTTAGATTATAAAGACCGAAGTTAACCAAATTTACAAGAAAAAAGTTTTCAATAGTAGATTGGCAGGATCATTTTGTAAAAGTGTAGAAAATTTAGATTCAGACAACTCCTATCTAAGGTTTAGATTGCTAGTTGTTTTCAATTGCAATTGCATCATGGTTACCGTGTTTCACTTCCAAAAATTGGGGGAAATTGCAGTTACTATTGGATTTTAAGCTTTTTTTTTATTGAAATAATAATAAAGGTAGAAAATCAATATTTTTTGAAGACTGCAAGAGAGTTCCTCCACTATATAGTTACTTGTGATTGACTACAATCAGAGTATTTCCTGTACAGTGGGAAGAATAAAAATTTGGTATGCAAAAGATATTTTGGTTCCCCTGAATGATGAACTGTGAACATGTCAACAACTATTATCTAAGAACTGTATTTATGGTTGCAAATGACACAGTAATCTGATACAAGTCTTCCTATGACGCTTCCTTCTTGAATTCTCAATCTGTTACTATGTTTGTTCCATAGATGAATCCCATAAGTCTTCCCTCTGAGCTGAAGCAGTTTGGCTTCTACCCATCTTGATTCTTCCAAAGTTTCTGGCTTTGTAAATAACCCACTTATCTTGTTCCAGTCCACTGGATAAAAGGCCATAGGAGGCAAGATTGTAAAGTTGAAATCATGCCTTTTCCCCAGCCTTTTAATCACTCTGGAAACCAAGTAGGGACCGTTGTGCCCCCATTTATTTCCATCAAAAGTCGACGAAAATTCGCTGATGAATCTATGCAGAAGTGGATGTCTCCTATCAAAAATCAGAACTGCATTATTTAATCTGGTCCAGTGCTTAGAATTCAAATTCATGCTTTGTGCACCAATAGAATTCCTTAACCCTGTTAAGGGTTTAAGAACCATAAAATCTGCATCTATGTAGACACCGCCATATTTGTAGAGAACTGCAAGTCTTATCAGATTAGATAGATTCTGAGACAAGGGAATCTCACCAGGATCCTTTCTACCCTTCTTCAACTCATGAAACCAAGCTTCAGCTGGAGTCCTCTTGAACAAAAATGGCAAGTCTGGGGCTATTGGCTGCACTTTGAACCCGTGATCAAGCAGTGGTTTCAGGATTCTGTAGCCATGTCTGGTGTCCAAAGTTCTTGATAAAATTATTATACATGCCTTAGGATGGTTCTTGAAAACGCTTTCCACAGACAGCAATTCTCTCCCTCCAAATAAGCTTGCAGGTGAAATCCAAGTCATGAAAAACTGAGCCTCACATTCCTGGCTGAAAAATCCCAAAACTCGAGCATGAAATTGTCGTGTCAAATTGTTTGACTTGAGAATCTTGAAGTTATGCAGCTGTTCTCGAAACCAAGCTATTCTTTCTTCTTCTGTGGCATTGAATGGGGCAACTAGAGCATTCTGGTTTCGACTATCAGCTTCATCCTTCTCTTGAATGGAACGTAAAGGTATATGAACAAGTGTTGACCTTATTCCTTCCTTTGTTATGTGATTGTGAGCTGGCAACTTCTTTGGTGCTTCTGTACCAGCTGCAGAGTGTAGGGAATCATTGTAGATGATACTATCTGCATGGATAAGAAAAATTATGGCAGAGAAAGTGATTAGAGGGAAGACAGATAGCTTGGCGTGTTTAAGAATCTGATGAACAAACATCCTCACAATTCTTCTATGTCTGATGAAAGTTGCAATTATTGGTTCCAAGTTTTGTTTTTGGTATGGTATACTCTAATATACTGTTTTTCTTTTATAATTACAAAGTCAAAGACAAAGGCTATATTAAATGATACATGCAAAAATTGTTATCTAGAATTTGATATTATACAATAACTAAATTTATATCTGTGTGATGCATAGTTTATTTTGGTAAGTTAGGTGATTTAATATTTAATTGATTACATGATTAAAAATTGACGGCAACAGTAGATATAAAGTATAATAATATTAAGAATAAGTTTAAAAAAATAATATTAAAAAATAAATTTATATTAATTTGTCACAAATTAATGAAAATTCCTTTTAGACGGCATTAGATCACATACTTGGATCTTTATTTTCACTATCAAATTTTTAATATATTCTTTGATGTAATTCTTGAAATTCTTACGTATAATTGACTATGAAAAAAAATTGGTTTTTAGAAGATACACTTTAATTTTCTTTAAAAATTGACCTTGACTTTTATTAATAATCATTGTGAATGAAACAATTGATGAAAAATGTATTCATTAAAATTTGAATTGAATGCTAACATCTTAAAGACTTAATGACCTGGAGACCAATTTGATTACTTGTTATAACTTTTCCTTCAATTTTAATTTAGTCAAAGTCTTTAAAGAACGTTTTCATTTGCATAAAATATATATTTTTTTTATATTTTTTTTCCTTTTATTAATGGTAATTAATATTGTTTTAATTTGATCAATGTTAATCAAATGATAATAATATCAAGAAAAAAAATGTGTATTTTATTTTATTTTTTTCATGTATAATATGCATAGTTTCTTAAACCGAATAAATGGTTGAATAATTATAAAATAATAATGTAAAAAGATTCTTCATAACACAAAAGAAAAAGGAAAAAATTCCTAATAATAAATAAGAGGTAATGATTATTTTGGTGTAATTATTGTTACATAAAATCTAATGTTTTGATTAATCAATGATTAATAAGAATACGAATTTGTTATAAAAAAAATGAGAATATAATTTATCTTAATTTAATGGTAATTAAAATATTAAAATATCTAGATTATATAAAAGGTATCGTTTATAATTTAGCGTAAAATCTACGTACGATATATTAAATATTTTTGAAATATGATTAAAACTTGAAATATCATTTTTTTTATTTTACATAATTAATTAAATGATTTAAGAAAGGAAAATAATTAGTCAATGATTAATGAGAATATGATATATTATAATAATATTTTAAGATAAATAATAAATAAATGATTTTTATTGTAACTTTTTATAATATACATTATTTGAATTGATAAATGAAAATGTTTTAAATATTTTATTAATGTTAATTAATATCATTTTAATTTTATCAATGTTAATCAAATAATAGTAAAATTTTTCCAATTTTGTGGAATTAAATATTTTGATCTTTTTAGTTTTGTCAAAATATTTTTAAAAAATAGTTTTCTTTTACATAAAATATTTTTTTTCAATTTTTCCTTTTATTTTATGAAAATAATTTTTATAATATATAACAATTGGATTTAGCAAAAACAAATAATGATCAGTAATTATTAAAATATTTTTATCTAATTTTTTTTTGTTTTGATATATTTATTTGTTTTTAATTATTTTCAGCAGTAGATTATTTTATATATGGTAGTGTTATATATATAGGAGAAAATTATTGGAAGAAAAAATATTTAAAACAAAATTATTGAAGAAAAGTGTTCTTTTATATTATTTATAGATTTATAGGTATGGCATTATGAAGTGACTTATACGAAACTCGCTATGGTCAAAATACCACCTAAACACGATACTTGGGGTTAGGATTCAGATGATGGATAGTTGTTGCACGTTGATAGTGTAACTTGTGTTGCAATCATGCATGCACACAAGAAAACCAAGGATAGTAAAGGACAAAATTTAGGTAGATTTTATTTTTGTAATGTGTAATAAAACATTATATTAAATGCCACAAGTGTACTTTTAATTTTCATTGGAAAATAGTACCTCTTGAGTATTAAATGAGAAAAAGAGAGAGAGAGCTCTAATGATATCAAACAAATCATTTGTAAATTAATATTTTAAAATTAATGGCCCCAAACTTCATCATTTGTGATGTTTTTATAGCTGTAAGGTCCGTTGACCAAAGCTGTTTGCATTTTGCAAAACGCAAGTCGTGGAACGACTTAGCACGTTTCTTTGTTATCGACAGGTGGGTGGTGCAAAGCACGGGTATTAATTATATTTATGTTTTAAAATTTTAAATTATTTGTAATTGTATATATATTAAATTAATTAATTAAATATTTAATAAATTTGAACTGTTGTGTTATTTATAATAAATATTACAATTAAAGAGTTTTTCTTTAATGTTCATTTTAAAAAAAAACTTTTCAATGCATTTAGAGACAAAGAATATAACTTGTAGAAATGAGATAAGACTCTAACACCTCGATTTTCATAAAATTATATTAATAACATGATAATATTTATTTTAATGTTTTAATGTGTTTATTAGAAAGATTTTTAATATTATTTAGCTATTTGATATGAGCTTTATTTTTTATATAAAACATATGTTATTTTTACAAAAGGAAGAAGTATATTTATATTATTTATCTATTTTATGTGAACTCTATTTTAATATAAAAAATAATTTTTAATTAATATTTGATTATTTGATATGAGATAGATTTTTATGAAATGTATTTTATTAAAGGCTAAGCATATGTTGTTTTTAATTAAAAAGAGAAAGTATATTTTGATTGTTTTTAATGTATTTATTTTGAAATTTTATATTATTTAATTAATTATATGAACTCTATTTTATTTATGAGACATGATTTGTAATTACTATTTTAATTAGTGATGTAGGATGTATTTTATAAAAATATAGTTTATTAATAAATATGCTTATATTATTTGATTAAAAGTGAAAGTTTTATTTTAATTATATTAATTGTTTTATAAGAGGGAAGGAAGGACATCTTGCATATACCTATAGGAACAAACACTTTATGAAAGTTTTTTATTTTGCTTTTTGATTGTTCTATTGTGTTACTTGTGTGATTCTGAGCGGATATGTATTCAATTTTAATAATGGATATGTTTGGTAGCAGGATTAGCCACAATCCCTTGCCTGATGCATTCTCTTAGAAATAGACACTTTTTGAATGTTTTCTATTTTCGTGTTTGAGTTTTCTGTTGTATTCCTTGATGGTTGTTGAATGTGAATATGCGATTAATTTCGAAAATAGACAAATTTTGATATGAATTAGAGTGTTATGTGGGTTCCTGTGGAAAATTCCTTATGAAGTGAAATTGAGGATATGATCTTTAGATGAATTTTGAGACATTATACATAAAATTGATGATGGATTCGTGTTTTGGATAATATTTGGAGTGTTTTGACCGATTGAAATATTATATTAACTGACTGGTTGTAAAAAAAAAGTGTGAAATCATGAAGTTGGGTCTATGACCTTTATGCTTCGTATGTTATGAATTGCGAATTGAATGTGTATGATGTTGGATAATTTCCTGGTATGGTTTATGTGCTATTATGATGTATATGGCTATGAGAAGTTCCTTGTATGAGACTATGTAAATATGATGTGAAAATGTGAAAAGTGAACGTGTGACCTGTGACATGATAGTATAAGATAACGTGATATGAGATATGAGAATATGTGATAAGTGAAATGTTGAGTCAATGAACAATGAATGTGTAACATGCATCATGTACATATTTGACTCCAGGTGTGCCGCTTAGGCCACATGCCAGTGTAATGAGCTATTTCAAGTGTGTTGTTGAGGCCACATACCAGTGTATCCATGTGAAATTCTAGGTGTGCCATAGGCCATCAGTGATATATGTGCCCCAGGTATTGTTGTATCAGCATGCCAATGATGATATCCGTGCACATTTCGTATGGCGCCACATCATGCATTTATGAGTCGAGTCCATGACATCATTGCATGATGAATGTATGTGTATGTGATAATGTTTGTGTATGGATTGAGCTTGTTATGATTGTTGTGTGTGTTACTATCTGACCTATATTTCTGCACCTGAAACCGAGTGAGACGTTTCTCATTCCCCTATTTGTTCTATGTATGTTGTTCTTGTGTTGTAGATGATCCTTAGCTTGAGAATGTTAATGATGAGGCTTAGGCTTCAGTAGGCATACTTTGATAGGATTTGTGACATTGAGGCTTAGTTAGAACTAGTTTAGGATGTTGTTTCCATTGAACTATTTTGAAAATCTCAGTTTCCTTTTTTTGTAATTTCCGTTTTGAATTTATTGTTTATGAATTACGAATGTAAATCCTCTACTTTTGATAATTGAGATTCTAGTTTTATTTCTGAAAGATTTTAATTTCTATTTATTGTGTAATCATATATGTAGGATAGAGGATGTCAAATTAGGGTGATAATTACTTAATGAGAACTATATGTTAATAACATTATCAAGTATAATTTTTAAATTTATAAATATAACTTATTGATATTAAGATTACATAATTAACATCAATTTCCTATCAAATTTCTTATTATCAAACTACGTAATATATAGTTGTATAATTCTAACCAAATCTTATAGAATAAGTTTTTTTTTTTTTTGTGAAAAATTAGTTAAATCTTTAATACCTAAAATAGGAATTAATTATTTTTTAAGTAAATATAGTCCAAACTAACACAATTAATAATTAAAAATACTACACAAGTGAAACTGAAATAATAATAAAATAGTTTATTGTACTACTCTAAAAACCACAAATAATATAGTTAGATGATACAAATAAATTTTTCATTAATATAAAAAATATTATAATATAAAACTAAATTAGATATTTATTTATCATATGGTATAATAAATTACTTTTAAATGATTCAAAAAAAAATATAAGAAATGATATAACTTGTTAAATGAAATTAAGATATGATTGATGTGATTTGATCTCTATATGCATTGATTTGGGGTAATGTATAAAAAATATGTATATTGAGGTGTTGATGCTAAAAAATGTTGTGGGCATTAAAGAATGTTGATTGGTTTAGGACTAGAGGAGAGGATGTTGTTTTGGAAGTTGAAGATCTCATGTAGGGAATCTTGTTTCGGTGCTCTAAGAGACCAGTTGTTGAAAACACTCATTGAGTAGGCGTGAAATTCTTAGAGTGAATTTGTTGAGTCTTCTCTAAGTCCTTGCTCAATGTGGAGTAAAGTATGAAGTTGAGGGTTACAACCCTTAATTGATTACTAGAAAGGTTGTATGGTTCCTTGAGGAAAGTTAGTGGACTAATTCCATAAAGACACTTGATAATGCATGTTAAGATCATGGTACACCTATACTTAACTATATTAGTCTTGACGGTGGAATCGAAATTTCCTAATTTAAGTGGAAATACTCAAGAAATTAAAATAGGGATTGATATCCATTTTAGTTGTTGATTTAGTGGGCACATTGGACGTAAAAATGATTAAGTTGATTCAGTAGGGTCAAACTACTTAGATTGATTAAGTGTATTAGGAGATATCTATAGATGAAAGGGTGGTAACACATTAGTTAAGGTATTTGCAACGATGTGTTATTATTTGTTGTTGTCCATATGCATTAGGTGAATACCTAGTTATATGGTGTGATTATGGTGAATGTTTGAATTGCTTGGGTGTTTAACTTTCAAACATGTCAGTATTTTGTTGAATTGGTGAATGTTGTGAACCATGAGGTGTTTATTGTTGGTTTACATGTGATGTTGATAGTAGTATAGATGTTTTCTTTCTATAGTTGAATGTTTTTGAAATCCAACTTACCCTTACATATTTTTCTTGTGGTTGAAATTGTGATAATCATGAATTTCATAAAAATAAATATAGTTCAACAAAGTATTAATCATCCCAACTAGAAATTTATTCAAGATGAATGTTCTTCTAATGACATCTTAAAGAAAAAATCCTTCTTTACTTTAGTACCAAGCAAATCAACAGCCATAAAATAACTTTTGTCATCCAAATTTGGAATCTCTTTTATAGTATTCCAAGTATTATTTATTATTTTTCTCTTTTTCTCTGTCTTTTTCTCTTTTCTCCAATATGTTTGATATTTTTCAAAATTGACAGTAATAGTCTCAATGCCAATAGAAAGAATATCTAGAACGTTAGCATGATTGTTGGTACCAATTGAATTATCCTCTGCACTTGGATCTACTTGTCTTTTGATGGTTTGATTTTTCAATGGAAACCTCCAAAATAAAAAAAAATAAAAAAGGGACTAAACAGTGAACTACATTCCTAAGGTGGTGAAGGTCTGTAGGATAGTTTGTAATTATTTGGTTGATAAATTATACATCAATATTGATAGATAAAAATGTAACAAAAAATATTGATAGATAAAAAAATAGAAGAAAAAATGTAATTCCAATGAATGAAAAAAAAACACTATTGAAAAGAAAAATAAATAATATACAAAAAAAATTATCTAAAAAGGTAAAAAAAATATATTTAAAATAAAAGTCATATAGAAAAAATAGAATATTTTATCTTAAAGGATGAAAGACTATATATATATATATATATATATATATATATATATAAAAAAAAAAAAAAAAAAAAAGAACAAACCATTTTTGTAAAAAGAAAATAAATAAATGACAATTAAATGTCATTCTTTAAATTAGTAGAGAAAAAAACACTTAGTGTTCCCGTTAATAAAAAAATAGTTAATTTTGATAGAATGAATAGTTATATAAAAAAAAAGTGATGATGATTAAAAGATAATTTATAATAATAATAAAAAACCTTTAAAATGTGTGCACAAAAAGATTATATCATATTTATGTATTTTATAGATTGAAAATAAAAATAATTACTCTAATATTAAGATACAATATATATTAAAAAATTCAAAATAAATTAGAACTTAGTGCATCCCAACTTTTGTAACTTACAATTAGATTCATGAACTCAACTCATCCGATCTTTTCCATCAAATGAAAAAAATAATAATCATTATGATTATAAAAAGACTTAGTTTTAAGCGTTATTTTTTCTAATTTTAAGATTTTTTTTGTTAATAATAATTACACTGATACCTAAATTAAGAACCTAGTGCATATTAACTCATAACCCATTACTAAGCAAAGAGTTATTCTCGAATAGGAAACCAGTTGTGCGTAAAAATTGGCAAAACAAAATTAAAAATTGAAGCCATACATGTGAACATGGTAATTGCCAAGTTCTAGTTACATGACTTGATTTCGGACCAATTGCGATTCAAAAATCAACACCAAATTTTCTTGTCAGAAAGACTTCTCAAACACGAAATGCTACTTTGTTGTGCATCATTTTGTGCTTCTCAAACACTATAAATTTTAGGGGAGAAAACGTCAAAATTTTTGAACAATCTAGTACGAATACAAAATTAATTCAAAATTCAATATTATGCATCCGAAGGGATTCAAAGAAGTTGAATTCGACATTAAGTTTAGGTATGGTGTGTGAATTTAACTTTTTTTTTTCTTCTAAAGAGTCAAAGTTAAAGTGTGCAGGTTTAAAAGTTTGTTTATAACTTAGTTATTTTTATATTAATAAAAAAACTATTGAATTATTTTTTACATTTATTAATTTAATATTTAAAAAATATTTTTAAACTAAAGGATGATATTGTTTTTTTACACCATACTGAAGGATGAATTAGTAATTAAAAAAACATATATAATTTTGTACTCGTAATGGTAAGTTAAAACCGGAAGATGAAATCTTTGGTAATGGAAGCGGTATAATTTTCTTAAATTAAAAAGGTTGCGGATGACTTGTTTTGAAAATTAGAAATTAAACAGGTCTATGTAAATATTAAATGATAATAAATAGTATAATTATTATGTGAATGTCGTAAACAAAATTAAACGGTTACTTTTATGTAATACAGTCTATATATATATATATATATGAGGAAAGATCCTTTTACTCTAGGAGTAAAATTATTTAGAGTTACTCTGTTCAATAACTAATGTTCTACATCAAATTTTAACGATCCAACCGTTCAATTTAAAGTTCTTAATGTATAGATCAAATCTGCAAATTTTTAGAAAATTTGAAAATCATTTGATACTTCGTTTTATTAATTCAAATCAATGTATAAAATGATTTTATGATTATCCGTCAATTTGAATTAATGAAACGAAGTTTCAAATGATCATCAAATTTTCTAAAAATTTGCAAATTTGATCTAGAGTTACTCCGTTCAATAACTCATGTTCTACATCAAATTTTAACGATCCAACCGTTCAATTTAAAGTTCTTAATGCATAGATCAAATTTGCAAATTTTTAGAAAATTTGATGATCATTTGAAACTTCGTTTCATTAATTCAAATCAATGTATAAAATGATTTTATGATTATCCGTCAATTTAAAGTTTTTAATGCATAGATCAAATCTACAAATTTTTAAAAAAATTTAAAAATTATTTGATACTTTGTTTCATTAACTCGAATCAATGTATAAAATGATTTTATGATTATCCATCAATTTGAATTAATAAAATGAAGTATTAAATAATTTTTATTGAAGGGAGTAGACTTACTCCTAGAGTAAAAGGATCCCTCCTCTCTCTCTCTCTCTCCCTATATATATATATATATATATATATATATATATAGGGAGAGAGAGAGAGAGGAGGGATCCTTTTACTCCAGGAGTAAGTCTACTTAGACTTACTCTGTTCAATAACTCATGTTTTACATCAAATTTCAACAATCTAACCGTTCAATTTAAAGTTCTTAATGCATAGATCAAATATGTAAATTTTTAAAAAAATTTAAAATCATTTGATACTTCGTTTCATTAATTCGAATCAATGTATAAAATAATTTTATGATTATTCGTCAATTTGAATTAATGAAATGAAGTATCAAATGATTTTCAAATTTTCTAAAAATTTACTGATTTGATCTATGCATTAAGAACTTTAAATTGAATGGTTGGATCGTTGAAATTTGATGTAGAACATGAGTTATTGAATGGAGTAAGTCTAGGTAGACTTACTCCTAGAGTAAAAGGAACTCTCCATATATTAGGAGGATTCACCTGTTCCAAAATCTAATAACTTATGTTCTACATCAAGTTTATACTTTTTAAAAAATTAAAAAATATATAATACTTTATAATATGAATTCAAATTAACATATAATATGAGGAGTGATTCACTTACTTAAATAATAAGTTTTGTTAGGCTAATTCTACTAAATAACTTATGTTCTACATCAAATTTTAATGATTTAATTATTAAATTAATTTTTTTTAATATATATCTAGTCAACAAGATTTCAAAAAATTTTAAAATTATTTGATATTTTATTTCATTAATTTAAATTGACTGATTATCATAAGGATAAAACTTAAGTACAATTCCTAATTTAAGTGTTGTTGGTGTTGTTCTCCAATTAGAGTCGAAGTTTTATCTCGATAGTATATGAAAATGTACATTAATGAGACCAACATTAAATGCACTTGCATAATACTAAGGTAAAACTCCAACTCTAATCGGAGAACAATATAATTGTACTTAAGAAACTGTCTTTAAGTTTTGTCCTAATCATAAAAGTATTTTAAACTTCAATTTGAATCTATATAATAAAGTATCATATGATATATATATATATATATATATATATAAAGAGAGAAGGGGGGATGGATCTTGTTACTTCAATGGTACGTTTTTGTAAATTTACTTCACTCAATAATTCATTATTGTTACAACTAGTGGTGTTTGTAGCGCAATTTGGTTTGGTTTTTGGCTTAAGAGTTATCTAAACTAAACAAGAAAATTAAGTGTAATTTGATTTAGTTCGATTTGAATGAATTATGAAATTCGAACCTAACCAATCTTTTGTAGTTTGGTTTGATTTAGTTATTGTAGTTTTTAATTTTTTATTTAAAAATTAACTAAAAATATGTAATATTATGTTATTTGTTTAAGATCATACATAAAAAATAAAACTTAAAAAAATACTAAAATATTTTTGTCACTTTATGTATCTAACATCAATTATTATCTTATTATTTTGGTAAAAATATTTCTTTAATACAATTTCGGTTACCATATGAAATATTTTTTCTCATAAATATAGTTTGTCATTAAAAGAAATTATTGTTGAATGTTATAAATAATTCATATTTTTTAATTCTAAAATTTAATATAGTAGATTATAATTTTATAAAATATATTTTAAATAGGTTAAATAGTATTTTTGGTCTTTTTTCCCCTAAAAAAAGTATTTTTGGTCTTTTATCTTGTTTGTTACATTCAATATAATTCTTTATTTGATAAAATATTTATTTTGGTCTTTTATCTTTTTTATTTGAATCGAGTTGGTCCTTTTAAAATAATAATTTTTAATTTTGTAAATTTTTTTGAATTTTATTGATTCAATACCTGAAACTTGTAATATTAGAATCACCTATATAAAAGTAAAGAAATTCAATCGACATTCAAATTCAAAAAAGGCTATAAATATGACATTTTTTGTTTTGAACTTCAATTGTAATCAATAATTTAATATAAGTGAATATAATGAGACAAGTTTCTGGTTTTAAATCATTAAAGAAATCAATCAAAATCTTGTCCCAAAATTGCAAACAATTATTGTTTCAAAAAAGGACTAAATAACCCAAATTTAAGAGTTAAGTGACCAAAATGAACATTTTAAAAAATAAATGATCAAAATAAATATTAAAAATAAGATAAAGAAACAAATGTATAATTTAATCTTTTAAATATTATAATAGATATTTGGAGAGAAAAACACATTCTAGTAGCTTACAATTTTATAAAATATATTTTATGTTACTTGTCAATTTTGTATGCACGAACTATGCATTAATATATATATATATATATATATATATATATATATATATATATATATATATATATATATATATATATGAAGTGCAATTTGGTTTGATTTGGAGTGATTTTGCATTTCAATCCAAAACTCAAACCAAACTGCACAATTTTGAAAATTTTAAAATTGAACGAAATCATCAATTTACAATTTTTCATCATTTTTTATATTTTAGACCGATTTGCAATTTTTCATTTAAATTGATTCAATTTTGAATACTCCTAATTGCTATTAGGGTTGTGATGAGACCATGAAACCCCTTACATTTAACCTAAGCCACTGCTCTCCTAATTGCTCTAGAATGGATAAAAAAAGATGGGTTCCTCAATATTCTCATTGAAATTGATTATAAATATATAACAAATGAGATTGCTCAAAAAGCACCCAACCTCACCAAATATGGATACATTCTAGATAAATGTAGAAATCTTCTTAAGTTGTTGTCACACTGTCATGTTGGCTTTACTAGAATGCAAGCTAGTAAGGCAAGCTAACCTAGCTAGTTGCCCATGCTATTGTTGAAATGTACAAAGGGATGGTGGAATAATTGATTGATGAAAAGGACAAACCAAATTATGTCATAATAGGTGAACATCGCAAAACCTCACCCTACTACAATTTACAAAAATACTTGTCTCTCTGCCATAAGGAAGAGCACAACATCCTCTTTCATCTATGAACATAGCTAGTAATAGAAATAATGCCTTTTGATCTGCATAGAAAGTATCATCTTAATGATTGAACTATGGAGTTAATCAAATGACTCATGTTTGATTTTGAAGATACTTGTCGCACTAGAATTGTCATTGAGTTCAGATACGCAGGCACTAGAAGAGATCTTTCTTTCATGATTGACTTCAAGATGACTAGGTCAGGTCTAGACTTGGACCTAATTTTTGCTTGTCAAGTATATGATAAAAATTGTGCAACATAGTATCTACAAAAGGAAAGAATGACCTTCAAAATATGTCAAGGACATAAGGTATCATTGCTACGTCAAAGCACATCATTCTGAGGTATCTGGAGTAGACAAAGATTACATATCTACATCATGGGAAGAGGCATTTTACAATCTTCAATTCCACTTGCCACTAGACCCTCTAATTGCAACACTATACAAACAATGTCGCAATTTTGTTTATCCATTACCCATTCTATTTCATTTTATTATTGATTTACTTGTAAATATATATTTTGTGTATACATACTTTGCTCCCACTCTTGTTCCTATTGTTGAAGACATTTTAGTACATATCTCATCTTCTCACATTGAGCCACAAATACCAAAAACCGTTTTGAAGTTAAAGTCTTTGTTGACCACTTTGGTATCTACCTTGGTCAAGGACCATCATCTACAAAGTAAATTTGATTAGATTATTTTAAGTTGCTAAGCAAGCTCAAGTGGTTCTTAGCTTAGACAATGAAGACTCCACTCTAGACTAGCCTTTTTTTGTTGGTGCCTTAGGAAGAAACAAAGAAGAGAAATGAATTTAAATGTTTTTCTATTTTTGAACACTATATGTTTTTATATCCCTATTTCAAGGGAGTCTTTCTTTTCAAACTCTCTTTTAACTATATGCATTGCATGATCTCATATATATATATATATATATATATATATAAGTCATTCTACTTTGATATGTTTTATTAACTCTATATGTATGATCGTATATCATCTGAAATTGAACATGATGAGATCTTATATGCTTAAAAACTTAATTTTTCAAAAATGTGTTTGTCACGGTTAAAAAGAGAGAGATTGTTATATCAAAAAATTATCTATGATTCCTAAAATAATTAATTTTTAATTTTAATAAACATAAGTGTTTTTGAAAATAAAAATAAAAATATCAAACATTAAAGACAATAGTATAAATCATATAAGAAGATTATACAACAGATTGTATATGCATGATAACATGTCTGAGTAAACATATCATTTGTCTCATACAAGTATTTTAAATATAAATTTTAGTTATATATAATAAACATTTACTATGTAAAATATGCAAACTAAAATAGTGATTAGTTTTAGATCTCAACATTTTTCTTAATCTTTTTTTAGCATTTGCCATTAACTCTAGTTGCTTACTTAGTTTAGTACTAACATGACTAATAAAATGAATAATTTATTAAAAGTTAAAAAAATATAATAAAAAAATTATATGCAATTACCTTATTTATAAAAAATAATAAATATATTACTTAATTAAATTATTCACCTAAAGTAATTTAATTATCTTAATTTAAAATATTTTATCTTAAATAATCTTAATATTGGTGTAAAAAAATAATTTCAATATTCTTCATTTATTTAGCCATGTCAGTACTAAAAGAATTAGGAATTAAACAACATAAAAATTGTTAAAGATTTAAAATTGACAAATTATTTTTTTGGTAAAAGATGAAAAAGGATAAAGATATATTTGCGGGTATTAAAACATATTTGATCTCTTTCAAATTTATACATCAATATTTCAAAGAAAAAGTATAATTTTTTTAAATTAAAGTGAGAAAAATATAATTTAAATGACTCCGTAAAAAGTCCTAATCCTCTGTTTTAAACGTCTTCAATCTAAAAATGGCATAACCATTATATTGCTGCATTTCTAGGCTGTTCAGCTTTTATTGTCGTGTTTTTGTTTTTTTAAATGCTTGCATTGTCAGTTTGGACCAAACTCGTGATTCTATTGCATATTATTGTCCTTGGCTTTCCTTTTCGGCCTCTTATTGGTGTTAATTATTGTTTCTTTAAGCTTTGTTATTAGAATTGGATTGGTATTTACACTCCATAAAAACATTGAGTTAATGAGTTACTGTTTGAATAAATAGGTCATTGATGACACTCTATGAATCGATATAATATTAAATATATAATTTTATGGGATTCAAAGTTATTGTTTCATCTTTTGAAGAAAAAAATAAATTAAAAAAGTGTATGATTCAGTCGGGTCAAGGGAGTTGTCAGGTTACTGGTTTTCATCAAACCTACCCTAATCAAACTGGTATGTTCCACCCGTGTGAGCCAAGTCTAGTAACATTGTCTTCAAGTATTCTTTTTGTGCTTGGTTTGAGAAAATGGAGAATAGAGGAGAAATTTTTATAACTCTTTTTTTTTTCTCTAATTTTTATGATGGAAAGAGAAAAGAATTGAAGAGAGCAAAATTTCTAATCTCTACTCATTTATTTTTCTATCGGGAAGAAGTGAGATATAAAAATTTTGGGTATAATGTTTAGAAGAGTATTTTATCTTGTATGATACACAAGGTAATTGTTTATTTTATAAAACTAAAACTTATACAAATATTATATTATAGGTATACAATGCATTATAAAGATTATGAACCTTTAGATTGATTCAATTTTTATATTATCACGTACCTTCTGCATGATAACAAAATTTTTTGTTCATTTAAAAAAAAACTTTATCACCAACCGTATGTCATTGTCGAAGCAACTCCCGATGATAGTTTTCGTATTTCTCCTTTCTTCCCAAAGTGAAAGGATATGGTTATTTGGTTGCCCTAAAGTTTAAAATTGTTTTTCTTTTTCTTGCAAGGAATAAAAATTCCTCTATTATTTTCAAATCCAAAACTAAAAGGAGAAACATGGAATGAAGACTTGTGACGAATCTGGTGGAGTGTCTGCATCCAAGAGAGCGTGGACCCTACAACAGATGTGATGGAGAGGTATTAATAACTAAAATTTTCTAAAATTATTAAAAAATATTTTTTAATTAATTAAAAAGTTTTATTAAATATTTTGAAAGTTTTAATAATTATTAGTATTTAAATTAAATAATAAATATTTATAAAAATTATTTTATATAATATTTATTAGAGAAATATGTATTTTTATGATATTTATTTGTAATAAATATTTAGAGAAAAAGATGTGTTTTGTTATAATTTTTATTTTTTATATATTTTTATTTTAATTATAATTGTGTTAAGATAAAAATATACATTATATATATACATATATTTATTTTATATATTATATTTATTAACTATATTATATTTTGTTATAATTATTTAGTATAGTTTTAATAATTATTTTATATGTATATGGATATATTATAAGTTTTTATAATTAAATAACTTATTTATTTTATTAAGTGAGGGAAGGACTTGTAATTGGGATTAAAATGTTTTCATTATTGATTAGTGAGGAGTTAAGTTTTTAAAAGAAGGTTAAATTAGTTTTTGAAAGCTTATATTTTTACTTTTGCGCATATGCTCTAAAGAACAAGAAGGAAAACAAGAATTTATGAAAGATCACCTCGGAGATCCACGTCCTTCATCAAGTATTCATCGATGTAAGGGAGGTGAGTAATCTCACTCTAAGACGTGGGATAATTGTTAAGTAGTAAGGTTGGTCCCTAATCTCTTGTTTGTTGTATGCATTGTATAAAGAGAATTCTAATTTGTATCTGTTTATAATTTATTGTCTCCTATATGATTATTCTATTCTTGTATTGTCATTAATTGTTACATTCATGATTAATTTCATTCATCTATTTGATGTATGTATGGTATAAAGGGGGGTTCTCCCAAATGTTTTCCGTTCTTAAATTTTAGTTTTTTACTCTTATAATTGTTGTAATTATGATTGTCTATGGTTAATTTCATGTATTAATGTTTTTTTATATGATTTGAGTTGCCCATGGATTCCTATGGGAACCTTAAGGGAATGCATTTATTGGGCAATTGTATGAGAAGATATTATGAGTATGCAATTATTTGAAATTGAGATTGAATTTGTGTAATTGATGGTATTATAGACTAATATTAGGCTTTAATCTATGTTCTTACCAATTGGATTCGAAGAAGAGAGTTTGGATGTGAGTTGTGCCTGATTATAAAAATTCTAGCATGAATATTCCTTAGTATTTATGTGATTTCTCTGTATGTGATAAATGAAATTGATTTTTGATTATTGGGTTAGAAATTATACATTTGGGGTTATAGTTTAGATATAAGAATCACATAAAAATGTTAAGAAACGAGCGAGTTATGTTAGTCACAAGATGAGTCTTCCATTCTGTGCGCGAGACATAATGTTTGACACTTAAAAGTAGAGCTGTCAAAACGGGCTACCCGGCCCGGCCCACCACGGGTTGGCTATTTGGTGGGCCAACCCAACCCGGCTCATTTATCAATGAGCTCAAAAAAATCGAACCCGGCCCGGCCCACCACGGGTTGGTGGGTTAAACGGGTTCGCTCACCTTTAAAAAAAATAATTTTTTTCATTTTTTTTTCTTAATATACAACTAAAGACCAAAAATTTAAACTTATTTTAAAAATTTGAGATTCTTAATTAAGACATCCATAAATGAATCATTCATCCTAAACATTAAATGATAATTTTAAATACAATCAAATCAAATCTAAATAATCTCAAATAGATAAATATAATCCAAAATCATCTTAAACTTCAAATATAATCCAAAATCATCTTAAACTTCAAATACAATCCAAAATCATAAAAATTACAAATCACAATCCAACATTAAATTATTATTGTTTCATGTTGGACTGCATCATGACCTAATAATTATTGTATTTTTTCAAAAAAAAAAAATTAATCACGGGTTGGTGAGCCAGCCCGGCTCACCACGGCTCACCAACCCGTATTGAAATTTGACCCGCATTGAAATTTTCAAATTTTTTTTAACCCAACTCGGCTCGAACCCGTGGTGAGCCGGGTTGGCTCACCGGGCCAAACCCATTTTGACAACTCTACTTAAAAGCTTTGCGAGAGACCTTATATGATCAAATTAGGTTTTGTGGTATTCATAGATGTTAGCTTTCCAATGACACTAAAATCACCTAAAATGGAGGTCTAGAACTCAAGTTAAGATCAAATTAGTGAGTAAAGGTCAGTTGTCAAGTTTAGGCTGAAATGTTGCAAATTTGTAATTTTTAAAAATTGTATATGGGAGAATTAACTGTTAATGTCAACATAAAATTTGTAGATAATTGTTTAGGATTTAGATAATTGTCTTGGCTTTCTAATAAAATTAATATTAACTTGATAGCATATATATAACTCTAGATAAGGTGTTTGGACCACACGATGTCTTAGAAGATTAAGTTAAGAAAATGTAGTTATGAATGGTGATGACAAATAGTTTTTCCCTTCAAGTATTTGATCCTATAAATGGTTTGAGGTACCTATATTAATGTCTAGGAAACATAAATAATGAGAGAGGATAATTGTGAATAATTTATAAGGTGAGTTAATTGTTAATGACTTGAGGTGTTTGATGATAGCAATGCCTAAGGAATCAATTTGTGGTATCAATAATATTGCTAGACTAGTTAAATTATTAATGTAAATGCTTAATTTGATGATGATCTCTTAATGGTTATGACTAAGGTTTTGGTTTCATAATAATCCTTGTGTTAATTGATGGATATGATTGAGAATGATGAGTGAACATGAAATTGTGATGTTATGATGAATGAATGTTGCAAATGGAACGATATTGGAAAATTGTTGAGTAAGGTTATATATGCTTACTAAGGTTATTTTTAAGTGTTTTACTGATTGAAATGTTAATTGTGACTTTTGGTATGAAACTTGTCCTTTTACTCGAGTTGAAGTGGATTGGTTGAGTGATTCTAATGTTTGATGAATGTAAAATAAACATGAATGCTCTTGATACATTGATTGAATGAGATACTTGACTCATGTATGGAAAATCGTGTATAACGCAGATCATGTATAAGGCAAATCGTGTATATGGAAAATCATTTGTATAGCAAATCGTGTATATGGAAAATCATTGAGTATGTGCAGTGATTCATGAATATGATAAAGTCTGTGTGACATGCATCATATGCACGTGAATCGACAAATTGACATATCATTATAAATGTATTACATATATCTTGTGATTGGTACCACATGCATGCAAATTAAGAGTTCGTATCTATTGCATCTCATATTCACATGTGATTGTATTGTATCTTGAGATTAATGATTGATGTATTGTGGATAAGTTATTAAGTTTGATAGTGTTAATTATATGTTAATACCAATGTTATTGCTATAAAGAATGTATTGAGTGTGTTTGACTATCCATCTCTTATTTCATGCCATGAGTTAATTAAAATGAGATGTTTCTCACTTCCCTTATTCCTATGTTGTTGTTATGAATATTGATGCAGGTGAGGTTCAATAACATTTTGATTATGATGGTAATGAGGCTTGATCGTTATTTGGGAAGTGCTCTAATAGGATATGTAACATCAGGAATTGCCTAGGATTGGCTATTGCATTGTTATTTTATTTCTAGGATATGATATTAGACCATTTGGTTATGTTTTTACTTTGAAGTTTAATTGGAGTTTTGATTTGAGAATTTAGTTATATGATTTCCTCTGCCAGAGTTGATATTGTTCAATTAATTATTTATGAATGAACTCAATCTTGGATTAAAGCATTCTTTATTTTACTTATTATCACATGTGAGGTAGAGGGTGTCATATGGGCCATGTTGAGTGTGGTTAATGACGATTTTGTCAATGTTAGAGGAGTTGGAGAGAGTGAAAGCTTTGTGATGGATTTGGTGGGGGGAAGGGGAGTTGTGTCTATGTCATTGATGAGAGTTAGAGAGAGCAATGCAAACAAAGGATCCATTCAATCATCAACCTCGTCCGCACCAAGTGTAGGTAAACCATGTCGAGCGTGACCCTATTTTCAAAAATGAATTAAGTGAATATTTGCTTATGCATGTGAGTAGAATGATTAGTAAGTCTTATGGATTAATGATTAGATTTGGAACATGTGTATAATGTTAGAGTTTGAGAATGTATGAAGTGTTGTTAATGTGAGTTTATGAATTTTTGAGACATGTGTTATGTAAAAAGAGAAAGTGATTGTGTAAAAAAGTCTAAGTATATCTTAATAGTGATGTGACTTATGTGTAATCATGTGTATATGAATCTTGTGATCATACATAGAGTTTATATGACATGCATCATGTTATCTCCTTTGGCAAGTGTACCAAATCGTATAAGTAGTTCAATGAAAGTATGAGTATCGTCTCCCAAGGGACTTGCGCAATACTTTGCAATTTCACTTGTTATACTAACTAAGCTACCAGAAAACAATAAGAGTTTGATTTGCTGCAGTAAATAATGTAAACAAGCAATAACAATTCTTTTTGGTATTTTGGTAAACACTTAGAGTGCAAAACTTGAATCTAATGCAATATTAATAAATTGTTGGGGTTTGACTTCACTAAACCTTCCTCTCATGCTTATCACTAAGTTCACAATAGTTATTATTAAGAATTTATCAATCACTCTCAAAAGTAACCAACCCTAATCTCTTACAAGTTGGCATCTAAGTTGCTAACTTAAACTATCAATCTCTTGCATAGTTTAACCTAGAAACCAGCTTTAAAAACAAGAGCTTAAGAAAGACTAATGGCATTTACTCTATTTTTAGCAATAAGCACCATTAGCTTCTCTATTTCAAGTCAAAGGTTTAAAATCATTTCTCAATCTCTTAAAAACCTTAAGTTCAAGTTAAGGGTGATCAAGCCATAACAAGCATTATGCACAGAAAAAGAGCAATAAAACTGAATAACAACTTAGATTGATAGCTTAGAGTTTACACATAAGAATGAGTTTAGTTACATCAAACCCCAACAAGGGTGAGTTTAGCTACACATAGAGATGTAGAACTCTACAAATGATGAAGAAAGGAAGAAGCTTGATCTTGAAGGTTCCCGAGCTCTCCAGCCGCCACACACACTCCAAGAATGATCCTCCTTGCTTCTCTCCTCGAAAATCCCCCTTTTAGGTCATAAAAGCTTTTGTCTTATGTGAATAATGACATGTTAGCAAAATCCACACTAAGCGTGAGAAGCCACGCTAAGCTTGAGGATGGGTCTGGAGTGAAATGAAGTTCTGGGACTCCCACGCTCAGCCTCAGTTCCACACTCAGCGTGGGGAGTGAAATTTTGTTCCAGGGACTCTCTGCCAAGCTGAGGCTAAGCGTGGGACTAAGGCTTAGCCTGGGGACTTAACGACAAATTCCTTCAACTTCAAATTCACCATTTTGTGCTTAACTTCCTTCCTTCTTTCCTAACTTTCTCCTAAACTACAAAACAACAACCAAATACTTGTAAGTTACCTAAAAACATGATTCAAAAACAAAATGTGATCACCTAACAATTTAGATATGTTTTGAGTTAAAAACAAAGTCTAAAGCAAGAAAAATTGATATAAATGCTTCGAACTAGGCCATAAACTTAATGAAATCATAGCACTTATCACATCATTTGTATAACGTGTTTTTATGATGGGTACGATGTGAAATATGCTATCAAGGAAAGATCCATTGTGTAAAAGCTTAGAGATTCCATGACCTTGAGGATAACTAAGTTTGGGAGCTCTAATCCTGCCACTTTGTGTGCATGGGGTGAAACTTGACCAACATATATAGCTATCCTAACATGCCAATGGTGTATTTTCTCCTAATGAAGAGTGTTGTGATATTTGAGCCAAAATGAACTCTTAGGCTACTCGATCTTCAGGTAGGGATAAAGTATTTTACTAGTGCCACATGCATGTAACTTTAGGAGAGTCATGTGCATGAGTATAACATACCTATTATTTGTGAATGACGAAATAGATTAATATTGGATGTGTGAAATAAACCTTATTGTATCTTGTAATTAAAGCATGAGATTTAACATGCCTTGACTTTTATGAATTATATAATGTGATTAATTGTGATAATTGTTGTTGCTTTAATTACATATTATTGTTATGTTTGTGTGTAACTATTCAACCATTTTCTACATCGGTAATCGAAGTAAGATGTTTCTCACTCCTATTTTCTTTGTTATCTTGTTTTGGTGTGTTTTCATAGGTGATTTTAATTATGGAGGAGTTTGAGCTTATTGCTGGACTCGCTCTAATAAGATGTGACATAGGAACTTTAGATAGGGATTATTTTCTATTATTGTTGCATTAGCAATTTTAGTTTCTTTAAAAATATTCCCATTTCAATTAAATATTCTTTATCATTGGTTTTAGTTTTATTCTTGTCATTTGAAAGAGTTGTAATGTGATACCTTTGTCCTTAATTTTTTGTCTTTTAATAAAGTATTTTTTAGGTCTATTATTTTATATTATTAAATTTTTGTATGAGTGATAGAAAGTGCCACATTTAGTGGTATCAGAAGGTCACCCACTCGTACTTCATGGGAAACTTTCTAGAAGGTCACTCATTCACCCATTTTCTAGAAAATTTCCCAGAAGATTACTTATTCCTAAATTGCTCCTAACCAAACTCACTTAAATATGAAGTTCTTATGTAATGAGCTACCAAAAGATCGATGTATCTTATTGGTATAAATAATACAAATTATTATTTTTTAAGTCATCTTCAACTGTACAATCTCACACATGTACAAATTTTTAAATCTCTTTCATTCTAGTGTGTTTGGATTGTTATAATATGGACATATGACAAACATCATTATATATTTTGATTATTTAAATTTAGTCAAAATTGTTGAAATATTAAAAATTAATTTTCTTTTGCATAATATATATATATATATATATATATATATATATCATCTAATTTTTTCCTTTTATTTTACAAAAATAATTTTTATAATATATAACAATTGAAATTTACATAAATCTAATAATGATTAATAATGAATAATAATAATTAAAATATTTTTATCCAATTTCTTCTTTTATTCTGCAAAAGTAATTTTATAATTGATTAAATTTTATAGAAATGACAAGAAACAATTAAATTTGTCTAAATAAAGACATAGACATATAATTTAATTAGTCACATATTTAAAATTAATTAATTTTATTTTATATAAAATATATTTAATAATTATTTATAATTATTGAGGTATTAATTATTTTGATATATTTATTTACTCAATTATATTCATTAATAGTGTAAAAAAAACAATATTCACTTACAATTTATTTTATAATAACATCATATATAGTCATATTTAGGAGGACTTTTTTGGAGGAAAGCTTTAAAATTATATATAAAAATATTTAGAAATTTTTGGAAGAAAGAAGTTATTCCTTTTATGTTATATATTTATATTTATTTATAGATATGACATTCACTACTTATTTTTTGTATATTCCGGTTTAATTTTTGTTTTATTAGTATTTTCAGGTTCAAGTTATAACTGCAAGAAACAGTTTTTGTATTATATATTAACTTTATCTGATTGGTGATTTAATGCTTGCGTTGCTAACGCTCTTTATGGCCGAGCAAGTGCATAAATTCTGGCTGGGCATTTTGGGTAACCCCTAATTTAAGAAATGTTTATATTTAAAGTAAAATATTCAAAATGAAAATAAATAATTATTTGAATTTAATTAAAATACAGTAATATATACTCTATCATTCAATCACATATCGTCACATATATTAATTATTTTTTATTTTTATAATAATTACTTTAAAATTATCTAAAAAATATTTTTATTTAATTACATTAGAAAAAATGTTACATACAGGAATATACAAAAAGTGTCACTATAAGTACAATATATATATATATATAAGTATATATCTATTTTACATATACTTACGTACAATTATAATGTTAATTTTGAATGAGATTTAACAACATATTTTATATGTTATTACATTTTATACCTACATTTTTTAATAATATACCAACATATATTATATTTATTATGTGAATAAAAATAATTTTTAATGACATATTGTGTTACTATAGGATATGTATCACTATATAACAATTTTCTTACATTTTAATTAAACTTTCCTTCCTCAAAATACACCAATCTAAACTTTTGTAACCATAATAATTAATGGAAGGAGGCTTTTTCGAGACATTCAAATTCAAAGCATATTTTATAAACCAATGGAGATAGAGAATAAGAGAGAAGACACAAGATCTTTCTGGTCCAATTGCTGCAGGAATTGGAAATCAAGAAAGCCACTTAGAGAAGACGTTTCAGATTCCTCAAATTCAAGAGCAATGGAAAAGAAGCCAGGGTGGAAGGCCATTTCCTACATCTTAGGTCTCTGTCTGAACAAAAAAAAATGTGCATGTATATGTACAATTATAGGTGTGTCATTTATTGTTATGATGACTAAACTCTTACGATGATTTTGCAGGAAATCAAGTAGTTGAGAGGATTGCAACAATGGGCATGATGGCGAATTTCATGGTGTATTTGTTGCAAGTCTTCAACTTGGGTCAGGTTGCTGCTTCAAATATTCTTGGCATATGGATTGGAGTGAGCAATTTCACACCAATTCTTGGTGCCTGTGTTGCTGATGCCTATCTAGGAAAATTCAGCACCATTGCTATTTCATCATTTGGAACACTCGTGGTATGCTCTCCTCAATTTCACAGATATTCATTACCATATACCTTACATGTCAATTTAATTTGAGACTCTTAGTTGTTATGCTTAAACTTAGTCATCCCCAGGTTTGGGGAAATACCATTTTACTGACCCTGATTTCATTCCGTCCACTTACAAATTCATAAATTTAATTAACCAAAATTGCAATTTATCAGTTAAATTTTTTTTCATTCTCTTTGTAAAGTTACAGGACATGAGTACGTGTATGCCTTAGTGTGTGAACTGTGAAATTGGACGTTTCTTAGATATAAGCCTGTGTGCGAGATTTTTTCGGTTGACATAGTTAAAATTCAGAGCCAGATAAGGAATTAACAAAGACTTCGGTAATGTATCACAATAGAGCAATGTGATGTATGATAGGGGTAAACTTAATTTAATCATAATTGTTATTGTTAGAGATCCCACATATATAGTCTTAAGAAAATAGATCTATTGTTATGCTCTTAAGAAAGTGAATTTGAAAGATCTCTAAAACTACTCTTTTACATATTAAGAGTTAAATTTGTCCAATTAGACATTCATTGATAGTCCAATATTTATCTAGCCAACAATCAAGGGTGAAGTTTGCCTAATTGGGCATTAATTACAGTCAAACAACAATTGTTAAAATAAACTTTGATACTATATTAAGAGATCTCTAACACCACCTTCTTACACATCAAGGGTGAAGTTTGCATGCTTGAACATTTACTGATAGTCTAATAACTATCTAACCTCAAGGATGAAGTTTGCTTGTTTCGATACTAATATTAGTCAAACAAAGATTGTTAGGAGAAGTTTTGATACTATATATATAAAGAGATCTCTAAAACCACGTACCCTTTTACATATCAATGTGAAGTTTATTTAATTGTAATTGACTGATAATAAAATAACTGGGTAAGAACACTTCAAGTATGAAATTTGCCAAATTGGACACGAATAACAGTAAAGTAACTATTGTTAAGATAAATTTTGATACTATATTATGAGATCTGTTGTACCACCCTCTTACACATCAAGAAAGAAGTTTGCCTTATTAGACATATATTGATAGTCTGATACCTCTCTAACAACATTATAATGGTGAAGTTTGTCTAATTGGACACTAATAGCAGTAAAACAACATCTCTAGAATAAGTTTTAATACTACATTAATAGATCTAATAGTTGTCTAACAACACCTAAAGGGTGTTGTTCAGTCAACCAAAATATTGTTAGGAAAAGTTTTGATATTATATTAAGAAATCTCTAAAATCACTCTCTTACATATCAAGAGTGAAGTTTATGTGATTGGACATTTGTAAATAGTCCAATAATAATTTAATAATAATTATTAAAAAAAGCTTTGATATTATATTAATAAGATGAGTTTGAAACTAAGTCACTCTTTGTAAAACTGACTAATAAGTTAAAAATTATTTTTTATTTATATCATTGGTCAATGTAAAATTTCACAAATTTCAAAAATATAAGAACCAAACTTCTATTCCCTAAAATATAGCTCTAAAATAAATTCTGGTTAAAGTTTTACAGACTTACATTTATAACACATTTTTCCCTTATTATTAATTTGTTGATTATATAATCATTTGCTTTGTTAATGATTAATTAGGGAATGGTGATACTAACACTAACAGCTTGGTTGCCACAACTTCATCCTCCAACTTGCACTTCTCCCGAAAAATGTGTTCCTTCAACCAGTATTCAACTTGGCATCTTAATTTTAGGCTTGTGCTGGCTAGCTGTGGGCACAGGTGGAATTGGACCATGCATTATTCCCTTTTCCATTGACCAGTTTGACACAACTACTACTAAAGGGAGGAAAGGAGTGAACAGGTTCTTTAATTGGTACTACACTTCTCAGACAGTGGTCCAGTTGATTAGTCTTACAGCAATAGTATATCTCCAAAACAAAAGCTGGATCTTGGGTTTTGGCATACTAAGTGTCCTCGTGTTAATTTCAATTATCATATTTTTTGTTGGAGCAAACGTTTATGTTTACATTCCAGCAGAGGGGAGCATTTTTTCTGGTATTGTACAGGTGTTTGTTGCCGCTTATAAGAAGCATCGCCTCCAAATTCCGGTAAAAGAAGAGGAAGGTGTTTACTATGATCCCCCAATGGATGACCAAGAAACACTGAGGTTGCCGTTAACCAAAGAACTTAGGTAATGTGCCTCTATACTTAATTCTTATCTAATTAACTAGAATCATGTTTCTTTGACTGTTTTCATTATATCTTATCATAAGGATAAAAGGTACTACGTGATTTCAAGAGAATAACAATTTGTTTTTTTATAGTTAATTAATGAGCAGTTTATTTTATGGTAATTAATAAAAAAAGATAAAATTGAAAAATAAATTGTAAACACTAAAAAATGATAGTCTTTTTATTTTTAGTACAAATATATCAACTTTTAATATTTGACTCAATGGTGTAAAAAAAAAGAAAAAGATTTGATTCAAATGATTGGTAAAGAAAAAAAAAATTCGACTTAAATGAGTAAAGATAAAGTACCAAGCTATTATAAGAAAAACAACAGTTGTCATCTGAATATATTGATTAATTTGTTTTGTATATACATGTAATATTGACAATTGATATTTGATCTAATCAATAACTGATATTAACTGATCATTTAAAGAGTTACTCTTTTCAAATGAATGCGATCCCATCTTTTGTGATAAATAAGGAAGAAAAAGAAAGTTTACCTCCCATTTTTTACTATATAAGGTGGAGCATCAATAGTGTCAAAAATACAAAATTTACAGATCATGTGACATGTGATGTATGTTTTAAATATTATTCGATCTCTAAATTTAGAAAATATTGTCACATTCATCTATTATCACTTTAGTCACTTGTTTTGTTTTTTTAATTTCGAACTAATATGATTATCAATTTTTACTTTTAATAATTTTTTAGTTTCATTAAGGAATCAAATTGTAGTTTACTCTATTATTTGTTATGAAGATTAAATATTTTTTTTGTGAATTACTAATGTAAATATTTGATTTTAAACTAAAAAAGAATACCACAAATAAAGCATGTAAAGCACTACACACTTAGTTATTTCTTGTGAAAAAAATTGGAGAAAAACATCATATTATTGCTCTAATTAAGGAGAATTTTACGAATTAAGTGTGTGTAACGAAGGTCCTATTTGATTTTTTTCCCAGGTGTTTAAACAACGCAGCCCTGATACAAGGCAACGAAGTGAACTCAGAAGGGTGCGTGGAAAACCCGTGGAGGCTGTGCAGCATTCAGCAAGTGGAAGAAGTAAAATGCTTGATCAAAATGCTTCCGATATGGGCCTCGGGCATCCTCTGCTTCATCCCCATAGCCCAACAAGGCAGCTTCCCGGTCTCCCAGGCCCTGAAAATGGACCGCCACATCGGGCCCAACTTTGAGCTTCCCGCCGCATCGTTCAGCGCGGTGTCCCTAATCACCATCGCCATATTCCTCCCATGCTTCGACCTCTTCCTGCAGCCACTTCTCGCCAGACTCACGCGACAAGAAGAAGGCCTCACCAGCCTCCAGAAGATACTCATCGGCGACATATGCTCCATTCTCACAATGCTCACCGCGGGCCTCGTCGAGTGGCGCAGAAGGGTCGTCGCCGCCGCCGCCACGTCACGTGCACCCATGTCCGCCACGTGGCTGGCGCCGCAGTTCGTCTTCTTGGGGCTGTGTGAGATGTTCACCCTCGTGGGGCACATTCAGTTTTACAGCTCGGAGTCGCCGGAGAAGATGAGAAGCGTGGGGAACTCGTTGCAGTATCTCGTGATCGCGTTCTCCATCTACGTTGGGACGTTGGTGGTGAACGTGGTGCACCAAGTGACTCGGAAGCGTGGTGGGGTTGATTGGCTCCACGATGACATCGATGCTGGGAGGTTGGACTACTATTACTTCCTTGTTGCGGGGTTAGCGGCGCTCAATCTTGTCTACATCGTCTTCTGCGTTAGACGCTACCGTTATAAGATCAAGGTCAAGGTAGAAGATCGTCATGTCGACACACACCTTGACCCTTGAGGTGTATCGTGAAAATAATTAGTTCCATAAGATGAATAAAACTTCAATTATGGGTGCCTAGCTATAGTGCATCTATTATTATAATATTTTTTATTTATAGAAATAACAAAGATAGTAATAAGATTTAAGAGATTGACATATAAGACTTTATATATATATATATATATATATATATATATATATATATATATATATATATATATATATATATATATATATATATATATATATATATATATTTTACTATATATATATATATATATTTATAATAGCATGTGTGTAGAAATAAACCGTAATTCAACCATAATTGTAAAGCTTTTCTCAAAAGTGGTAAAGATACACATACACAACTTAAACCGTAATTCAACCATAATTGTAGGGTGTTGGGTGTTAAATACTATTATCCTGTTCCTCTTAATACTAGCCTTTTATAATATAAAATTATGAGTTTTAATCCTTACAATGAGATGAGAACACAAGCTGCATGGTTGTGAGCTTCTGACCACTAAATTGGTTACCCTATTGACTAACTGGAGTAGGGAAAGACTTCTCACAATTTTGACATTCAAACATCTTCTCTCCTATAGGTTGCACTTTCGTAGTGTTTTGCCCTCGCCTTGTTATCCTTATCATAAATTTGGGACATATTCACTGGTATAGGAAATTAGCAAATCTCTAGGTAATTATCAATTTGCTTAACCTTGGAGCACTATTAGAAAAGTGTTATTTTTTTATAAATTTTTTTAAAAAAATTATTTGCAGAAATTTTTTGTAAATTTTTTTATAATAATAATTTCAAAAAAAAATTTACGGATATATTTACAAAAAATAATTTGTACATATTTCTTACAATTTTTTTTATGAAAAATAATCTACAAGAAATTTTTGCAAATTTTACTACAATTTTAATGATCATAACAAAAATTCCATGGTAAAATTTGAAAAAAATATTGTAATAATTTTATTTATTTTTTTTTTTTGCAGATTTTCTTACAAAAATAAATTTGTAAGTAATGTTTATTAAATGGTAGAAAAATTTTGCGGGTAACTTTTTCTGTGATTTTCCTGCCAATTTTAATCCGCATGAAAAATTTAAAAAAAATAAATTTATAAGTTTAATATTTATAAAAAAAAACTTTAAGTCCCACATCGATTAAAAATAAAACAATTAAAAAGTATATAAGTTGGGATAACACTTACCTGTTGAAGATTATTGATAGAATTTGTAGTAACTTTTTTTAATTTTTTCGTAAAAAATATTCCTGCAAAATTTCTTATGAAAAAATTCGCAAGAAACTTTCCTACGAATTTTTATTTGTAGGAAACTTTCCTGCGAATTTTTTTCACAAGAAATTTCTCAGGAAAATTTCTTGCAAATTTTAAAATTCGCAAAAACATATTATCCATGAAAGTATTACCTACAGATAAAATTTCGCAGAAAAATGTGTAAGAACAACGTTTCCTGCAAATTCTAATAGTGGAGGCGCAAACAGTTAATCAACATCACACACTTGGATCTTTCTCCTGCCTCAAGGATTGTACTAAGAAAAATACGTTGACAACTCCTTAAACTCTTAAGCATATTTTACGACAATTATACTCCCTTGATTGAGTATTAGGAACTCCATATCTCCTAATTATAAATGCCCTCAATAAAGTACTTCTCCAAGAAAATTTCTCTAAAGACTTCCCTTCCCATGTTATGGATATAGCTTTCACAACTAAGCATTAACAAATATTCTTTGATCAATACATAGCCTCCTCAACGAGCATAAAGGTGTCAAAGGCCTCCTTTATCCATTTGGACATGTCATTACATGAAAATTTTTCTTAATTTTCGTCAGCTAATTCTAAGTTTCATTAGTGTTGTAGCCTTTCTTGAAAGTAGGTATGTTTCTTTGAAAATGATATAGACCATTGTATTCAACAACTCAACCAACAATAACAACATTTTGATTTCTTGCAACGTGTACTAAGTCTTGCAAAGAATTAGTTATCACATAATAGTTCCTTATAGTCATTATTACTCCCTAAATAAGTTGAGATTAAGGATGTGCAAAAAATCAAATCGATTCGAATCAGTCTGATCCTTATTAATAAAAAAATCTAAACCAATTCATTTTTCAAAATCAATTTGATTACCTAATCTATTTTTACTAAGTGAATCGATTTAGTTCAATTTAAATCCATATATGAGTAAAAAGTAGATAATTGCATCGCATCAAACCAATTCAATTTTAAAAAATCTTATATATATTTTTAAAAAATCAAAACTTATCCACTGTATAAAAAATAATTGATTAACTAATTCACTTTTATATAATGGATCGATTTAGATTATCAAAAATTCGATCCATAAACACTCCTAGTTGAGATCATATAAGAAGTACACAAAAGCAAACATCATAATAAGTCAAACTACACATAGAAAATATATATAGAAAGCACAAAACACACTAGTGAAAAAATCGATTTATTTTAATATATAACTAAATATGAGGTCCTCTATCTTCCTAATATTAATATAATAAATAAAAAAATTACAATTAAAGAAAACAACGAGATTTTTAAAATGTATTCGCAATAGTAAAAGCTTCACTTTAAACAATTAGTTGCATATTTGAGAAAGAAAAAAACCCTAAAAGACACAAGAAACATTTTAAAAAAAAGGTTGTCATTCCAAAAGTTACACAAGTTTAAAAGGCAAACATAACTAAACATAAAGGAAGGTAAACACAACTAAACTTCAGCAATTCTCAAGTTTTGATGTCAACAATAAAAGTAAAATTATATGTTATTAATAAAATAATACATAAAATAGATATATAGTTACATATATTATAAATTATATGTTATAAAAGTTAAATTAGTAATATACAAAATATGTTGTTAAATGTCATTCAAAATCAACACTAAAATTATATGTAACTTTAGACTAAAAACTTAATTAATTTGGTCCCTTATATTATTTTAAAGTTTCAATTTAGTCCCTCTATAATTTTTTGTTTCAATTTGGTCTCCAATAATTTAAAAAATATCAATGCGTGAATTCCGTCCAAATTTTACAAACGGTGCTAAATGTGGATGACGTGGATGCCACGTAGATGCATAGGTGGCAAGCTTCCATACGTATGTTGTTGTCCTCCTCCTCCTTCTTTAATGCATCTAGAACGACCCGTTCTAGAACCAGAACGGGAGAACGTCAACAAGGATTAATGTTTAAATTTAAGTGTTACATTAAAGAAGCATTAACTGATGTTTAAATTTAAGTGTTACATTTCAACAAAATGTTCAACAAAATGCAGCAATGTGGTTCAAAAATTGAAAACAAAAATTCATAACATAACATAAATTCAAAGACTGAAATATATGCATCAGAGTTGATCTTCTCATCCCTATTTTTCATATTGCCCATATAAATAATAAATCAGTTAGGTGTACCTTACTATCTGAGCCGCCACGACCTATAGTAGTAGATGCAATAAGCCTATGCATAATTCTAATGGCAGGGTGATCAAATGTAGATGAATTGCATTTACTAGCCTACTATTGTGTATAACCTGTTACAGCCCCCAAAACATGTATGGATTAAATGATCTTGGGTTTATTTTTTCCCTGGTTTGAAATCCAAATGTATCATTGAATTCCTCCAAATTGAGACGATGCTCTATATTAAAAAGTCGGTTAAAACCCTAATTTAGTCCATCATAATATTTGTTTATTTCAATTTAGTCCCACTTTAATTTTTTATTTCAATTTGGTCCCCAATAATTTAAATTATTGCAATGTTGGACTTCCGTCCAAATTATTTGAACGGAGTTAACTGTTGGTCACGTGGATGCATACGTGGGTGCTTAATCTTTCCATGCATTTGGAATCAGAACGGCCTATTCTAAAACCGGAACGGCCCGTTCTGGTTGCACTCATGGTGCGTAAATTTTGCATCCGAAATGCCCGTTCCAGATGCATTATTTAAAACCAACGAGTGCATCAGAACGGGCCGTTCTGGTTTCCAAAATGGGTCGTTCCGGATTCAGAATGGGTCGTTCCAGAATGCCAACCAATACATAATGTGGTTCAAAGATCAAAAGCAAATCATTTACACATACATAATTTTTTTTATCTAAAAAATAATATATTTTAAAAAATAAAAATTATATTCTAATAAATATATATATATATATATATATATATATATATAAATTATCATATGTATAAAATATAAATTTCGAAGAATTATTCATTTATCTCATTTGTCAAACTTTTGTGCTTTCTATTTATTGTATATGTTGATAAAAAAAATCAAAATTGTAAAAATTTATATCACATATCAAAAACATCTTTATATGATAAATAAATTAAATTTGATTTTTTGAAGATTTAACATATTTATTTTTATGTTTTTATTAGTGTTAAATTATTATTAAGTAGGTTTTTAAGATTGTAGTTCTAACCAAACATTTTAAAAAATGTCTATGATAAATAAATATATCATATTAATAACATGTGCTTTTAATAAAATTTAGGTTTAATTCTGTTAAATTATAATATAACATAATCTGACCTAGTTTATTTTCATCCTTAATTGTAATTGTAGATATAAAAACTTGTAAAAAAATAACTATAATATATATTTATACTTTTAAAAATTATATGTAAAATTTTTAATATTACAAATATATAAATAAGTATTGCTCCCACGATCTAAAATTTCTGGATCTGTCACTAACTATAATCATCGAGTTTGTATTTAACATTTTGGAACCAGAACGGCCTGTTCTGGTTGCACTCTTGATGTGTTAATTTTGCATCTGGAACGGCTCGTTCCAGGTGCAAAATTAACATACCAAGTGTGCAACTAGAACGGGCCGTTCTGGTTTCAGAACGGGTTGTTCTGACTCCAAATGCATTAAAAAAAATTGGCATCCACGTGTGCATCCACACTACGTGTGCATCCACGTGACATCCACGTGGCCAGCAGTTAACTCTGTCTAATTTGGACGAAAGTCCGACATTGCAATAATTTAAATTATTAGGAACCAAATTGAAATCAAAAATTAAAGTGGGACTAAATTGAAACAAACAAATATTATAAGAAATTAAGGTTTTAACCTAAAAAGTCTAAAGGAAATCAATCCTGGTCCACAATTTTCCCTGGTCAAAATTTTAACATGGAGAGAACTAAGAAACTCAAGAACAATCCTTGGATCTGGAACAGCCCATTCTGAATGTTGTTGCCTCCTCCTCCTTCTTTAATGATCTGGAATGACCTGTTCTAAAACCAGAACGGTCCGTTCTACTTGCACTCGTTGTGTGTTAATTTTGCATCTAGAATTGGCCGTTCCAGATACAAAATTAACACACAACAAGTACAAGCAGAACGAGTCGTTCTGGTTTCAGAACAGGTCATTCCAAATCATTAAAGAAGGAGGAGGAGGCAACAACATTCACATTTGTATATATATACATCTAGAATGTTGTGTGTTAACAGTTGGATTTACAAAATTCACATTTAATATAAAGTTATTGAGTGATGTAATACTTGATAAAAGTTACACCGGTGTAATTATAACCCCTTCTATATATATATATATATATATATATATATATATGCCACTCTTAATAAATACATCTCTCTTCTCAATTTTTAAAAAAATTCTAAATACTCTTTTAATTACTCATTTTTAAAATAAATTTTACTTCCAAAGGTTATCTTCTTTATTCACTACTCTTTCTTAACTCATTTTCTTTTATTACTTCTCTCTAATTATTATTTGCTTTTTTATTATTTTTTTTCAACAATCAAGATGCTCACTAGTCATTTATACTGTTCTTAATTTAATTTTTTTTTTTTTTACTTTTATCTTCTTCATTTTTAACCTTAATTTATTTGCTCTATCTTTAATATTGTATAAATTTAATATAAGGTTATAAATTTAAAGATGTCATTCATGAAGACATAATTCATTGGAAGACATAATTAATTAATTTTATGATAAATTATGGATTAAAAAAATAATATTTATTATAATTACTGGAAACTGATTTTTTGAATTGTATTTTTTATTTTAAAATATAGTTTTTGAAATTAATTTTTTCAAAAGAGTATAAATTTTCGAAAATTGAAGAGTATTATTTGGTAGGAAAAAAAGTCAGAAAAAGATATATTTGAAAGTATATTTAACAAAATTTCATAATAATATTAAAATAAGTAACAGTTATAGTATTATTTTTCGAATTCTAAGGTCGATACAAACTGTCACACAAAAAGAAAGAAAGAATTCTTTAATAATTAATAATCAAATAGACAAAATAATTTTACAACCACCATAATTTATACAATTTGATTTTTCAAAATGTTATTTGTCTATTAATTTTAACTTTTTAAATTCAAAATTTATCATAGTGAGGAGTGAAGGTTGTAAGGATGATGACAGCCATCATTATTGTTACTGCATTCACTACTATTATTACATTACCATCACTATCTCCATTATCTTGAAATGAAAACAAACAATGGGAAAGGAATAAGAGAGGGAAAACACACTCGTCTCATATGAATGCCCGGTCTCGGGCGCATAAGGAACTTCTTTTCCGTGCCTTTAATTAATCAAGCAGCTGACAAGGCCTCAAAGCAATAACATTAATTAGCAGGAGGAGCATACAGTCTCACTTGTTTTCGAATAGACGCACTAGGAATTGAAGATTTAAGATGATTTCTGATATTAGCATATAAAGTCAAAGATATTAAATTAACAGATTTCACTTTTACTGATTAGCTGGTTAATCCAATGTAACATCCATTCTTCTGTTCACGAACTAAAAAATTCTTTGCTGAGATCTCCTTGTTGTTTCGAGAGCAATAGTCACCGAACAACAAACTAGAAACAATTTAACTAAAAATTGCTTTTATTAAATCAAATCTAAAGTAACAGAGTAGAATCATGTTAGTGAGTCTATCCCAGCATTTTATATAAATATTTATAATAATATTAGTAATTTTGGATACACTCGTCATTATTTAATTGCTTATAAAAAAAGGTAGTAGTCATTTATATATGATTGTTAAAGAACAAATAATAGTTACAAAAGACTAACTCTTATGAAGTCGTAGAAGAACTTTTTGAAAAGTTGCATTTGTGATGCCTGGAAATGCATGAAGACTACAACACCGTCTCCATCTGAGCTTCGAGTAATCATTGCCCTATCTACTTGAGATACATCTGCTAAACCAAAATGCACAGGCTTTCCCCAACCAAAATCTGCTTCATACACTGGAATGTTTATCCAGCTTGTGAGAAGAATGTTATGACTCCCAGAATACGGGACACCCTTATGTTGTTGTCCTTGTCCATGGAAAAAAGAACTTATGTAATCCAATTGCTCTTGGCCTAAAGTTGAACTTAATTGTGACCTTATATACTCATTTGTAACCACATAAAGTGCTTCCCTTATCTTTTGAGAAGCATAACATAATGGGTTTGATATGACATCCCCCACACTACATTCAGGTGTCACTGTTCTTGCCAAAGCATTCCCAAAATAATTCTGAGGGAGAGGTGGAATCAATCTATTGCGAATATTAGCACTAAATCGAACTAGAGTTGGTTGGTTCTCACCAATTTCACGAGCCTTAGATGCACATCTCCATATATGAGCAGAAATAACTTCAAATGTGCTATAAGGTCTTGCCCCTTCTTTCATAGATTGATTGTTGGCCATTTTCTTTAGCTTCTCCACTTGGCTTGATGTGAGTTTCAACAGTGCACAACTTCTTTTGTTTTGCTCTATTCCTATTCCTGGCATTTTTGGCACAGGCTTCCACTCCGGGAGATCAACGCTTGGAGCTGATTGGTGCGGTAATTTTAGTAGTTTTCGATCAAGAAATGGTAGTTCATTGGATTCTGGTGTTTCTCCTCGAGCTAACTTTGCCCATATGTTGATGAAGTGAGCAAGGGCAATAGCTGTTGGGAACAAAGAATTTCAATTTTAAACGATATCTTAAAAATTTAAATTTAAAATTTTGAATTATTTTTCAACAATACCATCAGTCAAAGGATGAGACACTAGAACTCCAATGGCAAGGCCTTCACCACCATGGAACTTTGTTAACTGCAGCAACAGTAGGGGAAGCTCCTGCATAGGTTGAGTATAATCAACTTCTGGAACAAGTTCCTTGGTGGACTCGGAGGGTGAAAAGTCTTTATAGTCCCCAAATGTGTTGGTGGTTTCAGCTTCAATCAAAGTCACTCCCTTTGCGTTACAATCCACTTCCATTCTACCACTTTCTGTCAATCTCAATCTACCAGCTATTGGATAGTAGGGCACTAAAATCTTGCTAAGAGAATTCTTCATTGTTTCAATGATGTCCCCACTGTGTTTTGCTTTGTAAATGTAGATTGTGGATACATGACCTAGGTACCCGACTAGGTCACTATCGGATAGCCATAACGGTTCCATGGGTGTTGGTTGATTTGGAGTGACATTATACGAAGCTACGATAGTTGTCATTTTTCTGCTTGAAGGATAGGTGCAGGAGCTTTCTTATGCGTCATGCAATATATAAATTAAAAAAAAAAAAAAAAATACCCTATGGAGTGTACTTTTCATATTGTACAGTTATTTGCATATATTCCACGACACTAATACATTATATTATATATCATGTGAAATCATGCATGACCCGTAAGTCAAATTTACGAGAATTTAAAATCTACACGTTTTACACTAAAGCTAAGTTTATCATCAACAACTTGTTATATTATTAGCCACGGAAAGATTAAAAAAAGGGTTCACGAGAATTGTGTGAACTCATTTTTAATGATCATATACTTGCATCTTTGTCACGTTCAAATTGTTTCCATTGTTAGGTCATTATTCTTCTTTTTTGTAACTAGTTAAATTTTTCATACACTGATCCATATTTGATATTTCAACAAATAACAGTGATTAATATGTTAGGAGGGAAATTTTCTTCTCCTTGAAGATAGAAAAATGAATCAGTAAGAATCAAACCAGGGGTTAAGCGGAGGAAAACAGATTTGTGCAAATTATATATCATATAAACAGTGTTACCTCTCTAATAATCTAATGTATAGCAAGGATTTTGCTTGAGAAAATTTAGCATAGAGAATGAGAAAGTCCAAACAGGATGAAAAAAGTGTGAAGCCCCCTGTTCAGTGTTTCAGAGCCACCTGCCTTTAATTGATCATCTACTCGGTCTGAACACTATGTCATCCCATCGGTCCAAGCATAAGATTTCAAAATCCTAACTTAGGTCTCCAAAATATTTTTTTTTTTTACTTATAAAACTTAATAAATCAGTTATATTAGTACAAATTTTGATTTGTTAGTCATTGTCTAAGTATAACATTATAAAGGTTATGGTTCGATTCTAATATCGTAATTTTTTACTGAAAATTTCTTTTTATATGAATGACTGTTAATTTTTTTATCACTTTCTCATCTTTAAAAAAGCTCAACTTCAAAATTCATTTTAAGTTTCAAAATTTATTTCTTACTTGTATATGTTAAGAAAAATTAAATCAACCCACAAATTTACCATTACAACAGATTGACAGATCACAGACAATTCCGCAAACATTAATTAATAGTCTACAACCTACAACTAGAAGTTTACAACAAAGCAATTAACAGCCTACAATAACAAATGAGCATTGAAAAACCTAAGTCACAACAGAGAAACTAATTTAGACATTTCGAAATAATCAAATCAGTTAAAATGGGAAACGAAATCACTTACCTACGAAAACTTACAACACTGGGGAGAGTGCAAGCGGGGACACTGGGGAGTGCGCAACCGCAGACACAGGCGAAGTGGAAAGTTAAAGTGCGTGTGCGTGCGTCAGATGAGTCCTCAAGTCCACTCCTTTCCTTCAACCGTAACCTTATCTTAAATGATTATTATATATTTCTAGTTATTATATTTCATTTAATAAAAGGATTTAATAATTATCAATGTTGGTTAGATTCATTGGTTTAAGGTTTCAATCCTCAAATAATTTTAAAATCTTAAATTTAAATATTATTTTTATAAAAATGACTAATATTTAATATTATTTTTTATAATTTAAAAATTTAAGAATAAAATTATCTAAAAAAAATGTACATCAAATCATATTATTGTTTTATATATGTTATAGATCAAAAATTTAAAATAAATTATGTATATAAATAAATATTATATTTAAATATATAAATTATATTTAAAATATTTAAATAAATAGATATTTTAAATATATGAATTATATTTTAAGTTTATGATAAATAATTTATAATATAATACAAATTATTTTATTTACTAATAATTTTTTAAAATATTAAAATTTAATTCATAAATAATTATGATTAAAAAAATCAAATTAAATACGAAATTAAAAGAAAGACAACTCTTAAATACGTATCAACTTTAATTAGAGAATAACATCAATCGTACCTAAAGAATTATACATAAATTTTATCTTAAAAGATTCACAAAAACTCTCTTGTTAAAATAATTTTTTTAAAATCATTCTCCTTGAAAATTCTTAAAATTTATTGATATAAATAATCTTGAGTATAGATCACATAATTCAATGGTTAAGTCAGTTAAATTTACATTATACAAAAAGTTATTAAAAGTTCAAATTTGGTCTAAGAGTTTAGACTTACACTTGGTATTAATGAATCTGGTATAACGTTTACCAACAATTATTACACTCCTCAATAACTTTTAACTAAATGTGAATTTTTTAAAACACACAATCAAATTGAAAGTTTCTTACTCTTAGATCATATATACAAAATTTTATATTAATTCAAGATAATTTAATACCTCATTCTCATAAAAATAAAATTTACATAATATAATTATTTTAAAATAACTTAAAATATGAACACTTTGATTACCTTTAGATTGTTGTTTAAATTTAACAAAATTTGATATAAACATACAAGGTGATATGAAGTTATAATTCAATAGTTGGATCAACAAAAATTTATATTTAATATAGTTATTGCTCAATATAATAATTGGTAAAAATTACATACACCGGTGTTATTTGAACCATCATTCTTATATATATATATATATATATATATATATATATATATATATATATATATATATATATATATATATATATTGTTGAGTCAATTATACTCCTTAAACTCTGAAGCATATTCTACGACAATTATACTCCCTTGATTGAGTATTAGGAACTCCATCTCCTAATTATAAATAAGTACTTCTAAATTTCTCTGAAGACTGCCCTTCCCATGTTATGGATATAGCTTTCACAACAAAGCATCAATGAATATTCTTTGATCAATACATAGCCTCCTCAACGAGCATAAAGGTGTCAAAGGCCTCTTTTATCCCTTTGGACATGTCATTACATGAAAAATTTTCTTAATTTTTGTCAGCTAATTCTAAGCTTCATCAGTGTTGTAGCCTTTCTTGAAAGTAGGTATGTTTCTTTGAAAATGATATATACCATTGTATTCAACAACTCCACCAACAATAGCAACATTTTGATTCCTTGCAACTTGTGTTAAGTCTTGCAAAGAATTAGTTATCACATAATAGTTCCTTATAGTCATTTACTCTCTAAATAAGTTGAGCTTAAGGATGTGCAAAAAATCAAATCGATTTGAATCAATCTGATCCATATTAATTAAAAAAATCTAAACCAATTCATTTTTCAAAATCAGTTTGATTACCTAATCTATTTTTACTAAGTGAGAATCGATTTAGTTCAATTCAAATCTATATATGAGTAAAAAGTAGATAATTGCATCGCACCAAACCAATTCAATTTTAAAAAATCTTATACATATTCTTAAAAAATCGTAAAGATCCACTGTATAAAAAATAATTGATTAACTAATTCACTTTTATACAATGGATCGATTTAGATTATCAAAAATTCGATTCATAAACACCCCTAGTTGAGATCATATAAGAGTAAACAAAAGGTAAGATCGCAATAACAAAAAGCAAACATCATAATAAGTCAAACTACACATAGAAAATATATATAGAAAGCACAAAACACACTAGTGAAAAAATTGATTTATTTTAATATATCACTAAATGTAACGTCCTTTATCCCTCTAATATCAATATAGTAAATAAATAAAAATTACAATTAAAGAATACAATGAGATTTTTAAAACTATTCGCAGTAGGAAAAGGTTCACTTTAAACAATTAGTTGCACATTCCGAAAAAAAAAAAAACCCTAAAAGACACAAGAAACATTTAAAAAAAAAAAAAGGTTGTCATTTCAAAAGTTACACAAGTTTAAAAGGCAAACATAACTAAACATAAAGGAATGTAAACACAACTAAACTTGAGCAGTTCTCAAGTTTTGATGTAAACAATAAAAGTGTAATGATATGTTATTAATAAAATAATATATAAAATAGATATATATTTACATATATTATAAATTATGTTATAAACATTAAATTAATAATACATAAAATATGTTGTTAAATATCATTCAAAATCATTAAAATTATATGTAACTTTATGTCAAATAGATATATACTTACATATATTATATTTATAGTGAAATTTTTTATATGTCACTATATGTAATATTTCTTGTAATAAGATGAGATATTATTAATTTAAAAAATAATCTAATCTCAAGAGATAAAAATAATCAACTTTTGATTTGTTTTCAAAGAAGATATTATCTCAAATTTTCACAAATATGTTATTAACAAAAGTATTAATTTTTAATTTTGAAAACAATTAAAAGCATTGTCTCAACTTCAAGGGAATTAAGTCCTTTGAGAAAATAATCGATTCTTTTAATTGAGAAAATCGATTCCTTTGAAAAATAAACCGATTCTTACACGTAACAAAAAAGTTATGCTCAAGAGTCGATTATTTTTAAAGAAAATTATTTGGCTTCATAGAAATCAATTCTTTTATGTAAGAATTGATTTCTTTGGCTAGAAAAACACATTTTTAAACAAAAATATGTAGTTAGTTCACTACTAGAAAAATGACATTTTCCTGTAAATTTTCCTATAAAAAAATATTCGCAGAAATTTTTTGTGAATTTTCTTGTAATAATAATTTTACAAATTTTTTTAATGAATTTATTTGTAAAAAGTAATTTATAGATATTTCTTTCAAAAAATTGTATAAAAGATAATCTACTAGAAATTTTTGCAAATTTTGCTACAATTTTATTGATCATAAAAAAATTTCCATGATAAAAATTTACAGAAAGTATTGTAAGAATTTTATTTTGTTTCTTGCATATTTTCTTACAAAAATAAATTCGGAAGTAATGTTTACTAAATGGTAGAAAAAATTTGCAGGTAACTTTTCTTGTGGATTTTCCTACTAATTTTAATCCGTAGGAAAAATAAAACATATATTTAAATTTATAAGTTTAATATTTTAAAAAAACTTAAAGTCTCACATCGATTGAAAATAAAATAATTAAAGAGTATATAAGTTGGGACAACACTTACCTTACAAGTTAATTTGTATAGTTTAGTATTAGACTTATAATCTACAATCTTAGAGTTTAAAAGATTATGTATCACATGCTGAAGGCGTGGAAACAAATATTTCGGATGAATTTATTGTGAGTATTTGAAAGTTGAAGAATTATTGATAGAATTTGTAGTAATTTTTTTAATTTTTTTGGTAAATAATATTCCTGCAAAATTTCTTGCAAAAAAATTCGCAAGAAACTTTCCTCTGAATTTTCTTGTAAATTTTATTGCTGATTTTTTTCATAAAAAAATTTTTGAATTTTAAAATATTATCCACGAAGGTATTACCTACAGAAAAAATTTTGCAGAAAAATTTGTAGGAACAATGTTTCCTGCTAATTTTTATGAAAAATTTGTAGAAAAAGTCGCATGTAATAAGAGAAATTCTAGTAATGATTTATAGGTTAATTTTAATTTGTTTGCTTAATTACTTACATTTAAATCGATTCTTTTGAAAAATAAATCTATTCTTACATAAGAAAAAGGTACGATCCACAATCGATTATTTTTAAAAGAAATTATTTGTCTAATGGAAATCAATCCTTTTATGTAAGAATTGATTTTTTTATATATAAATACACATTTTCAAAGAAAAACACGTAGCTGAAGTTCATGGGTTAATTTGTTTGCTTCATTACTTACATTTAAATTAATCTAATTAATTAATCTAAGTATTTCTAAGTCTAGATCATAATAAGTAACCCACAAACAAATTAAACAGTATTTACAAAATAATGGACTTCAAATTAAACATTATTATTCCCTTGAAGCTCTATAGTTCTCTTAAAAGCAAAGTTTATCTTCATCAATCTTTATATATTAATACTTGTTTTCATCAAACTTCTACGATATAATAAGATCATTTTTCATCAATTGTAACTTTCAATCTCTCCATATTTCATCGAGTGTGGTTTTTAGTACGTCTTGCTCTTTTTAATGATAACGGTATCTTATTTTTATGTTCTTGAGTTTTCAACTTTTTTTTTTGTAACACCCCAGTTTTTATACTTTACTGAGGGTAATTTAGTAATTTTCATAAATTTATAAGGATGATTTAGTAGCCTAGAACGGGTCATTCTCAAATTGAAATTGGTCATTCCAAACTACTAAAATGAGAGTGATTTAGTAGTCAAGAACGGGTCGTTCCAAAACTAGAAATGGTCGTTTCAAAATATTAAAATTGCCTACAAATCTTAGTTAGGAACGGGGCATTCTAAACCACTAAAAAGACTTGCAACCCTAGTTGGAAACGGGCCATTCTGGTTTAAGAACGGGTTGTTCCAAACATGGTCGTTATGGGTTAAAATATAACCCCAGAATGGGTCGTTCTGGTTTTAGAACGAGTCGTTCTGGATGTGAAATGTTACACATGACGAATGAGTTTAGAACGGACTGTTCCAGATTTGAAACGGGTCATTTTAGCCACTCCTGAAATCTATAAATAGAGCACTCTGACACTATTTCTGGTCACACTCACTGGAGACCAAGGAGAATCAAGAGAAGGAGATTAGCCAGATTCTGCTCTAGCTTCATCTTCTACTTATCCAGGTAAAGGGGGAGTGAGAAACCTCTCGCTCGGGGGTGTGGGAATAATTGTTGGGTAGTAGGGTTGACCCCCAATCCCTTGCCTGATGCATGCTTCTAGGAACATGCAAAATATGAATATTTTATGTTTTGCTTTCTAAATGTCTTGATATGTTCCTTGTGTGATGTTGAGTGTAAAGATGTGTTTAGTTTCAAAAATAGATAAGTTTTGATATGAATTAAAGTGATCTGTGAGTTCTTGAGAGAACCCTGAGAAACAGGCAATATGTAAATGTTTTCTGTTTTACTTTCTAATTCTTCTGTTGTGTTCCTTGTTGAATGAGATGTATGAATATGTGTAATTTTGAAAATAGACAAGTTTTGATATGAATTAGAGTGCTCTGTAGGTTCTTGTGGGAAACCCTGTAAAGTAAAATTAGGAATATGATCTTTGGATGATTTTGAGGCAATATATGTAAAATTGATATGGCTTCATGTTTTGGATAATTACTTGGTATGATTTTTGTATATGACTACAAGAAGTTTCTTGAATGAGACTATGTGAACATGATGTAATAATGTGAAAGGTGAATGTATGATCTGTGATATGATATTGTGAAATAATGTGACATGAGATATGATGAGACGTGATAAGTGAAATGTTGAGTCAATGAAATAGTGGATGTGTGACATGCATCATGTGTATCTATGATATATTCTAGGTGTGCCGCTTAGGCCGCAATATGTACCTTAGGGTCACCGGTGATAACAAGGTGTACATTAGGGTCACCGATGATGTAACAAGTTAACAAGGTGTACCTTAGGGTCATTGGTGATGTAACAAGTTAACAAGGTGTACCTTGGGTCACTAGTGATGAAATGATGAGAAATGTGATTATGAGACATGTGACTGGTGCCATATGCATTTATGAGTCGAGTCCATGACATCATTGCATGATAATTGAGTGTACATATGATACTGATTATGTATGTGTATTATTTATGTGTGATTGGTGCTTGTAACTTGTAATATGTTTGTTGTATGTGTGTGTGCGCTATCTAACCTTTATTTCTGCACCTGAATCTGAGTGAGATGTTTTTCACTCCCTTGTTGTTATTTGTATGTGTTTAAATTGCGTTGCAGGTGATCATCAACGTGAAGATGTTGGTGATGAGGCTTAGGCTTCAGTTGGGCATGTTCTGATAGGATATGTGACATTGGGGTATAGCTAGGCTTATTAACTATTTGAAAACTCGATTTTATTTCTTGTAATTTCACTGACATGTTATTTGGATTAAGTTTATGAATGTGAACTCTTTACCTTATGTGGTTGGAGATTTGGTTTTTAATGATGAAGAATTTTATTTTTATAATTATTGCATATGTATGTTGAGATAGAAAGTGTCACACTTTTAATCTCAGTATCACTTGTTTCCAAAAACAGTGTAATATGAACTCCCATGCACATGTATAAGAATTAGGGTATAAATGTACAAAGTGAAGGTTGATACATGTATAAAATAATGTACATGTGAAAATATCCTCTAAAGTAATATTGGGCTAGTAACTACAAATTAATATATATATATATATATATAATAAAATTTATATTATCGCATATTTACTTTAAAATTGATTAATTTAACAAAATATTATTGAAGTGAGATTAATAATATAATATCTTTTTTATCTCTTTATAACAGTCCTTAAAAATGAATTAAGATAGTAAATTATGTAATTTGTGAAATTATATATTTCTTGTTTTTATCCATATATTACCTCTTAAATTGTTTGAGAATTATTAAATTAACACTTCTTAAATATTACATTAAACCTTCTAATTATTATTTAAAAAAATATCACTTTTCTTATATAACTTAAAATAGTTATCTTGTGCGATATCAATTTTAGAAATTTTGCTTTTAAGTAGAGTATTTTACAAAGTTTAATAGTTGTAAATTAACGAAATAAAATAATTTTTTACTACTGAACACCAATTATATCATCATTCAGATGACTTTTTATTTATTAGATTAAATTGTATTTTTGATCATTATATTATATCAAATTCACAATTTTAGTTTTCTTAATTTTATTATGCTATTTTAATCCTAAATTTTATAAAATTCATAAAATTGGTTACCTTGATGAATATTAATTTATCCGTCAATTGTTAAAATTGTAACATTAATTATGATTTAAGATTAAATAAACAATATAATAACTAATGTTTAATAATAATTGAGCTAAATTTCACTTTTAATTTCTCATTTTTATTTCATAAAAGTGATAAAAACGATAACTAAAATTTAATTATTTACTCATTTATTTAATGTTATGTCACGATGAACGTTATAATTTCAATGATTAATGAATGGACATGTAGTGAGAAGATTAAAATCATGTGTTTTATAAACTTGAGGAACTAATATTGTGAAATTAAATATTAGAGAACCAAAATTGAATATTTAATATTATTAGGGACTAAAGTGCAATTTAGCCTATTTATTATAAAAGTCAATAACTTACCATAAATATTGACTTATGATTAGATTATAATATAAAATTAATTTACACATTCTGTGTATCACTTGTTTTCTTGATTATAAATAGGTTTACAAATATATATTTTTTAGCTTGTATATTTTAATTTGTATTTAGTCATAATTTTAATTAAAATTTAATATTTTGAAATAAAATATCAAACATTAAAAATAATAATAATAATAAAATTATTTATTAAAAATCACTTTGTAACACCTAATCAAGGAAGGAGGGGTCCCACATGTAACGACCCGGCCTATCCATGCTCTGCTCCTATACATAACATGATCATCACAGTCTAAATCACATGGAAACATGTAAGGATAAACTAGTGAAAAGAATCAACATATATTTTAAATAAGCAACTTTCAACATAACAACACTATCATCATTCTCAACAGGGTCAACATACAACACATGGCAACACACAACTCAATCACAGTTTCACAACACAACAACATATATACAACTCATATCAACATCAATTCAACTCATCAAAAACTTATGCGTCATCACACATTTACAACTCGGAGATCTCCTACAACATGGGTGAGCAGTCTAAGTAGCTAGGTCCTACCGAACCGACAACACAAAACCTTTTTGGGCTTGCTAGGTAAACAACAAATTTGGATATCAATTCACAAAACGATAACGGTTTCTCAGGCTTTGTCACTTAAACAAGGAAGTATAGTATTCTGTCAGGATAGAACAATTGGATTTAGGCCTACCATGACATTAGCTAGCTCAACTAAGCCACCTATGGGATTAGCTTATCGACTATCTTCCAAATACTACAACCCTCTGATACTCGGTTAGGAACTAAGTTCTCGACTTCGTACTTTACTCGAATGGCCGCTAGTAATCGGTATAGCTCGATCTGACCCCTATACCGTGGTCGCTTTATACACGTGTGCCTCAACCTTGCCCACACACGGGACCAACTAAGTCCTAGAGGAGAACAACACATCATACACTCCAATGGTCAACTTCCCAAGGAGGGTTTTCAACAAATTGGGCTCTTAGAGCACCACAACTATCTCAATTTGCACAATGGGATGAGCAACTTCAAAAATATCTTCTCTAGTCTTAGTGATCAACAACTCATCATCACAGCACGCTCAACACAATATTCAACTCATCATCTTAATCAACTTTTAGCTTGAACAACACAGTCAACTCACAACTTTAACAACATAGTTTATCAGCATAACAACTCATCAACATTGTTTAACAACACATTTTAAAAACACAACAACTCATTTCAACTTTAAACAACACAATTATCATCTCATTAGCTTAATCAACTTTCACAAAATATAAACAGTCAATACATAACATAAAACAATTTTAACAACTTAATTTCAACATGCTTCAACAATATCATTTGTTCAACATATAATAGATCAAGACACAACTCGTAAACAAATTCACAACATACAACATATTCAACATATAATACAACTCACCCATCATGTTTACCACTCATCTATCATGCCAACTTACACAACATATACAACATGAATTAACCTAAGCATTCAAACAACTTTCAACTTAACCAAATCACTCCTTGTGAAATGACAACCATCACATAAGCAGTCAAACAACTTTCAACTTAACCAAATCACTCCTTGTGAAATGACAACCATCACATAAAACAATGTATCGGGAGTTATACTACTCCTATCATGCTCATCCTTATCTCATATGAAAGATAAGAAGATCTCCTGCAACTCTTATGAATACATAAATTCCTATTTCCATCATTTACGCTGTTAAAAATTATAAAAATCACAACAGCTATAACCAATGTTAACAGCTTGACCCGTATTTACTAAAACATCCATATATGGAGTTATAGACCTCTTTTTTAGGTGATTCCAACGCCATTGGAAATATGAGATCCACGGCTACAATTTTAATGAAGACTATAAAGTCAAATTCTGAAAGCACAAAAGCGCTCAATGCCTCCAAAGTGCTCGGTGTTTTACCTCCAGGAATTCTCCCTTGGCTCGCAGCGTTGAAAGGGATGAGCCTTTTCAAAGGGCTCAGTCGTTTCCCAAGGCGCCCAGCCGTTTCAAATAGCTCAGCCCTTTACCTCTAGAGAGTGCTCTCTTGCACACTACCCTCAAAGGGCTCAGCCCTTTAAAAGGGCTCAACAGTTTATGATAGAACCCACCTGTCCTTCACCATTTTCACCCAAAACCTGACATGAAAATACACCAAATCCATATACAAACACCAATTCAAGAAGATTCAGCACAAGAAATCACTAATTTTCTGCACACAACACAACATGCAACTCAACAACCATCAAAAACACCACATGCAAACCCCCTAGCTTCCCTTACCTTGGAGAAGACGAATCCGAGCTTCGGGGAAGAGAAAGAAGAAGAAGAAAAGAAGATTCGTGCTTCCTACTAGCAACCCATACCTCTACTCAGCACCTTCAACAACAACAACACCACAAGAAATCTCAGAAATTTTGGAATAAAAGAATAGGAAGTGAAGAGAAAATGAGAGTGTTGAGGGGAAGGAGGAATAAGAAGAATACCTGTGAGTCTTACACCACACATTTGTTTTTGGTTAGTAAGAGTTAGATTTAGTTCCTGAGATCTTGTTCTTTCCTTTCTTCTTTATGTTGTTGATTAGAACTTCGTATAGTTATGTTGCGAATAGAGCTCAAAATCTTGCGAAGCTTTTCTTCCCTTCTCCTCTAGGAAAATTATGGTGCTCCAAAGAGGTAAGGGAAGCTTACCTTAGTTCTTGTTGCTTGGTTGTCTTGGAAACCATTCTTGTGTGGAGGAATGGGTGTGAGTTGTGAGTTTTGTAAGTTGAAGAAGAACACTCTTGAATGAAGTTCTTGAGTGATTTCGATCAAGGAGAGAGTTGATGGTTGCATGTTTTGTTTAAGCTTTTTTAAAGTAATTTGTGATGTATATATGTTTTAATTTCTTTGTGTTGCGTGTGGTTGGGGTTGCTAATTTTCTGGTGTATTGGACAAAATTTGGGTTCCACCTTGTGTAGGAATTAATGTTGCATCGGGCAGGCCTTCAACACATCGGACACAAATCAATCAGAGGGGTTCTCCTTTCCTAAAGGCGAACATAGGATTGATGGCGTCGAACGTGAGAAGAATGAGTAGCCTTGAATCAGACTAGCATCGAGCATGATTTGAAAGACATTGGACGTGAAGAGAAAGACTTGTCTCTGCTTGGATTCACCTTGGGAGCTAATAGATGTGATGATGGGCATGAGTCAAGGAGAGAATTCCCTATCTGATTGGGGTTGGGTATGGGTTTTACCATACTAAGCGTGAGAGAGTGGGACACTCTACCTCAATCATGTTGAGCATAAATGATGCGACTTTGGGCATGGGCAAGACATCCCTATCTCAATGGCATCAGGTGTCATTTGAGTAGTGTCGGGTGCAACCCACATGTTTTATGTTGGCTATTTTAAAATGAACTATAGTTGAACATTGATGATTAAGTTGTATGTTTGTTGAATATAATGAATTGTTGATATTTAAATGATGTCGAATGATAACAATTGATGAAGAGTATTATTGATGTTGAATTGTATACTGTTGATTCATTTGATGAGAGTCAAAAGTTGAAAAATTGTATGCTATATAAAGTGGTAAAGTTGTGAACATGTAGTTGAGATACATATCTAAGTTGCAATGCATAGATGCTAGAGGTGAATTAAGTTGTTTTAAATGTTGCTTCCCTTTAAGGTTTATGTGGTTTTGACATGGAAGTAGTCGAATAATATCTTAGTTGAATGACTAACCAAGTAAAGTACGAAATTGAGGGTTGAAATTCCTAACATAATATCATAGGGTTGTGGTATTTAGAGGGTAGTCGGTAGGTTAATCATATAGGTGACTTAGTTAATCTAGTTAATTCTATGGTAGGTTAATATCCAAACTGTTCTATCTTGATATAGTACCCATACTTCATTGTTTAAGTAGCAAAACTAGAGAAATCAAACTAAATTACCTATATCTAACTCTTTTATGAGGTCTAATGTTGTCCTATGCATAACCTAACAAAGATAGGTCTGATGTTATATTTGGTAAGGTCAAGTCACTTAAACTATCCACCTTAATTGTAAAAGATCTCTTTAGTTGACATGTGTAACAACGCATTAGTTGTTAATATATGTATGCTGAAATGTTGATTATAAATAAGTTGATAAATGATGTTGTAAGTTGTGAGTTGTACTATTGTTGATCTATATCTTTTTGTTGCTTTAGTTGTATTGTTGTATGTTATTTCTTTTGTAGGCTTATCCTTCATTTCCTTATGATTGAGACTACGTTCATCATATTTTATATACAAATAAGGCAAGATTAAGTGATTAGTTAACGAGATGATAGTTGTTTCGTATAACTCTTCTAACAGAGTCATATTTTGGGAGTCTTCAACTAGTTGTATGAAGGATATTTTGTAGTAGTCTAGTCTTTGATGTATATATACTAGATCATATATGTTGTACATATCTAATATAGTTTACTTTATGTATGTCTTAACTTTCATTTAAGGTCGATTTTTAATAATAAGTACGATGATCTATCAGGTCATCACACACTTAAAATATTAAATTACATTAGTAATACTTTTAATAATAATAAATCTACAATAAACTAGCAATAATTGAGATATAATTGTTGAGGTTTCCGTTAAACACTTTTGTTTAAATCTATAAATCAGTCAAATTCTATTAACGGTCTCAAACACGGCAAGTATACCGGCTGTTCAAGTAGTAAAAATATCGTATCCACAGGGATTAGAAGGTAACATAAGTATTTATTGACTATTCGTGACTAAAGAATGATTCTAATTTGTAGTTTGTCATGTGAATGTGAATTAAAGACCATGACTACTGGAATGAAAGCTATAAAAATATTTGGTTTTGAGTGGAAAAGGTTAGAAATGATATTATGGTATTGTGAGGTTGTGGGGTCAGATTTCACCAAACGTTAAACTAATGAATCCTTAATCTCTTGTTACATGCATTGCTTAGTCAACCCATGAGTTTACTCAAACCTAATCCCTTAGAGAAAGAGCCTAGGTGCGGATATTGAATATCAATCCCTTGAGTACCCAATATCTACACCAGCATTACGGGCTAGGGTTTAAGACTACTAATGGGCCAAGCTCCATTCCTAGATACATTTCCCACTAGGCATTTGTTTCAGAGCTAGTTTCAAAAGTTATTTTCCAATACCCATGGAACCTATATCATGCAAGGAGATTCAATCCAAGATAAGCATTAAGAATACAACACAACAATGAATGAACACCATATATATATATATATATATATATATATATATATATATATATATATATATATATATCATTGAAAACGTAAGGATTACACTAGAATTCGTTGGTTACATCTAACCCTACAAAAAAATGGGTAGAACCACTCAAAATGAGGGTAAATACAAAATAGAGATGAAGGGAAAATGAAGAAACAGAAGGAAAGACCCACACACGAACAACTCCAAGCTCCGGGAATCCCTTCCACAGCTCCTAAAACTCGTCCAATGTGTGAATCCCGGTTTCTCCCTCGAAAATGGCTTCAAATACGAGCCAAGGAGATCAGATTAGGGTTTCGCGCCCGGCGCACAATTCTTCACGCCCGGCGCAGGCCTTCCAGGGAAGTTCAGCACTTCTTGTCTCAGTCCGCGCCCGACGCAATGTCTTCCAGAGAAACTCTGTCTCGATCACGCCCGGCTTGGTTGATATTGCGTCCGGCACAGCCACTCTGCTCTGCTCCTTAGCTCCTTAGATTTCCAATCCCAAGGATCTTTAATTTTCCACTCTTCACTCAATACCTGCACAAAAAATGAGGTGTATTAAGGTATTAAGGTAAATATGGGTTAGTTATATCTGCACACAAAATGAACCAAAAAGAGAACAGTTATATTGCAATGGTTCAAAGGATGAGTGGAATTTGTTTAATAAGTCTCATCCAAAAAGAGGTAAAATTGAGACTTAACAATAATATGTACAAAATTAATAATATAGTTGTTGCACCGGATGCAACTATAGACTTGGGACAACCTTTTTGGCTCGGTTGTTGAGGTTGCTGGTGCCAATCATGTTGCTGCACTTGGACAATTGGGTTTAATTAAGGCCTCAAATGGTACACCTACTGTGAAGGCTGCTCCTGCTTCAAAGACTGCATCGATTCCTACTATGGCAGTGTTGGAATATAAATTGATTTTGTATGTTGGGCTTAAAAGATAAAAGCCCAATATTAGCAAAGGCCCAAATAGAATTCTAGAAAATCCTATCTAAAAGATTCTAGAATGATGTACAAAATATCTATAGATGTTTATCCATAAGATGTTTCTAGATAAGTTTAGAATTGTAGGAATGTTTTAGAAAGTTCTAGAGAATGAATTATAACCCTTAGATGAATGTTGTGGTGGCAAGATCCTAACCATTGGTTAAGGAGGTGCCACTAGTATAAATAGGGGATGGTTGTATCATTTGCATGTAAGCCAAAAAGTTTAGAAGCATTCAATACAATAAGCCTTTCTTTCTCTCAAAATCTTCCAACCTCTCCCAATCTTAAACACTTCCTTCTAGCCTTTTAAAGTTTCTTCCCAACAAAGTGGTATCAGAGCCATAAGATCTTCAAAGAAATGGCAAATACTGGAGTTCATTTTCAAGTCCCGATGCTCACCAAGAACAACTATGACAATTGAAGTTTAAGGATGGTAGCTCTCCTTGGTGCACATGATGTTTGGGAGGTGGTCGAGAAGGGCCACACCGAACCAGAGAATGTAGAGAGTCTTTCTCAAGCTCAAAAGGATATCTTGAGAGACTCAAGGAAGAGAGATAAGAAAAATCTCTATCTAATCTATCAAGGATTAGATGAAAATACTTTTGGCAGATTTTGGTTTAGTTCTCCCACTTTGTACTTTTCTCTTTTCTTTAATTTTAACCTTTATTAATGTGAATACATAATTGATGCATTGTAGGATGCTAATTAGAACCCTCTTCGCATAATAATGCTATAGCACATCTATTTTAAAAAAAGAATGTACAAAATTAATAATTTAAAAACATCATATAACTTTAAGAGAAAAAGCACAGAAAAGAAAAAGGAAAACGTCAAGGAAACTTTACAATACAGATTCTGGTGATGCTACTTCCTGTCCACATGACACGTACATACACGTGGATCTATGTCCCTTTATTTTTGTTTCGGATGCATGATTCAGGACCACAATTAAAATAAACTAAGACAAGGAAACAGTAAAATAAACAAATAAACTTCTTCGAACCCACCACTATAAAACGACCCCACCACACTTACCATGAGTCTCACCCTCACCACCACCACCAGATAGATTCTGGATTTTCTTTCACTACCCAACAAAAGCGATCCAAGAAGGAAACTAGATCACTGTCTCACTCGAGAAACCCGTTGTGTTGTGTTGTGTGGCATACCAAACCTCACCACTGTTGGTGATGATGGAAGCTCTCACAAGCTCTAAGGCTATGGCATTTGCCAGAGTTGCTATTCGTGCTTCTGGTAGACCCGAATTCTGCTTCTTCTCCCTAAACCACAGAAAAAGATGCAATGTTTTGCTCATGAAACTGGTCAAGAACAAGGGTGTTTACTTGCTGCATGCAGTGCCACCAAAAGACCGGGTATATTTTCTTCTTTGCTTATTTTCCCATTTTGTTTTCCTTTGTCATGTTCTTCTTGGGGGTGTTTGTGTGTTTGGAACATGATTGCTTGCAACTGGGGTAGATTCCTATTGGGTTCCCAAAATATTCTTTTTTCTTTTCTAGCATCTTTTCCTTTTCTTTTTCCTGAAATTTCGTGTACTGGAGTCTAAAGACTCAAAAGATTGAGTTTGTCTGGTTTTCTCTGACCTTTTGGTTTAATTTTGTACTCTAAATGTTCTCCCTTTTCTATGAGATGCGAAGATCGAAAACAGAAAACTTGCTGCTGACCATTTTGTTTTACTTTTACACTGCTTGGTTTTGATTCGTTTTCACTTTTTTTGTTTCCCTTTATTGGGAGTGGTTGTTTCTTCAAATGTTTGACAACTTCAACTATTTTTTTTTTTCTTTACCACCTTAATAACCTTTTTCTTTTCTTTTCTTTAGTTTCTTTTTTATAATTTTATTTCACGGTGTCTATAGCTAGGCATGATTCCTTCCAGCATACTTGTGGATCCACTTCACTGTCTTGAGAATTTTATTTCTATGTGTGTAATTCATGAAGATATGAGCTAAACTACAAAAAATTAGATACGGTTTCGTGGGTAATATCAGTGATGTTATCAATCGGTGTTGTAATTTCTCTTCAACACTAAAAGTACTTTTAAAGAACTGCATCTAAGTTTTGCTCCCAAACTAATCGGTTTTTCTGCTATGTGGGGAAATTTGTTTAGAAATGGCTATCTGCTTGTTGTATGTATATTGAATAAATTGAGAGCATATAAGATTTTGGCACATTTCATGAGAGACTGTCTTGGTATGAATAAATGTTGCAGGTGGACTTGGAGTCAGAAACCACAGAGCCTCAAGCTCTAGAATATGAACGAACAAGTGGGTTCCAATGGCCTTCTATAAATTTTCTACTATATCCTGTAGAACTAAAAATCCAAGCATTGTAATTGTTGTGCAGATGAATCGAAGTTTGTTCGTGTAGCATTCCAGTTGCAAAAGAATTGTAACTTTAGTGAGCAGTTTCTTATAGTTGGAGATGATACCATGCTTGGTTCATGGGACCCTTTAGATGCATTACCAATGACATGGTCTGAAGGGCATGTATGGACTGCTGAGCTGGTGAGTGTAATCTGTTCACAATTTGAAAATGTTTTGTCCGATGGAGAATTTCTATAAATGTTGTTTATGCTTTCCTATGTGTAATCAGGATGTGCCTGCTGAAAAATCCAGTTCAAGTTCATATTGAAAGAAAAAGATGGTAACATTGTTTGGCAGCCAGAATTATTCGCCCGTGGGAAACTATGAGTAGAATAACTGTTTGTGAAGATTGGGAGGATGCAGAACTTCAGAAAATAGTAGAGGAAGACCAACTTGCTCAAGAAAATGAGCAACACAGGGTTGAGTCAGAAGTTTCAAGTTTTGCTGAAATTTTGGATAACCCTGGAGAGCAAGTGGAATCCAATGCATCAAGAATATCGACCATTGCAGATACCCAAATTCATGAAGAGGGAAACCACTTGCTGAACCAGTTATGCAACAAATCACTGGTAATGGTTTTTCTTCCTCAATGGAGAAGCCAAGGGCTATTGTTGCAGAAAATATAAGTTCTTCTGAGGACCTCATCAAGAGTACAATCCTTAAAAAGAAGAAAAAGAATGTGCTTCAACCGAGTGAAGAATCTGCAAACAGTCCGGGAAATGATGATATAGTACATGATGTTGGACACAGTGGAAGTACTAAATCACGGGAGAATCAGGAAGGGACAACTGTGCAAAGCAGCTTATTTGATTACGAAGGAGTTCCCGTTCTTGTACCTGGCTTAATACTACCACCAACTGAGGCGACTGATGAAGCAGGCCAAGTTCAAGAAATGACTACCATGGACACTTCAGATGGAGCTTTTGAAACTCAGGATCAGAGTATACCAGAGGTAAATGCATGATGAGTGTGACCTTCCCTTTCTCCTCTCCTTCTAAGATTTCCCTACTTTTCTTGTCCACAACTACCTTTGGCAGAGAATTTCTTCATTTTGTTTCTTTTGAAGAACATGTTCGGAGCTTAGGGTTTGAAATCCTGTGTGAGGACGTGATTGAATAATAAGCAGAAGTATCCTGTTCTGTTTGTATTATAATCTATGTTTATCAATGAAGGGAATTCTGTTGCATCTCCATGGTGCATCAGCTTGTTCCTCAGATACATAATGAATGCATCTAATGGCCAAAAAGGGGAGAAAGAAAAGAATGTTTCCAATCTATTTATCATTCGTTAAACGAATCTTAATTCTTAACCATTGATGGATTTCTCTTACAAATTATACGGTAAAATTGAAGAGCCAAGCAATTCTCTTGAAAGATTTTTCCATTAGATTTTGGTTGTTTGAATAACAAAAACCATAATAACTCAAAAGTTAGTCAGAGACAGGAACCGGTTAGAAAGACTAATCAAGCATTCCATGTAGCATTGCTATAAGATTATATTCGCATCTTATAATCCAAGCTTCCCCGTTATATAAATACAATAACTCCTTACGCGTGAGTACAAGCATCTGACACATGTTTTGCAATAAATTGCTGATATTTTCCCGATTATAAACAGATGAACTCCTTACCCATGAGTAAGCATCTGATACACGTTTTGCAATAAATCTGTGATAAATGTAGAGAGCTTCACAGGGATGGGAAGTTTTGCCCATTCTGTAAGGCAATCTATAGAAACTTGCCTTAGGTGAAAAATACTAGCAACTTGCCTTGGGTAGATTTAGCATGTGTGGAGAAGACATATAGACCAAATCGCTAGAGGTTGAGAGAAACCAAGAAATATTATGGGCAAAACCATTATAAAGGCTCTAGAAATCAATAGTTTATTATAGACATTATTTATAGTAGAATATTATGAGTCTATTTGGATAAATTATGTTATGTTAGAAGTGTTTTTAAGAATTTCTTTTCCAAAAATAAAAGTTATTTTTATAGAGAAACTCTTGAGAATACTTCTAATTTGTATCTCTACACTTGTATCCAAACAGTTCTATGACATCATTTGATTCACCGGTGAATTTCATATAGTGTGAGAAGGGTTGGTGGTTATTGTTTTATAAGGAAATTGGTAATTTTGCATTTTTAAACTCATGCAGTTACTAAATAGTTGATGCTAGTGTTGATATCTCTTCATGTGCTTTTAAACTTAAAATGTACAGTTCAATGAGGAGCAAGAAACTGATAATGCCACACCCCAAGAGATAAATGCAACCATCAATAATGAGCCAGAGGTGCTTGACAATGAAAATGAAGATCAGTCTCATTTATCCCCCGAAATGGAAGACAGGCTAAACAACCAGCCAGTTGATGGTAATCCCTTGCAAAATGACATCAAATGGGGCCAAGAAACGGTAAACAAGTTTCTAACTAAACTTGGATTCATTTGATGTCAAACTTTACAGAACCACTTGAAGAAACTTAGCGGAAACTGATCAGGAGTTCTGTGATCATTCTGATCCATTTGCCTAAATTCTTATTGTCCTGGGAAATATGGACAAATAGCTCAAGAATCATGATGTTATGAGATGCTGGCTGTTGAGTGTATCATTCGTTCAGTTTTGGCCATTTCTGTAGCTGTAATATGTATAATATGTCATCTTATACTTAGATTGTATCATTCTTTCAGTTTTGGCCAATTCTGAAATCTGTATAGTACTGTGTTTCGTGGGCCATAGAGAGCGATTTGGTTGTGTAAAATAGTGATTTGTAACATTAACCATGCATCTGTTGTAATAAGTTCGAAGTTCTATGAAATGCTTTTATCTCTTTCCTATTTGGTTCTTATATGCTTTAAAATGGATCAGTTTATAAAACAGATTGGATTAATTGGTTCATGTAAATTCTATGAAATACTTTTATCCCTTTCCTATTTTTTATTTTTTTTAAAAAAAAAAAAACAGTTTGGTTCATTGAACGGAATTTTATAAAATGAATTGATTCACTTCTTCTAAAACAGATTGGATTTTTTTAAAAAAATATAATCGGTTCTGTTATTTATTTAATATTTATTTGAAAAAAAGAGGCATTTCAAATTTTTCTATTTAAAAATAAAAACCAAAATAATGAATGGTTATTTAAAAGACAAATTTAAAAACTGAAAAAATAGAAAAGAAAAAGAAGAGAATAATAAATAAATAAATAAAAGATAATGAAAGAGAATATGATTTAGAAGTAGTCGTAGAGATAAATTAGTCCAAGATTTGTATAATATTTTCTTTATTAACAGTGTAGAAGTATGATTCAGTTTTTTTTTTCATAAAATTAAATTGATTTGTTTTATAAAAAAATGGTTAGGTTAAATGAACAATTTTTAAAGAGTAAATCGATTCAAAATGGATCAATTTTTATTATCCGGATCAGTTTGATTTTAAATCGGTTGGGTTCGAATTTTTTTGCGAAAATCTGATGCAGATTTCTCAATTATTAACTGCATATTGCCAACCACATTTGACTCTATGTTAACTTTTATATGTTTGATTTATAAAAAAAAAAAAAAATGGGTTGGGTGTAGATAATTATTATAGGAAGATGTAATTTATGCTTGCAAGATGGGCTGTGTGTAGATAACTATTAACTCATCTTGAAAGCATACATGCCATCTTTGTAGTAACTGTACTAAACTACCAAATCAAGATTATTCGTCAAGGCAAGATTATTGGAGATGGATTTATGACAAGGACGGTGTATTCTCGGTGAAAAGTGCGTACCTTTGGCTACAAAGATCGGTAGGTGGAGAACTCAGAAACTCTTCGGATTTTCAACTAGTTATAAAAAGACTTTGGAAATGTAAGGCTCCGATCAAGTGTTTGGTCTTTTGTTGGCAAGTGCTATTGAATGCGTTCCCGTGCAAATCATTGTTACAAGTACGTGGTGTGGAGTTGGAAAATAATCTCTGTTCTTTTTGCTCTCTGTTTGTAGAAAATCCTCTTCATCTCTTTCTAATGTGTCCGATGGCTTTTAATACTTGGTTAGCTGTTGCTAAGTGGTTGGAGGTTACGGTGGTGTTCCCCAATTCTATAACTTCTCATTATTTATATTGGACGAATCTTGGCATATATGAAAAACATTCTCAATTATTGCGAGTAGTCTGGGTTTCTGTCATTTGGTCCCTATGGCTTCATCGAAATGTTATTATCTTTCAGCAAGGTACTATAGATGCCAAGGAAGTGTTGGATAATATTAAATTGCGTTCATGGAAGTGGATAAATTGTTCTATCCCTGTTTGTTCTTTTAGTTACTCAACTTGGTATAATAACCCAACATTGTATTTCTTATAGTTTCTATTTTAGATTTTAGACTAATTTTGTATCTGTATCTCTTGTAACGGGTTGGAGTACCCCTTGTACTCCTTTTAATATTAATCTCTTTTGCTTATCAAAAAAAAAAAATGGGTTGTGTGCAGATAATTATTGTAGGTAAATGATACCCACAGAGAAGTTCTAGGTAACATGCTGCCTCAATGGTGGAAGTAAAAGAAAAGATTAATGTTACTTGTACTCACTACTACTATATGTAACCATTAATGCAGCAAGTTACAACTGAACAGATTTTATTTAAAACACTTTCTCAATCTATATTATAAAAATTATTATTATTATTATTATTATAATATATTTTTAATGTAATTTTTTATAATTTTTTTATAACACTAGTAAGTATAGTGTTAAAAACCAGACCGGTCATTAAACCGGTTAGGGTACTAGGTCAGTGAGTCAAAGGTTGAACCAGTGGTTACTAATTAAATCGCATGACTCGGTTTTTGTTAATTTTATTTTAAAAATATATTCATGTTAAATATATTTTATACTTATAAATTTCAATAAATTCATATCCTATTTTAAATTTTAATTTTTATCTTATTTAAAATTATCTTTATTTTTATTTAGTATAAAGAAATACATAAAAAATTACATGTTAAACTATATATTAATACAAATTAAAAATATAAATAATATACACATATATAATATGCTTGCAATTGATATCACAAAATAATATATGTAATATTTACATAGATATTATATTATTAAATACATAATTTAAAATTAATAATATATTATAAAAGTTGTTCTTACTAGAAATTTGTCGTAGGGATGATCCTCCAAGTAAGATTGGTGAGCCTCCTTCACTGGTACGCTGGTGCTCCAAGATGGGAGTGGTAGCTGCATAAGAGACTCCGATGCCAAAGTTAGGGTTTGTATGAGTATATGTCTCGTATAAGTAATGCACGTACCTTAGTGTGAATTAGGGTTGCGTTGGGCCTTGGTCCTGGGATCAGTTATGATCTAATTAGATAGCGGATCTCGTCTGGACCGAGATCTCCTGAGATCAGTCATGATCTGGTTGGATTGCAGATCTCGTCTAGACTGAGATCTCCAAATGCGTGTTTCGAAGTCATTCCACGCTGTGATGTCGAGCTCGAGCTCTGGATGGCGGTACTGATAGTACACTAGCCCCCCGAGCTCCGAAGACTGTGGGTCGAGGAGTTAAGATCGAGCTCATCAAGTGGCTGTGACCCTTCGCGTACGCTTGCTTGTCGAGATGCCATGTGTCACAACTGGTCATTTCCTGAAAACGTGCAAGTGGCGCGTTAATGGGAGTGACGGTTATGTAATGATGGTTTGCATTCATCATAATGGTTCACAATTAATGTGTCGTCAGATGTGCTCCTTGACTGACACGTGCCATGACCATTTTGAATTTGGGAAAAACCCTTTTCTCTCACTCGCGCCTCTTCCCTTTTCACTTGACTCATTTTTCGTTCTTTCAACTTCTTGCGCACGCTGCTTCTCTCGCTTCTTTTTGTCTCTCGCCTTTGTCTTCTCTGTTTCCGTAGCCATTCTCGGCAACTGGGTTCTGCTCCTTCCTTATTGCTCTTTCTTTTGTCAAAGGGGGTACCAGGTAATTCTATTTCTCTATTCTCTCTTCCTTCTCTAATCTTCTCCTTCTTCGAGTCTTTTTGTTTTCTTGATGGCTGGAGAGAGTGGTGCAGGATCTTTCGCGCCTGCCAAAGGCAAGGGTAAGGCACGGGGCAAAGCTGTGGCTACCGGAACGTTCGCCTCCGAGAAGAAGAAGGTGGTGAACCCGCCTAAGGACCTCGTTTCAAGCATTCCTAGCTACGATTGGGTTCGGCGCGAGATGAGGGAAACCCAAAGTGTGTTTCGATCTTTCCTTGAGGTCAATGCGGTTTGGAAATCGCATAGAATTTGTGACCCTTCCATCTCCCGAATGATCTGGCTTGAACCTTGTCGGGCCGGAGAAGGCGTGTACATGGGGAAGTCTACTGACCCTCCCCATTTCTATGTCTACCAATGTTTCTTTAGGGATTTAGGTGTCTGCCTTCCTTTCACTCAATTCGAGTGTAATTTTTTGAATTTTATCAACTCAGCTCCTTGCCAGTTGCACCCAAATAGTTGGGGTTTTTTGAGGTCTTTTCAAGTCTTGTGTTCAGCTCTAGGAATAGAGGTGTCTCTTCCCGACTTTCTTCATTTTTACCAGCTAAAGATAGGTGTTCTGCCTTATGGCATACTGTCTCTAAGTGGGAGTAGGGATGGAGGTTTATTCACTTTTTACTCCCAATCATACAAAAATTTTAAACAAGAATTTTTCCTGGTTGCCCTTGTGGATGTCGACCAGTTGGAGGATGGGGCGTTCTACTTCGGCGGGTTACCGAAGTTCCCTTTCTATTGGTGCCCCAAACTTTCTAGGTTTCACGGGGTGGGCCAATTAAAATTAACGGCTTCGGAGGTGGTCGCCTTTGAGAACCTTGCAGCGCTTCCTCATCCGCTGGATTGCAAGCTCGTCCTGTCGCTTGCGAACTCAGCATACAAGGAGAGGGGCTTAGAGAGTGAGTACTCCGTTTTCCTTAGGTTGCTAGGGTTTGAGAAACCTTCTTTTGTTGATGTGCTTTGTTTTCTATTTTTACAGGCATAATGGGCAAAAACAAGTGGCATGAGCTGAAGTACCGCTACAATGTTACCGAGATCGAGGTCCCCAAGCCTCGGGAGGAGGAGGTCGCCCCTCAAAAAACAAACCGGAAAAGAAACAGGGCCGAGAAGGAGGTCGGGGGGACCTCTGCCCCTCCAGATGCCTAGGAGGTGACCTCCAAGGCTGCTGATGTTGAGGCAGTGGACCTCACCGGGAGTTCGCCGCCTGAAGGGGCTCCCCAAATGGTCGCCGCGCAGACTGTTGAGCAAGTTGCTCCCTCTACCGTGGTAAGTGTCTTGTTTTCTTTAACTTTTTGTCTATGTTGGTTTTTCTTGGTTTGTTGAGGTGCTATCGCTCTTTCAGGCAGGGAACACTGCCGAGGTGGGGACCCAGGTTGCTAAGCAAGTCGCCCAGGCCGCTATGGTGAGTACTTTGCCTTTCTTTTTTCTTCTATCTTCTATGTTGTTCTTTTGTCCTCTGATACGACCATTTTTTGTAGGCGGGGGACGCTGTTGAGACCCCGGTGGCTCTGACCTCGGTAGTGCCCGAGGTAGGTGCTCCTGTTGCTGAGACCAAGTATAAGAAATTTGTGGAACTTGCTGCAATGAACAGAGACGTTTTCAAACTTCTGCTATTACTCAAGTCAAGGTGGATTGCATTGAGGCTGATTTGAAGATTCTAAAATTACATGTAGATTTAAGTTTTTATTTCTTTATTTATTTTTAAATCAATTCACAATTTGAAGATGGAGTTGATATTTGAAAATCTTCTTTTTATAAATTTTGTTTTTAGATGTAATTGAATTTGATGGACTCTCTTGGCTTGAAAAGCATTATCTATGGTTGCTCTTGGCTTGAAAAACATTAGCTAAGGTTGGAACAACTTATTTTACTTGTAGCAAGATTAGTGGTTTTCTCCCTGACTCTACTATGTTGGCGGTGCTTAAACTTAGAGACACGGGTATTGGAAGCATGAATAAAACATATCTTTTATCATTATGATATATTCTAGCATGCTTAGGCCAGCTAATCCTTTTGCCAACGCAAAAGTTAGCAAAATCATTGCTCAAAGGGATTGGAAAGATTTTGAAACTTGGCCTATCATATTGTAGTCTAACATCTAACTATGTTTTAAACACTAGTGTCAACTTTTTTGTTCCATTCAATAGCTGAATCTGGAAGGAAATTTTATAATGATTGAACTTTTTTACTATAACTTGATTTCTATTTCTAATATTATTGCTATGCATATTTCCTTGGTTTTATTTGCAAGTTATTATTTATCTCAGTAACATATAACAGAACTTGGATTCTCATACCATTTTTTATATTGGTCATTATCTGAAGTAGGCATTTCTAGCTTTAAAGCTAGATTGGAATTGGCTTATCTATTTTTGGATTAGCTTTTAACCTCAGGGCCTATTTTTTTCAAAAAAAAATTCCAAGGTAAGAATGCTAAGTTTAGTCTATCTGTACTTAGGGAGAATTATAGGACAAGATAGTTCTTTTTTAAAAATATAAAATTTGATAAATAACATTGATTTTAAGATAGATTTGTTACTAATTTCTTTGATTCTTTTTCTTTCTTTTAATATATAAGTACTTGTTTAAGTTTATTAAAAATAGTTATTATTCTTTATTTTTTTGAAGAAAAGAACATAGACCACTATTACAGTTACAATGTCCTCTATTTTGGATCTCAATTTTGTAACTTTATTTTTGTCCCATGCAGATTTTTCATATTTGACAACATAAAAGATGGAAGGTTGAAAGAAAATTTAAATTGTGAATTTAGAAATATAAAAAGAAAGTTTAAACGGTGAATTTAGAACACTGACTTGCATGGCCATTTGATTCCAGCCATGATTCCTGGTGTTGATCCTAGCACTCAAGTTGATTTTGATCTAGGAGAGGCTACTGATCCTGGTGCTACAATAGTCATTGATAAACCTGAATCTTGAAATCAATTTTGTTATTAAAGAATTAAAAAAATGAGTGGTGTTTAAATCTTGTTACTATATTCATAGGTTTCGAGTAGTGATCAATTGGATAAATAACCCCCTTTTTTTTTTTGGTATTTTGTTTTTTGTATTTTTTGGGTGAAAAGGGAAACTACCTACATGAATGTGATGAGGGTAGATGTTAACACCATGTAATGGAAGATTCTTATTCCTATTTATTCTTATTCTAAAAGGGGAATGTTGTATGTTTAAAGAATGCAATGTATGCTCAAACAATGTCACATAAACAATGCACAAACAATTCACTCATCCACGAACAGTCACGAGCGAATCACGAGGTAGGGGTATCCTGTAGACAAGTGCATATTCAAGGAGGTTCTAACTGTTCTCACCGGTCTGAGGCCCCCAAGGTGCCCCCATTATAGGGACCCAATCCCTCTCGTCGTAAGTCGATGGAAAGTTCCAACGCACTGTCGGACTTGAGTTCATGGTTTTCACCTTGAGTGATGCTTTCCGACAACTGTCTATGGGCACCTATAGACCCATTCGACAACCGGCCGTACTAACATCCACTCCCTATGGCTTTCCACTCATGCCCCCGGGTATAGAGGGAACTGTTGTGTTCAAAGGTTCGTGTGCAGTTTATATTTCAAACAATTGCGAAAATTTAAACACCCAACAGTTATTAAAGCCAATTAGGTAAAACATATTATCATACAAGCGAAGGGTAATGAAGTAATTTTAAACTATCATTTTAGAAATAATCCATCACTAAATGGGACTGACTCTCGAGGCTTCCCCAGTGAAGTCGCCATCTGTCGCCACCCGCCGAAACGGACATTGGCATTCGCGACGATGGTTGGACTCTTTTTAGTTTTGAAAAATGATGGATTGTTAGAACTACTTATTCTCAAACTGAGACCTCATCGAACTAACAATTTTGTTAAATGATTCTCACCAATCCGTGTTAATCCCAAACGGGACCCTCCATGGATTAGTGGTTTTCGCAAAAAAAAAGGGTTCTTGGAGTCGCCACCAATGTTTTACTCAAAACATTGGAAAAAGACATAAGGCAATTGATTTTCGCAAATCAACTTTGGTGATTACAACCAGAGTTGGGTAAGGGAGTCGATTAGGTGTGGGGAAGGTGTTAGCACCCCACAACGCCCCTTCCGGGTTCCCTATGACGGATTATTTCATAAATAATAGCGTAAAATTACTAAACTACCCCTATTTATTAGAACGATTATAAGTAAACTATCTACATGATGAAAGCTTTAAACGTGCAATGCAACAATCAAAAAGCGATAAATGAAAGTGGTAAAAGAAAAGATTTGGAAAGAAACCTTCGAAGCGGGCTTTTATATACTCAAAAAGGAGTTAGGAGGCTTTTTGGCGCTCATTCCCACTACACGTTCGGTCGCTCCTTTCCCTAAAAATAATATTTACTATGGAAATCAAAGTGATTTCCCTTCGACTTGTTCGAGTCTCAAGCTTAAAGGCTCATGAACTCAAGAACTTAGTCGGATCAGCTCTCGGAGAGATTTCTAGGGCAGAGAATAGCTCAAAAACCCAAGAATACTCAGCCAGAGGGTGGAGAAATGCTCCAAATGTGTCAAAAATGTGTGGAAGGACGAGCCAATGACGTCCTATTTATAGGATTGAGGCGCAGTACGGCCTAAGAGGTCAATACGGCCTGTACTGAGTTTTTGAACTACAGTACGGCCGTATTGAATTCGGTACGGCCGTACTGAAGTTTAAAAACTTCAGTACGGCCGTATTGATTTCAATATGGCCGTATTGTAGTTCAAATGGCTCAATACGGCCGTACTGAACCTCTAAGAGGGTGTATTGAGTTCCAATCCTCACACACCCTTATTCTAAGCTACTCTAAGACTTCTAGACCTACAAAGAATCATCCTAGGGTCTTCCAGGAGTCCTTCCGGCTGACTTTCCTTCGGTCTTCGAGAGTCTTTGAGTCTTATTTCTGACCCGGACAATTTTAGGGGTCTACAGCAATGAAGTGTAGTTGTTCGGCCGGTAGGTTTGTTAACGGGCCATGTTGTTGACACAGCTTGCATTATTGGGTGAGCTTTATGCAATCACTTGTGAGGGTGGGCCAGTAGTAGCCGGCCCAGATGACTTTGGCAGCTAAGGTTCGTCCCCCTAGGTGCGTTCCGTATATGCCTTCGTGGATTTCACGGAGGACATAATGTGCTTGCTCGGGTGCAAGACATCTCAACAATGGTGAAGAAACACCTCGCTTGTACAACTCTCCTACAATCAACGTGCATCGGCAGCAATGACCCTTAACTTCCTTGCTTCAAGGGGATTGTTGGGTAATTCCCCAGTTGAGAGATGGTGTGTTATGCCGGTCATCCAATTGTCATCTCCCTGTTGGACTTGCAAGCATTCAGTTTGTACAATGCTTGGACTCTACAGCTCTTGTTGTAGGATGCTACGCAATTGGCTGGTTTTTTTGTGGCTTGCCAGCTTGGCTAATTGGTCATCTCTCGCATTGAGCCCTCAGGGTGTGTGTTCTACGTGGACGTCTTCGAAATTGACTTTCAGCCTTTGGAAGGCGTGGAAGTACAGAAGCAGTGTTGGTTCTTTGATTTGAAAAGTGCCAATGACTTGCCCTGTTACCACTTGTGAGTCGCTCCAGCACTTGATCCTAATGATGCCTAAATCCTTTGCCAGCCGTAAACCGGCTAACAGGGCTTCATACTCGGCCTAGTTGTTGGAAGTTTTGAAATTGAATCGAAGTGATTGTTCAACCACTATGCTACCAGGTCCTTCGAGTATGATACCAGCTCTGCTGCCCTGTTGGTTTGATGACCCATCCACATGCAGAGTCCATACTTGCGGCTTGGGTGGCAATTGCAGAGTGAATTCGTTTATAAAGTCGACCATGCTTTGTGCTTTGATGGGTACTCTTGGTTTAAAATGAATATCAAATTGTGACAACTCTATAGACCAAGCAACCATTCTTCTGGTTTGTTCAGGTTTCCTCAAGAGTTTGAAAATCGGGCTATCTATCCTGACGATGACTCTGTGGCTCTAGAAACAGTGCCAGAGGTGTCTAGTAGTGTGCACGAGGGCTAGAACTATTTTCTCGAGATATTGGTACCGGGTCTCAGCTTCCTACAAGACTCAGCTGATGAAGTAGACTGGTATTTGTTTCGTTTGCTCTTGCACTAGGGTTGTGCTGATGACTTTATCTGACACCGAGATGTAAACAACCATATCTAGCTGGGGGTTTGGCTTAGCTAGTAGGGGCGAGGCCGCGAGTATTGTCTTGAAGTCTTGAAATGAGGATTCACATTCCTCGATCCATTGGAATTTACTGGCCTTTTTCAGCAATGACATTATGGGCCTTGATTTGTCTGCCATGCAAGGTAGGAACCTGGCCAATGAAGCTATACGTCTGGCTAGTCATTAAACTTCCTTTACATTTCGTAGGCTTCTCATGCTGATGATGGCTTGGCATTTGTCAGGATTGGCTTCAATGCCCCTTTTTGATAACATGAAGCCCAAGAACTTTCGCCGGCGACTCCAAAGGTGCATTTTGCCAGATTCAGCCGCATGTGATGTCGCCTTACCTCCCTGAATATTGTCCCGAGATCCCTTACATGGTCATCGGCAGAGCCTGACTTGATCACCATATCGTCCACATATACCTCCATGCATTTTCCAATCTGCCGCCAAAAGATCTTGTCCATGAGTCATTGATAGGTTACCCCCGTGTTTCTCAAACCGAACGACATCACTTTGTAGCAGAAATTGGCCAACTCGGTGATAAACGCAATTTTTTCTTCATCTGGTGGGTATATGGGTATTTGATTATACCTTGAGTACGCGTCCAAGAAGCTTAATCTCTGGTTACTGGCTGTTCCATCGACCAACGCTTCTATGTGTGGTAGAGGATAGGCATCTTTTGGGAAAGCCTTATTCATATCTGTGTAGTCAGTACACATCCTCCACTTGCCTTGGCCTTCTTGACCATCACTACATTGGCCAACCAAGTGGAGTACTTAACTTCCCTGATAAATCCCGCTTGTATTAGCTTGGTTTTCTCCTCCTTTACCTCTTGGGCCCTTTCTCCCCCCATCTTTCTTTTCTTTTGGGCAATGGGCTTGGCGTCTCGGCACATTGAGAGCCGGTGACAGTGAAAACTTGGGTCGATGTCTGGCATGTCGGCCGCCGTCCAAGCGAAGAGGTCCGAGTACTTCTTGAGAATTTGTTTGATGTTTCTTGCCTCGTCCTCTGATAGTTGGGAACTCAGGTAAGTCACTTGTTCTTCGTTTCTCCCTAGTTGAAACGGGATTGTTGTTTCTATCGGTTCGACCTTGTGCTTGTCTTCAATTCTCGGGTCAAGTTCTAGGTCTACCATCGGCCTTTGTTGGTGAACATCACCGATCAGATTGACATCTTGCCTTGGCTTTGGAGTTGGTTGTACCTTTAGGATGGCGAAGTAACATTCGCGGGCCATCTTTTGGTCAGCGTGCAAAGTGATGAACGTTCCTTCTTTCGAGGGGAACTTCATAGCTAGGTGACGGGTGGAGACGATAACTCGAAGCTTGTTTAGGGGGGGTCGACCGAATAGAATGTTGTACGAGGTATTAGCATACACCACCACTGATGGAAGCACTTGGAGAGGATTGATATTCTTCCAAGCTTTCCATGCAAGGGCCGAAATGCTCAATGAGGTTGAACTCCTTGAAGGTGGCGGAATCACCTTGGAGGATTCTCCAATGGTGGAGAAGCACCTAAGAGAGGTTTGGTTACCTCTTGAAGAATTGAAGAAGATTGAGAAACCAAGCTTCTAAGAGAAGGAACCTTGAGAGAGAACCTAGGAGGAGGTTTTTCACGAAATTGACTCTTGAAAATGAGACAGAAATCTGATTTCTAATTCTCATAAATTTCCAAAAGTGATTACAAGAGAGGGTTTTACAAATATATAGGAGAGGTAGCTTCTAGGAGAAGCTAACCTTAACCATGGTTCACTAGGAACCATGGTAAGGTGTAGCTAACCATCCATGGTTTCTAAAACTTGTAGGAAAAGCTATCCTTGACCATGGTTCACTTAAGAACCATGGTAAGGTTAGCCTAACTTACAATGGTTTAGAAACTTGGTGGAGAAGCTTCAAAAACTAGAAGGAAAACTAGTAATTTTTTGGCCATGAACAAGAGAGAATGCTAGGCGGCCTTGGCTCCAAATTGCTCCAAGATTTATTTCAAAAATATTTGATTTGGTTTAGTTAGGTTCATCATATGATGATGAGACCTAGCTAAATCAAATGTATGAAGAATTAGGAGCAAAATGAGTCCAATATGCAAAATTTTGCCTAGGCCCAGTTCTGGCCCAATTACTAGTCACACCCTCAAGTATTGCTAAATGTCACCCCCTTTTCTCTACTGAAAAAATACAAAGTGAATGTATCAACTAAGGAGGTTAAATGGAGTTAAACTCTCCAAGTAGCCTACCTTAAAATCAATATACAAACACTAGAAAAAGTAAGTAAAGTGCCTCACAAATACAAAGGCAAAAATAACCTATACAAAAGAGCTACTATATGAACAAACATAAAAAAAAAAAAAGGTCTTTAAGATCATCCCATTCCTCTTGGTTCTTTTAGTATATCACCTCTTGGATTCCTTGGTCTTGGCCATAGTCTATCAACCATATATCGTATTTTAATTCGTCGTCTTTGCGGTTCGTCCCCGAAGTAGGTGTATAGGTCTATCGTTCCCCTGGTGTCCACTCTTTTGCCAGAAAATCCAACCAAGGGCTCGTTGTAAGGCGCCAATTCGCGCTCGGGTATACCCAGCTACTCGAAAATTTTCCAATACAAGATATCGGTTAAACTTCCCTAATCCACTAATGTCTTCTTCACAATACAATTGTTGATTTCTACACTGATGACCATGGGATCGTCTTGCACTAGATCGAGCCCCTCAAAGTCCTTGTCGGTGAAGGTAATTAGTGGCATGTGGACCGACCCTGCTGGTGTTATTGCGTTGACCGATCTGATTGCTCTTAGGTGTCTTCTTCGTGCTGAGGACGTGCATCCACCTCCTGCGAATCCTCCAGCTATTGTGTTTATCACCCTTATGGGTTGATTCCGGTCTCGTGGCTGATCATTTCTCTCCTGAGATTTGCTTCGCTCTCGGGATCTATACCTTGGCGGTGCTCTTTAACGGCTTCTCCTTCCAGACTCCCTCTTATCACGGTAGCTAGCATACCTCTTTTTACCAGGGGTTGGGTGAAGTTTTGAAGGTGGCCTGACTTAACAAGATCTTCAATGCGGTCTCGGAAGGTTGTGCATTCCTCCGTGGTGTGTCCCCGTTTCCAGTGAAATTGGCATGTTTCGGTCTTGTCCACGTGGGGTGGGATCATAGCGCGGCGGGGCACCGCGAGGATTCTGTGGCTAAGGCCTGCTCTAACACCTTGGTCCTGCTAGTGTTGAGTGGCGTGTATTGTGCATATCTGGGCCCCCTGTTGCTCCTTTCTCGATCGGGCATGTCTCGGGGACAAGACCTTGGAGGGTGCTCCTTTTCAACTTCTTTCTTTCTGAGGAAACGATCAGATCGGCTCTAATTTCTAAACTCGGCCAACTCTTCTATTTGCATGTATTTAGTGGCTCTTTGCCTTAGGTCATCCAAGTCTCGGGGCGGCTTTTTACATAAGCTGTTTACAAAGGGGCCTGGCCTCAATGTCGTGGTGAGGTGGTGCATTGCCACCGCTGGGTCTAGATCTCGGATAGACAAGGTCATATTCCCGAATCATTCCATGAAGGTTCTTAGAGGTTCCTTCTTTTCCTGGCGGATGTTGACCAAAGCGATCGAGGTGAGCTGATGAGGTCAGCTTGTGGCAAATTGTATTACAAATCAGGAGGACACGGTTGTGAAGGAGTCCACTGATCATGGGGGAGTCTTGTGAACCAATTGAGTTTCGGTCCTTTTAATGAGGTAGGGAAGACTTTACACATGATAGTGTCATCATCGGTGTATAACCCGACTTGAGTAACGAATGCATCAAGGTGTTCTTTGGGGTCGGCGGTTCCATCATATTTTTCTAAGGCCAAGTTTTTCCAATTGTCCGGCAACTGGGCTCCGGCGATGTCTGGAGTGAATGGTGTCTTCCCTTGCCGTCGTTGCTGATCCATGTTCATCGCCGTCACTCCGTCGGGCGGCCGAGGGATTCTTGTCTCCTTGTACCATCCCGATGATTCCCCTTGGTCATGTGTTGACTGAGTGTTGGGGGTGCCGCGGGATGGATGTCAGGAACAGTTGTCGCTCCTAAGCTCTATCTTTAATATTGTATAAATTTAATATAAGATTGTAAATTTAAAGATGTCAGTCATGAAGACATAATTCATTGGAAGACATAATTCATTAATTTTATGATAAATTATGGATTAAAAAAAATATATATTTATTATAATTACTGGAAACTAATTTTTTGAATTGTATTTTTTATTTTAAAATATAGTTTTTGAAATTAATTTTTTCAAAAGAGTATAAATTTTCGAAAATTAAAGAGTATTATTTGATAGGGAAAAAAGTCAGAAAAAGATATATTTGAAAGTATATTTAACAAAATTTCACTAACTCCATTATTTTGAAATGAAAACAAACAATGGGAAAGGAATAGGAGAGGGAAAACACACTCGTCTCATATGAATGCCCAGTCTCGGGCGCATAAGGAACTTCTTTTCCGTGCCTTTAATTAATCATGCAGCTGACAAGGCCTCAAAGCAATAACATTAATTAGCAGGAGTAGCAGACAGTCTCACTTGTTTTCGAATAGACGCACTAGGATTTGAAGATTTAAGATGATTTCTCATAAGCACATTCTATTAGCAGATAAAGCGAGAGATATTAAATTAACAGATTTCACTTTTATTGATTAGCCGGTTAATCCAATGTAACATCCATTCTTCTGTTCACGAATTGAAAAATTCTTTGCTGAGATCTCCCCTGTTGTTTCGAGAGCAATAGTCACCGAACAACAAGCCAGAAACAATTTAACTAAAAATTGCTTTTATTAAATCAAATCTAAAGTAACAGAGCAAAATCATGTTAGTGAATCTTTCCCAACATTTTATATAAATATCAGTATTAGTAATTTTGGATACACCCGTCATTATTTAGTTGCAGATAAAAAAAATAAAAAAAATAAAAGTAGTGGTCATTTATATAACTGTTAAAGAACAAATAATAGTTACAAAAGACTAACTCTTACGAAGTTGTAGAAGAACTTTTTGAAAAGTTGCATTTGTGATGTCTGGAAATGCATGAAGACTACAACACGTCTCCATCTGAGCTTCGAGTAATCATTGCCCTATCTTCTTGAGATACATCTGCTATACCAAAATGCACAGGCTTTCGCCAACCAAAATCTACTTCATACACTGGCATGTTTATCCAGCTTGTGAGAAGAATATTATGACTCCCAGAATACGGGACACCCTTATGTTGTTGTCCTTGTCCATTGAAAAAAGAACTTATGTAATCCAATTGCTCTTGGCCTAAAGTTGAACTTAATTGTGACCTTATATACTCATTTGTAACCACATAAAGTGCTTCCCTTATCTTTTGAGAAGCATGACATAATGGGTTTGATATGATATCCCCCACACAACATTTAGGTGTCACTGTTCTTGTCAAAGCATTCCCAAAATAATTCTGAGGGAGAGGTGGAATCAATCTATTGCGAATATTAGCACTAAATCGAACTAGAGTTGGTTGGTCCTCACCAATTTCACGAGCCTTAGATGCACATCTCCATATATGAGCAGAAATAACTTCAAATGTGCTATAAGGTCTTGCCCCTTCTTTCATAGATTGATTGTTGGCCATTTTCTTTAGCTTCTCCACTTGGCTTGATGTGAGTGTCAACAGTGCACAACTTCTTTTGTTTTGCTCTATACCTATTCCTGGCATTTTTGGCACAGGCTTCCACTCCGGGAGATCAACGCTTGGAGCTGATTGGTGCGGTAATTTTAGTAGTTTTCGATCAAGAAATGGGTAGTTCATTAGATTCTGGTGTTTCTCCTCGAGCTAACTTTGCCCATATGTTGATGAAGTGAGCAATGGCAATACCTGTTGGGAACAAAGAATTTCATTTTAAACGATATCTTAAAAATTTAAATTTAAAATTTTGAATTATTTTTCAACATACCATCAGCCAAAGGATGAGACACTAGAACTCCAATGGCAAGGCCTTCGCCACCATGGAACTTTGTTAACTGCAGCAACAGTAGGGGAAGCTCCTGCATAGGTTGAGTATAATCAACTTCTGGAACAAGTTCCTTGGTGGACTCGGAGGGTGAAAAGTCTTTATAGTCACCAAATGTGTTGGTGGTTTCAGCTTCAATCAAAGTCACTCCCTTTGCGTTACAATCCACTTCCATTCTACCACTTTCTGTCAATCTCAATCTACCAGCTATTGGATAGTAGGGCACTAAAATCTTGCTAAGAGAATTCTTCATTGTTTCAATGATGTCCCCACTGTGTTTTGCTTTGTAAATGTAGATTGTGGATACATGACCTAGGTACCCGACTAGGTCACTATCGGATAGCCATAACGGTTCCATGGGTGTTGGTTGATTTGGAGTGACATTATACGAAGCTACGATAGTTGTCATTTTTCTGCTTGAAGGATAGGTGCAGGAGCTTTCTTATGCATCATGCAATATATAAATTAAAAAAAAAAAAAATACCCTATGGAGTGTACTTTTCATATTGTACAGTTATTTGCATATATTCCACGACACTAATACATTATATTATATATCATGTGAAATCATGCATGACCCGTAAGTCAAATTTACGAGAATTTAAAATCTACACGTTTTACACTAAAGCTAAGTTTATCATCAACAACTTGTTATATTATTAGCCACGGAAAGATTAAAAAAAGGGTTCACGAGAATTGTGTGAACTCATTTTTAATGATCATATACTTGCATCTTTGTCACCTTCAAATAGTTTCTATTGTTAGGTCATTCTTCTTTTTTGTAACTAATTAAATTTGTCATATACCGATCCATATTTGATATTTCAACAAATAACAGTGATTAATATGTTTAGGGTTTTGGCACCCTTAAAGCCATATAATTAAAATTTTATATTGCTGTTTAAAAAAAAAAACAGTGATTAATATGTTAGGAGGGAAAGTTTCTTCTCCTTGAAGATAGAAAAATGAATCAGTAAGAATCAAACGAGGGGTCATCTACTCGGTCCGAACACTATGTCATCGGTCCAATCATAAGATGTCGAAGTCCTAACTTAAGGCCTTCAAAATATTATTTTTACTTATAAAACTTAATGAATTATAGTATAAATTTTGGTTTGTTGGTCATTGTTTAAATCTAACATTGTAAGGACTATAGTTCGATCTTAGTATCGTAATTTTTTACTAAAAGTTTCTTTTTTTATTAATGACATTTAATTTTCTTGTCACTCTCTCATCTTTAAAAAATAACTCAACATCAAAACTTGTTTTAAGCTTCAAAATATATTGGGTCGACCCTAATTACCACCAAATTACTAATTCAATTATATGACCTTATCTCTATCAAAAAAATTTAAATACTAAAACAAAATATATAAATTATTTTAAAATATTATTAAAAATAATAAATTTGGGATAAAATTAAAATTTCAACCGGTACTTCTCAATTAAGAAGATTACAATAAAAATTTCATATATATATATATATATATATATATATATATTTCTTACTTGTATATGTTAAGAAAAATTAAATCAACCCACAAATTTACCATTACAACAGATTGACATATCACAGACAACTCCGCAAACATTAATTAATAGTCTACAACCTACAACTAGAAGTTTACAACAAAGCAATTAACAGCCTACAATAACAAATGAGCATTGCAAAACCTAAGTCACAACAGAGAAACTAATTTAGACATTTCGAAACAATCAAATCAGTTAAAATGGGAAACGAAATCACTTACCTACAAAATCTTCCAACACTGGGGAGAGTGCAAGCGGGGACACTGGGGAGTGCGCAACCGCAGACACAGGCGAAGTGGAAAGTAAAAGTGCGTGTGCGTGCGTCAGATGAGTCCTCAAGTCTACTCCTTTTACTTCAACCGTATTTTAACCTTATCTTAAATGATTATTATATATTTCTAGTTATTATATTTTATTTAATAAAAGGATTTAATAATTATCAATTTTGGTTAGATTCATTGATTTAAGGTTTCAATCCTCAAATAATCTTAAAATCTTAAATTTCAATTTTATTTTTATAAAAATGACTAATATTTAATATTGTTTTTTATAATTTAAAAATTTAAGAATAAAATTATCTAAAAAATATGTACATATCAAATCATATTATTGTTTTTATATATGTTATAGATTACAAATTTAAAATAAATTATGTATATAAATAAATATTATATTTAAATATATAAACTATATTTAAAATATTTAAATAAATAGATATTTTTAAATATATGAATTATATTTTAGGTTCAGGATAAATAATTTATAATATAATACAAATTATTTTATTTATTAATAATTTTTAAGATATTATAATTTATATTATAAATAATTATGATTAAAAAAATCAAATTAAATACGAAATTAAAAGAAAGACAATTCTTAAATACGTATCAGCTCTAATTAGAGAATAACATCAATCAATCGAACCTAAAGAATTATACTTAAATTTTATCTTAAAAGATTCACAAAAATTCTCTTGTTAAAATAAATTTCTTAAAATCATTCTCCTTGAAAATTCTTAAAATTTATTGATATAAATAATCTTGAGTATAGATCACATAATTCAATGGTTAAGTCAGTTAAATTTGCATTATACAAAAAGTTATTAAAGGTTCAAATTTAGTGTAAGGGTTTAGATTTACACCTGGTATTAACAAATCTGGTATAACGTTTACCAATAATTATTACACCGCTCAATAACTTTTAATTAAATGTGAATTTTTAAAACATACAATCAAATTGAAAGCTCATTACTCTTAGATCATATATACAAAATTTTATATTAATTCAAGATAACTTAATACCTCATTCTCATAAAAACAAAATTTACATAATATAATCATTTTAAATTAACTTAAAATATGAACACTTTGATTACCTTTAGATTGTTGTTTAAATTTAACAAAATTTAATATAAACATACAAGTTGATATGAAGTTATAATTCAATAGTTAGATCAACAAAAGTTTATATTTAATATAAAATTATTAATCGATATAATAATTGGTAAAAATTACATACACCAGTATTATTTGAACCATCATCCTTATATATATATATATATATATATATATATTTTGTTGAGTCAATTATACTCCTTAAACTCTTAAGCATATTCTACGACAATTATACTCCCTTGATTGAGTGTTAGGAACTCCATCTCCTAATTATAAATGTCCTCAATAAAGTACTTCTCCAAGAAAATTTCTCTGAAGACTTCCCTTCCCATGTTATGGATATAGCTTTCACAACTAAGCATCAACGAATATTCTTTGATCAATACCTAGCCTCCTCAACGAGCATAAAGGTGTCAAAGGCCTCCTTTATCCCTTTGGACATGTCATTACATGAAAAATTTTCTTAATTTTTTTCAGCTAATTCTAAGCTTCATAAGTGTTGATCAGTGTTGTAGCCTTTCTTGAAAGTAGGTATGTTTCTTTGAAAATGATATATATCATTGTATTCAACAACTCCCCCAACAATAGCAACATTTTGATTCCTTGCAACTTGTGCTAAGTCTTGCAAAGAATTAGTTATCACATAATACTCCTTCCATTTTTTTTTCATAGTCACTTAAGGTTTTGTACGGGACTTAAAGAAATCATTGATATTTTAGTTTTCAAAAATATTTATTACTTACTTTCCTATTTTACGCTTTATTTTATTTTTTTTTTACATTTTTGAGACTGTTGAACTACAATCTACTTCATTAATTATTAATGCATTGATTACACGTGAACTGTAACTTACTGTATTTAATTATATCTGTCCATGAATTAATGGTTATATTGCTTCTATCAAAATTGATCTAAAATTTGCTTCTATCAAAATTGATATAAAATTTTCTTTCTTATGTTTTAATTATGTATTCTGTTTTTAATTTGTTTTTATCAATTGGTAATAGTCATACATAAGAAATTGGCTAATGAAACAATTTGATGTGATTACGAAAAATTTAACGTGAATATTATTACAAAAAATAAATATATTAACGTGAATATGCTAGCAAAGTGAATATCATCACAAAACGTGAATATCAACACAAAAGTTTAAAGTGAATATTACGAAAAGTTAATATCATTACAAAAAGTTGCATATTTTCTAATAAAAGTTAAAAATGAAAAAACTAGAAATTAAATTACTACAATGCTGGCAGATAAATTTTTAGCATGACCCTCACTCTTTAGCTTATCTCATATTTACCTGAGGCTTCATATTGTTCTTATAAATGAACATTAACTTTATATGGGTAGTTGGAGAAAAAATAGGTAGACATTAAAAATAAATACACATTTTTCAGTAAACATGTATTAATTATCAAGGGTAAAATGGAGAAAAAAATTAATAAGTCATTGATTTTAGTAAAATGACAATGAAACAAAAACAACAAATTCTGACAAAACAATTATGAAAAAAAAACGGAGAGAGTATTTCCTTATAGTCATTTATTCCCTAAATAAGTTGAGCCTAACGATGTGCAAAAAATCAAATCGATTCGAAACAATCTGATCCATATTAATTAAAAAATCTAAACCAATTCATTTTTCAAAATCATTTTGATTACCTAATCTATTTTTACTAAGTGAATCGATTTAGTTCAATTCAAATCCATATATGAGTAAAAGTAGATAATTGCATCGCACCAAACCAATTCAATTTTAAAAAATCTTATACATATTTTTAAAAAATCATAAAGATCCACCGTATAAAAAATAATTGATTAACTAATTCACTTTTATACAAATGGATCGATTTTGATTATCAAAAGTTCGATCCATAAACACCCCTAATTAAGATCATATAAGAAGTAATCAAAAGGTAAGATCGCAATAACAAAACAAAACAAACATCATAATAAGTCAAACTACAAATAGAAAATATATATAGAAAGCACAAAACACACTAGTGAAAAAAATTGATTTATTTTAATATATCACTAAATGTAACGTCCTCTATCCCTCTAATATCAATATAATAAATAAATAAAAATTAAAATTAAAGAAAACAATGAGATTTTTAAAACTATTCGCAGTAGTAAAAGCTTCACTTTAAACAATTAGTTGCCCATTTGAAAAAAAAAAAACCCTAAAAGACACAAGAAACAATTAAAAAAAAAGTTGTCATTTCAAAAGTTACACAAATTTAAAAGGCAAACATAACTAAATATAAAGGAATGTAAACACAACTAAACTTGAGCAATTCTCAAGTTTTGATGTAAACAATAAAAGTGTAATGATATGTTATTAATAAAATAATACATAAAATAGATATATACTTACATATATGATAAATTATATGTTATAAAAGTTAAATTAGTTATAAAAGCTTCACTTTAAACAATTAGTTGCACATTCTGAAAAAAAAAAAAAAAAACCTAAAAGACACAAGAAACATTTAAAAAAAAAAGGTTGTCATTTCAAAAGTTACACAAATTTAAAAGGAAAACATAACTAAATATAAAGGAATGTAAACACAACTAAACTTGAGCAATTCTCAAGTTTTGATGTACATAATAAAAATGTAATGATATGTTATTAATAAAATAATATATAAAATAGATATATACTTACATATATTATAAAATTAATGTTATAAAAGTTAAATTAGTAATACACAAAATATGTTGTTAAATGTCATTCAAAATCAATACTAAAATTATATGTAATTTTATGTCAAATAGATATACTTACATATATTATATTTATAGTGACATTTTTTGTATATCACTATATGTAATATTTCTTGTAGTAAGATGAGATATTATTAATTTAAAAAATAATCTAATCTCAAGAGATAAAAATAATCAACTTTTGATTTGTTTTCAAAGAAGATATTATCTCAAATTTTCGCAAATATGTTATTAATAAAAGTATCTAATTTTTAATTTTGAAAACAATTAAAAGCATTGTCTCAACTTCAAGGGAATTAATTCCTTTGAGAAAATAATCGATTCTTTTAATTGAGAAAATCGATTCCTTTGAAAAATAAACCGATTCTTACGTAACAAAAAGTTATGCACAAGAGTTGATTGTTTTTAAAGAAAATTATTTGGCTTCATAGAAATCAATTCTTTTATGTAAGAATTGATTTCTTTGGCTAGAAAAACTCATTTTTAAAGAAAAATATGTAGTTAGTTCACTACTAGAAAAATGACATTTTCCTGCGAATTTTCCTATAAAAAATGTTCGCAGAAATTTTTTGCGAACTTTCTTGCAATAATAATTTTACAAAATTTTTTTACGAATTTATTTGCAAAAAATAATTTATAAATATTTCTTTCAAAAAATTTTATAAAAAATAATCTACAAGAAATTTTTCCAAATTTTACTACAATTTTAATGATCATAAAAAAAATTTCATCATAAAAATTTGCAAAAAATATTGTAAGAATTTTATTTTGTTTCTTGTATATTTTCTTACAAAAATAAATTCGCAAGTAATGTTTACTAAATGGTAGAAAAAATTTGCAGGTAACTTTTCTTGCGGATTTTCCTGCCAATTTTAATCTGCAAGAAAAATAAAAAAAATATGTTTAAATTTATAAGTTTAATATTTTAAAAAAAATATAAAGTCTTACATTGATTGAAAATAAAACAATTAAAGAGTATATAAGTTGAGGCAACACTTACCTTACAAGTTAATTTGTATGGTTGAGTATTAGGCTTATAATCTACAATCTTAGAGTTTAAAAGATTATGTATCACATGTTGGAGGCGTGGAAACAAATATTTCAGATGAATTCATTGTGAGTATTTGAAAGTTGAAAAATTATTGATAGAATTTGTAGTAATTTTTTTTAATTTTTTTTGTAAATAATATTCCTGCAAAATTTCTTGCGAAAAAAATCGTAGGAGACTTTCTTGTGAATTTTTTTTTGTAGGAAACTTTCTTGCGAATTTTTTTCGCAAGAAAATTTCTTGCGAATTTTAAAATATTATCCACGAAGGTATTACTTACAAATAAAATTTCGCAGAAAAATTTGTAAGAAAAATGTTTCCTATTAAATTTTATAAAAATTTTGCAAGAAAAGTCGCATGTAATAAGAGAAATTCTAGTAGTGATTCATAGGTTAATTTTAATTTGTTTTCTTAATTACTTACATTTAAATCGATTCTTTTGAAAAATAAATCTATTCTTACATAAGAAAATGTTACGCTCCACAATCGGTTATTTTTAAAAGAAATTGTTTGTCTAATGGAAATCAATCCTTTTATGTAAGAATTAATTCCTTTATATATAACACTACTACAAAAATATTGTTTAACATCGTCATATTTACATCGGTTCTTGTAGAACTGATGTAAATCATAAATGCGGTGGCAAACTTGTAAATAAATAAAAAATATAAACAATTTACATCGGTTTTGCTTATGACTGATGTAGAAATGAAATCCGGGAGTTGTTCTACACCAGTTTTGCTTATGACCGATGTAGAAATGAGACTATTCTCTCGCAGGGTGCACACTACCCGTAAACCCAGCTACCAACAATCACCCAAACCCTTCCCATGCCATCTGCCTCCACTCCCAAACCCAAACCCTAAGCCCCTCCTTCATTCCGCTCCACAATCGCGAACCCCGACCCCCTTCTCCCTCCAAAGAATCGAACCCGGGGTGCGAAGTGGAGTTGAAGTGCGGAAGGGAAGAGCGTCCACCGTAGATAACAGTGACCTTCGTTAACGGCGTTGAGCAAGTCTTCGACGCCACCTCCACGCCCGCTCAAAGCATAAGAAGCCTCATTCTAGGGTCAATACCTCGATACCGAGCAGATGTTCCGCGAAGCAGGCAAATCCCCCCGACCAAGAGTTTTCCCAAACCGCATCCCCCACCAAAGTGCATTTCCAATTTATACTTTTAATTCTGTTGCACATTCATAAATTAACTAACACATTCTCACTGTTGTTTCATTCATTTCTCTTTTGTGCAAAGTTTTACAATTTCTGTGAAATTTGGCTTATAGCTATAGCAGTTTTAATTAATTTCTGTCTTTTATGTTCTCTTTCTTTCAGCCAAGGAAAGTAGAAGACAAGAAGCAATAGCTAAGATTTATTGAGCTTATTCTCTGTTGGGGATTGTTTTGGCTTTTGTCACCCTTTCTCTTATTTTGCTATATTTAACCACTTAATTATTGAGTTCATAACTATACATGATTTGCTTAATAATGTGTACCCCTGAATTGATGAAATTTGAAATTATAATCTTGTCATTGAAAGGGCTTATAAAAAGCTTGCACTTGATGCTCTGGTGATTCAGCAAGGGCGTCTAGCTGAACAGAAGAGTAAGGGTTTTCAAGTTTTATTTATTTCTTTGTTGCAAGATTTATGGATTATTTAATATGGTATAATGCTTTTATGTATGCAGCTGTTAATAAAGATGAGTTGCTTCAAATGGTTAGATTTGGTGCTGAAATGGTTTTTAGTTCCAAAGACAGTACAATTACAGATGAGGATATTGACAAAATTATTGCTAAAGGAGAGGAAGCCACAACTGAGTTTTGGTTGCAGTTACATAAAAGGTAGAAGTTATTTGTTTCTACACTTAATGTTTACTTAGGCTTTGTAGCTGTTGAGTTGTATGATTTTGATGATGAGAAGGTAAGTTGACATTTTATATTTGCTAACTATGGACTATGAATTTATGCATCAACTCTTTCCTGCCTCTTTGTTTTTAATTGACCTCTGGTTTTTTTTTCTTTAAATGCAAGATGAGAAAAAATTTGATTTCAAAAATATTGTGAGTGAAAACTGGGTTGAGCCACTAAGAAGAGAACGGAAGTGCAAGTAAACATTGGTCTTCGTTCTGTATATTGAGTTATTGATTTTCTTTTTCTACAATGATGTATAATTTAATTATTTTTTTTCTTTTTTTGATGGTGGTGGCTCTAGTTACTCAGAGTCTGAATACTTCAAGCAAATATGCGGCAAGTTGGTCCTACTAAACCAAAAGAGCCCCGTATTCCTAGGATGCCTCAATTGTAAGTTTCTTATAGAAACTTTTTTCCCTCTTTTCTGATTTTGTAATATAGTGCATCTTCTATTTTGACTATGCTTTTAATTCTGTTTTTCTCTAACTCAGTACTGGTGGAAAGAATAAATATTGAAATATAAAAATAAGCATGATTTTTTTATAAATACAATCTACATCGGTTCTCAAGAGAACCGATGTAGATTTAAGCATAAATCTACATCAGTTCTCTAGAGAACCGATGTAGATTTATGCTTAAATCTACATCAATTTTTTAGAACCGATGTAAAATGGTATGCATTTTCTACATCGCTCTATTCTACATCGGTTTTAGAACTGATGTAGATGACTTTAGAGAACCCGTGTAGAATATGCATCTTGTAGTACTGTAAATACACATTTTCAAAGAAAAACATGAAACTGGAGTTGATGGGTTAATTTGTTTGCTTCATTACTTACATTTAAATTAATCTAATTAATTAACCTAAGTATTTCTAAGTCTAGATCATAATAAGTAACTCACAAACAAATTAAACAGTATTTACAAAATAATGGATTTCAAATTAAACATTATTATTCCCTTGAAGCTCTATAGTTCTCTTAAAAGCAAAGTTTCATTTATCTTCATCAATCTTTATATATTAATACTTGTTTTCATCAAACTTCTACGATATAATAAGATCATTTTTCATCAATTGTAACTTTCAATCTCTCCATATTTCATCAAGTGTTGTTTTTAGTATGTCTTGCTCTTTTTTATGATAACGGGTATCTTATTTTTATGTTCTTGAGTTTTCAACTTTTCTTTTGTAACACCACAGTTTTCATACTTTTATTGAGGGTAATTTAGTAATTTTCATAAATTTATAATAGCCTAGAACGGGCCATTCCCAAATTGGAATGGGCCACTCCAAACTACTAAAATGAGAGTGATTTAGTAGCCCAGAACGGGTCATTCCAAAACTAGAACGAGCCATTTCAAAATACTAAAATTGCCAAAAAATCTTAGTTAGGAATGGGGCATTCCAAACCACCAAAAAGGCTTGTAACCCTAGTTGGGAACGGGCCGTTCTGGTTTAAGAACGGGTCGTTCCAAACATGGTCATTATGGGTTAAAATATAACCCCATAAGGGTCGTTTTGGTTTTAGAACGGGTTGTTCTAGATGTGAAATTTTACACATGACGAATGAGTTCAGAACGGACCTTTCCAGATTCGAAACGGGCCGTTTTGGCCACTCCTGAAATCTATAAATAGAGCACTCTGGCACTATTTCTAGACACACTCTCTAGAGACCAAAGAGAACTAAGAGAAGGAGATCAGCCAGATTATACTCTAGCTTCATCTTCTGCTTATCCAGGTAAAAGGGGAGTGAGAAACCTCTCGCTCGAGGGTGTGAGAATAATTGTTAGGTAGTAGGATTGGCCCCTAATCCCTTGCCTGATGCATGCTTCTAGGAACAAGCAAAATATGAATATTTTATATTTTGCTTTCTGAATGTCTTGATATGTTCCTTGTGTGATGTTGAGTGTAAAGATGTGTTTAATTTCAAAAACAGATAAGTTTTGATATGAATTAGAGTGCTCTGTGGGTTCTTGAGAGAACCCTATGAGAAACAGGCAATATGTAAATGTTTTTCGTTTTACTTTCTAATTATTCTGTTGTGTTCCTTGTTGAATGAGATGTATGAATATGTGAGTAATTTTACAAATAGACAAGTTTTGATATGAATTAGAGTGCTCTGTGGGTACTTGTGGGAAACCCTATGAAGTAAAATTAGGAATATGATCTTTGGATGATTTTGAGGCAATATATGTAAAATTGATATGACTTCATGTTTTGGATAATTACTTGGTATGATTTTTGTATATGGCTACAAGAAGTTTCTTGAATGAGACTATGTGAACATGATGTAATAATGTGAAAGGTGAATGTATGATCTATGATATGATATTGTGAAATAATGTGACATGAGATATGATGAGACGTGATAAGTGAAATGTTGAGTTAATGAAATAGTGGATGTGTGACATGCATCATGTGTATTTATGATCTATTCTAGGTGTGCCGCTTAGGCCGCATACCGGTGATGTAACAAGCTAACAATGTGTACTTTAGGGTCACCAGTGATATAACAAGCTAACAAGGTGTACCTTAGGGTCACCGGTGATGTAACAAGCTAACAAGGTGTACCTTAGGGTCACCGGTGATGTAACAAGCTAACAAGGTGTACCTTGGTTCACTAGTAATGAAATGATGAGAAATGTGATTATGAGACATGTGACTGGCGCCACATGCATTTATGAGTCGAGTCCATGACATCATTGCATGATAATTGAGTGTAAATGTGATACTAATTATGTATGTGTATTGTTTATGTGTGATTGGTGCTTGTAACTTGTAATATGTTTGTTGTATGTGTGTGTGTGCTATCTAACCTTTATTTCTGCACCTGAATCTTAGTGAGATGTTTCTCACTCCCTTGTTGTTATTTGTATGTGTTTAAATTGCGTTGCAGGTGATCATCAGCGTAAGGATGTTGGTGATGAGACTTAGGCTTCAGTTGGGCATGCTCTGATAGGATATGTGACATCAGGGCATTGCTAGGCTTATTAACTATTTGAAAACTCAGTTTTATTTCTTGTAATTTCACTGACATGTTATTTGGATTAAGTTTATGAATGTGAACTCTTTACCTTATGTGGTTGGAGATTTGGTTTTTAATGATGAAGAATTTTATTTTTATAATTATTGCATATGTGTGTTGGGATAGAAGGTGTCACACTTTTAATCTGAGTATCACTTGTTTCCGAGAACAGTGTAATATGAACTCCCATGCACATGTATAAGAATTAGGGTATAAATGTATAAAGTGAAGGTTGATACATGTATAAAATAATGTACATGTGAAAATATCCTCTAAAGTAATATTGGGCTAGTAACTACAAATTAATATATATATATATAATAAAATTTATATTATCACATATTTACTTTAAAATTGATTAATTTAACAAAACATTATTGAAGTAACATTAATAATATAATATCTTTTTTATCTCTTTATAACAGTTCGTAAAAATGAATTAAGAGAGTAAATTATGTAATTTGTGAAATTACATATTTCTTATTTTTATCCATATATTACCTTTTAAATTGTTTGAGAATTATTAAAATCAATACTTCTTAAATATTTTATTAAACCTTCTAATTATTTTTAAAAAAATATCACTCTTCTTATATAACTTAGAATAGCTATCTTGTGCGATATCAATTTTACAAATTTTGCTTTTAAGTAGAGTATTTTACAAAGTTTAATAGTTGTAAATTAACGAAATAAAATAATTTTTTACTACTGGCAACCAATTATATCATCATTCAGATGACTTTTTATTTATTAGATTAAATTATATTTTTGATCATTATATTATATCAAATTCACAATTTTAGTTCTTTTAATTTTTTAATGCAATTTTAATCCTAAATTTTATAAAATTCATAAAATTGGTTCCCTTGATGAATATTAGTTTATCTGTCAATTGTTAAAATTATAACATTAATTATGATTTAAGATTAAATAAACGACATAATAACTAATGTTTAATAATAATTGAGCTAAATTTTACTTTAATCTCTCATTTTTATTTCATAAAAGTGATAAAAATGATAACTAAAATTTAATTATTCACTCATTTATTTAATGTTATGTCACGATGAATGTATGTTATAATTTCAATGATTAATAAATGGACATGTTGTGAGAAGATCAAAATCATGTGTTTTATAAACTTGAGGAACTAATATTGTGAAATTAAATATTAGAGAACCAAAATTGAATATTTGATATTATTAAGGACTAAAGTGCAATTTAGCCTATTTATTATAAAAGTCAATAACTTACCATAAGTCAATATACTTATGATTAGATTATAATATAAAATTAATTTACACATTCTGTGTATCACTTGTTTTCTTGATTTTAAATAGGTTTACAAATACATATTTTTTAGCTTGTTATATATTTTAATTTGTATTTAGTCATAATTTTAATTAAATTTTAATATTTTGAAATAAAATATCAAACATTAAAAATAATAAAAATAATAAAATTATTTATTAAAAATCACTTTGTAACACCCAATCAAGGAAGGAGGGATCCCACATGTAACGACCCACCATGGTCGTCTCACTTCACCACACAATACTAACCGCACATAAAAATATATCCAACTCCGATCATCACCAACTACTCTACTGCTCATCTCTGGCCTATCCCTACTCTGCTCCCATACATAGCATGATCATCACAGTCCAAATCACATAAAAACATGCAAGGATAAGCTAGTGAAAAGAATCAACATATATTTTAAATAAGCAACTTTCAACATAACAACACTATCATCATTCTCAACAGGGTCAACATACAACACATGGCAACACACAACTCAATCACAGCTTCGCAACACAACAACATATATACAACTCATATCAACATCAATTCAACTCATCAACAACTTATGCGTCGTCACGCATTTACAACTCGGAGATCTCCTACAACATGGGTGAGCAGTCTAAGTGGCTAGGTCCTACCGAACCAACAACACATAACCTTTTTGGGCTTGCTAGGTAAACAACAAATTTGGATATCAATCCACAACACGATAACGGTTTCTCAGACTTTGCCACTTAAACAAGGAAGTATAGTATTCTGTCAGGATAGAACAGTTGGGTTTAGGCCTACCACGACATTAGCTAGCTCAACTAAGCCACCTATGGGATTAACCTATTGACTATCCTCCAAATACTATAACCCTTTGATACTCGGTTAGGAACTAAGTTCTCGACTTCGTACTTTACTCGAATTGGCCGCTTATAATTGGTATAGCTCAATCTGGCCCCTATATCGTGGTCGCTTTATACACATGTGACTCGACCTTGCCCACACACGGGACCAACTAAGTCCTAGAGGAGAACAACACATCATCCACTCCAATGGTCAACTTCCCAAGGAGGGTTTTCAACAAATTGGCTCTTAGAGCACCACAACTATCTCAATTTTCACAATGGGATGAGCAATTTCAAAAACATCTCCTCTAGTCTTAGTGATCAACAACTCATCATCACAACACGATCAACACAATATTCAACTCATCATCTTAATCAACTTTCAACTTGAACAACACAGTCAACTCATAACTTTAAAAACATAGTTTATCAGCATAGCAACTCATCAACACTATTTAACAACATATTTTAACAACACAACACCTCATTTCAACTTTAAACAACACAATTATCATCTCATTAGCTTAATCAACTTTCACAAAATATAAACAGTCAATACATAACATAAAACAATTTTAACAACTTAATTTCAACATGCTTGAACAATATCATCTGTTCAACATATAATAGATCAAGACACAACTCGTAAACAAATTCACAACATAAAACATATTCAACATATAATAAAACTCACCCATCATGTTTACCACTCATCTATCATGCCAACTTACACAACATATACAACATGAATTAACCTAAGCATTCAAACAACTTTCAACTTAACCAAATCACTCCTTGTGAAATGGCAACCATCACATAAAACAATGTATCAGAAGTTATACTACTCCTATCATGCTCATCCTTATCTCATATGAAAGATAAGAAGATCTCATACAACTCTTATGAATACATAAATTCCTAATTCCATTATCTATGTTGTTAAAAATTATAAAAATCGCAACAACTATAATCAATGCTAACAGTTTGACCCCTATTTACTAAAACATCCATATCTGGAGTTATAGACCTCCTTTTTAGGTGATTCCAACGCCATTAGAAATTTGAGATCCACGGCCACAACTTTAATGTAGACTATAAAGTCAAATTCTGAAAGCACAAAAGCGCTCAGCAGCTCCAAAGCGCTTGACATTTTATCTCCAGGAATTCTCCCTCGGCTCGCGGCCTTGAAAAGGCTGAGCCTTTTCAAAGGGCTCAGTTGTTTCCCAAGGCACTCAGCAATTTCAAATAGCTCAGACCTTTACCTCTAGAGAGTGCTCTCTTGCACACTGCCCTCAAAGGGCTCAACCCTTTAAAAGGGCTCAACAGTTTATGATAGAACCCACCTGTTCTTCACCATTTTCACCCAAAAACTGACATGCAAATGCACCAAATCCATATACAAACACCAATTCAAGAAGATTCAGCACAAGAAATCACTAATTTTCTGCACACAACACAACATGCAACTCAACAACCATAAAAAACACCACATGCAAACCCCCTAGCTTCCCTTACCTTGGAGAAGAAGAATCCGAGCTTCGGGGAAGAGAAAGAAGAAGAAGAAGATCTATGCTTCCTACTAGCAACCCACACCTCTACTCGGAACCTTCAACAATAACAACACCACAAGAAAGCTCAGAATTTTGGAACAAAAGAATAGGAAGTGAGGAGAAAATGAGAGTGTTGAGGGGAAGAAGGAAGAAGAAGAATACCTGCGAGTCTTACACCACACATTTGTTTTTGGTTAGTAAGAGTTAGATTTAATTCCTGAGATCTCCTTCTTTCCTTTCTTCTTTATGTTGTTGATTAGAACTTCGTATAGTTGTGTTGCAAATAGAGCTCAAAATCTTGCGAATCTTTTCTTCCCTTCTCTTTTAGGAAAATTATGGTGCTCCAAAGAGGTAAGGGAAGCTTACCTTAGTTCTTGTTACTTGGTTGTCTTGGAAACCATTCTTGTGTGGAGGAATGGGTGTGAGTTGTGAGTTTTGTAAGTTGAAGAAGAACACTCTTGAATGGGGTTCTTGAGTGATTTCGATCAAGGAGAGAGTTGATGGTTGCATGTTTTGTTTAAGCTTTTTTTAAGTCATTTGTGATGTATATATGTTTTAATTTTTTTGTGTTGCGTGTGGTTGGGGTTGCTAATTTTTTGGTGTATTGGACAAAATTTGGGTTCCACCTTGTGTAGGAATTGATGTTGCATCGGGCAGGCCTTCAATATGTCGGACACAAATCAATTAGAGGGGTTCTCCTTTCCTAAAGGCAAACATAGGATTGATGGCGTCGAACGTGAGAAGAATGAGTAGCCTTGAATCGAACTAGCATCAAGCATGATTGGAAAGACATTGGACGCGAAGAGAAAGACTTGTCTCTGCTTGCATTCACCTTGGGAGCTAATGGATGTGATGATGGGCATGAGTCAAGGAGAGAATTTCCTGTCTGATTAGGGTTGGGTATGGGTTTTACCACACTAAGCGTGAGAGAGTGGGACACTCTCTACCTCAATCATGTTGAGCACAAATGATGCGACGTTGGGCATGGGCAAGACATCCCTATCTCAATGGCATCAGGTGCCATTTGAGTAGTGTCGGGTGCAACCCACATGTTGTATGTTGGTTATTTTAAAATGAACTATAGTTGAACATTGATGATTAAGTTGTATGTGTGTTGAATATAATGAATTGTTGATATTTAAATGATGTCGAATGATAACAATTGATGATGAGTACTATTGATGTTAAATTGTATACTGTTGTTTTATTTGATGAGAGTCAAAAGTTGAAAAGTTGTATGGTATATAAAGTGGTAAAGTTGTGAACATGTAGTTGAGATACATATCTAAGTTGCAATGCATAGATGCTAGAGGTGAATTAATTTGTTTTAAATGTTGCTTCCCTTTAAGGTCTATGTGGTTTTGATATGGAAGTAGTCGAATAATATCTTAGTTGAATGACTAACCAAGTAAAGTACGAAATCGAGGGTTAAAACTCCTAACGTAATATCGGAGGGTTGTGGTATTTAGAGGGTAGTCGGTGGGTTAATCCTATAGGTGACTTAGTTAATCTAGTTAATGCTATGGTAAGTTAATATCCAAACTGTTCTATCTTGATATAGTACCCATACTTCATTGTTTAAGTAGCAAAACTAGAGAAATCAAACTAAATTGTCTATATCAAACTCTTTTATGAGGTCTATGTTGTCCTATGCCTAACCTAACAAAGATAGGTCTGATGTTGTATTTGGTAAGGTCAAGTCACTTAAACTGTTCACCTTAATTGTAAGAGATCTCTTTAGTTGACATGTGTAACAACGCATTAGTTGTTAATATATGTATGTTGAAATGTTGATTATAAATAAGTTGATAAATGATGTTGTAAGTTGTGAGTTGTACTATTGTTGATCTATATCTTTTTGTTGCTTTAGTTGTATTGTTGTATGTTATTTCTTTTGTAGGCTTTTCCTTCTTTTCCTTATGATTGAGACTGCGATCATCATATTTAATATACAAATAAGGCAAGATTAAGTGATTAGTTGGCGAGATGATAGTGGTTTCGTATAACTCTTCTAACAGAGTCATATTTTGGGAGTCTTCGACCAATTGTATGGAGGATATTTTGTAGTAGTCTAGTATTTGATGTATATATACTAGATCATATATGTTGTACATATCTAATATAGTTTACTTTATGTGTGTCTTAACTTTCATTTAAGGTCGATTTTTAATAATAAGTGCGATGATCTATCAGGTCGCCACACACTTAAAATATTAAAATACATTAGTAATACTTTTAATAATAATAAATCTGCAATAGACTAGCAATAATTGAGATATAATATGTACAAAATTAATAATATAGTTGTTGCACCGGATGCAGCCATAGACATGGGACAACCTTTTGGCTCGGCTGTTGAGGTTGCTGGTGCCAATCATGTTGCTGCACTTGGACAACTGAATTTAATTAAGGTCTCAAATGTTACACCTACTGTGAAGGTTGCTCCTGCTTCAAAGACTACATCGATTCTTACTGTGGCAGCTTTGCTTAACCAGTCAACACAACTGGAGCAGCTCAAGCAACCTGGTCGATCAACAGATGAAGATAACATTCATGTGCAGGACAAGGAGGCTGTAGTAGGTGCCAGACATGGTTCTCCTGTTCGGGAGAGGGTGAATTCTCTTGATCTGTCTCTCGATGGCATGTCATCCCTTGAGGATTTGTCCAATGAGGAAAGCCAAAGCTTTGGTGTGGAACATGAGCCAGAGGCTGTTTCAAGTGATGGTTCACCACCGGTCAATCCATATAAGCCTAACTACAGTGCTCCCAGGAGCTGGAGTGTTAATGAACTTGCTACAACACAAAAGAAATATACCGCCTATAAGCTGAGATCTAGATCAAAGGCTGCCAAATCCTCTAAATTCTCTTAAACCGATTTTGAATATTTAGGGGGCTCAAGTTGATTGTATATAGTTTGACTGATACAATTTTGGACTATGCCACTTGATTGACATTGTTAGCATTACTATAAATTTTTTTAAAATTTTCTTTACTTTTCCTTGTATATCTTTTTGGCGGGTTTTGATTTGGTTCCCCTACTTTATACTTTTCTCTTTCCTTTAATTTTAGCTTTTTTTGATATAAAATATATAATTGATACATTGCGAGGTACTAACCTAGTTAGAACTTTCTTTGCATAATAATGCTATAGCACATCTATTTTTTTTAAAAAATGTACAAAATTAATAATTTAAAAACATCATATAACTTTAAGAGAAAAAGCACAATCAAAAGAAAAAGGAAAACGTCAAGGAAACTTTACTACAACAGAATACAGATTCTGGTGATGCTACTTCCTGTCCACATGACACGTACATACACGTGGATCTATGTCCCTTTATTTTTGTTTCGGATGCATGATTTAGGACCACAATTAAAATAAACTAAGACAAGGAAACAATAAAATAAACAAATAAACTTCTTCGACCCCACCACTATAAAACGACCCCATCACACTTACCATGAGTCTCACCCTCACCACCACCACCAGATAGATTCTGGATTTTCTTTCACTACCCAACAAAAGCGATCCAAGAAGGAAACTAGATCACTGTCTCACTCGAGAAACCCGTTGTGTTGTGTTGTGTGGCATACCAAACCTCACCACTGTTGGTGATGATGGAAGCTCTCACAAGCTCTAAGGCTATGGCATTTGCCAGAGTTGCTATTCGTACTTCTGGTAGACCCGAATTCTGCTTCTTCTCCCTAAACCACAGAAAAAGATGCAATGTTTTGCTCATGAAACTGGTCAAGAACAAGGGTGTTTACTCGCTGCATGCAGTGCCACCAAAAGACCGGGTATATTTTCTTCTTTGCTTATTTCCCCATTTTGTTTTCCTTTGTCATGTTCTTCTTGGGGGTGTTTGTGTGTTTGGAACATGATTGCTTGCAACTGGGGTAGATTCCTATTGGGTTCCCAAAATATTCTTTTTTCTTTTCTAGCATCTTTTCCTTTTCTTTTTCCTGAAATTTCGTGTACTGGAGTCTAAAGACTCAAAAGATTGAGTTTGTCTGGTTTTCTCTGACCTTTTGGTTTAATTTTGTACTCTAAATGTTCTCCCTTTTCTATGAGATGCGAAGATCGAAAACAGAAAACTTGCTGCTGACCATTTTGTTTTACTTTTACACTGCTTGGTTTTGATTCGTTTTCACTTTTTTTGTTTCCCTTTATTGGGAGTGGTTGTTTCTTCAAATGTTTGACAACTTCAACTATTTTTTTTTCTTTACCACCTTAATAACCTTTTTCTTTTCTTTTCTTTAGTTTCTTTTTTATAATTTTATTTCACGGTGTCTATAGCTAGGCATGATTCCTTCCAGCATACTTGTGGATCCACTTCACTGTCTTGAGAATTTTATTTCTATGTGTAATTCATGAAGATATGAGCTAAACTACAAAAAATTAGATACGGTTTCGTGGGTAATATCAGTGATGTTATCAATCGGTGTTGTAATTTCACTTCAACACTAAAAGTACTTTTAAAGAACTGCATCTAAGTTTTGCTCCCAAACTAATCGGTTTTTCTGCTATGTGGGGAAATTTGTTTAGAAATGGCTATCTTCTTGTTGTATGTATATTGAATAAATTGAGAGCATATAAGATTTTGGCACATTTCATGAGAGACTGTCTTGGTATGAATAAATGTTGCAGGTGGACTTGGAGTCAGAAACCACAGAGCCTCAAGCTCTAGAATATGAACAAACAAGTGGGTTCCAATGGCCTTCTATAAATTTTCTACTATATCCTGTAGAACTAAAAATCCAAGCATTGTAATTGTTGTGCAGATGAATCGAAGTTTGTTCGTGTAGCATTTCAGTTGCAAAAGAATTGTAACTTTGGTGAGCAGTTTCTTATAGTTGGAGATGATCCCATGCTTGGTTCATGGGACCCTTTAGATGCATTACCAATGACATGGTCTGAAGGGCATGTATGGACTGCTGAGCTGGTGAGTGTAATCTGTTCACAATTTGAAAATGTTGTCCGATGGAGAATTTCTATAAATGTTGTTTATGCTTTCCTATGTGTAATCAGGATGTGCCTGCTGAAAAGTCAATCCAGTTCAAGTTCATATTGAAAGAAAAAGATGGTAACATTGTTTGGCAGCCAGGGTCAGATCGAATTATTCGTCCGTGGGAAACTATGAGTAGAATAACTGTTTGTGAAGATTGGGAGGATGCAGAACTTCAGAAAATAGTAGAGGAAGACCAACTTGCTCAAGAAAATGAGCAACACAGGGTTGAGTCAGAAGTTTCAAGTTTTGCTGAAATTTTGGATAACCCTGAAGAGCAAGTGGAATCCAATGCATCAAAAATATCGACCATTGCAGATACCCAAATTCATGAAGAGGAGAAACCACTTGCTGAACCAGTTATGCAACAAATCACTGGTAATGGTTTTTCTTCCTCAGTGGAAAAGCCAAGGGCTATTGTTGCAGAAAATATAAGTTCTTCTGAGGACCTCATCAAGAGTACAATCCTTAAAAAGAAGAAAAAGAATGTGCTTCAACCGAGTGAAGAATCTGCAAACAGTCCGGGAAATGATGATATAGTACATGATGTTGGACACAATGGAAGTACTAAATCACGGGAGAATCAGGAAGGGACAACTGTGCAAAGCAGCTTATTTGATTACGAAGGAGTTCCCGTTCTTGTACCTGGCTTAATACTACCAGCAACTGAGGCGACTGATGAAGCAGGCCAAGTTCAAGAAATGACTACCATGGACACTTCAGATGGAGCTTTTGAAACTCAGGATCAGAGTATACCAGAGGTAAATGCATGATGAGTGTGACCTTCCCTTTCTCCTCTCCTTCTAACATGTCCCTACTTTTCTTGTCCACAACTACCTTTGGCAGAGAATTTCTTCATTTTGTTTCTTTTGAAGAACATGTTGTTCGGAGCTTAGGGTTTGAAATCCTGTGTGAGGACGTGATTGAATAATAAGCAGAAGTATCCTGTTCTGTTTGTATTATAATCTATGTTTATCAATGAAGGGAATTTTGTTGCATCTCCATGGTGCATCAGCTTGTTCCTCAGATACATAATGAATGCATCTAATGGCCAAAAAGGGGAGAAAGAAAAGAATGTTTCCAATCTATTTATCATTCGTTGAATGAATCTTAATTCTTAACCATTGATGGATTTCTCTTACAAATTATACGGTAAAATTGAAGAGCTAAGCAATTCTCTTGAAAGATTTTACAATTAGATTTTGGTTGTTTGAATAACAAAAGCCATAATAACTCAAAAGTTAGTCAGAGAATGGAACCGGTGAGAAAGACTAATCAAGCATTCCATCTAGCATTGCTATAAGATTATATTCGCATCTTATAATCCAAGCTTCCCCATTATATAAATACAATAACTCCTTACTCGTGACTACAAGCATCTGACACATGTTTTGCAATAAATTGCTTATATTTTCCCGATTATAAATACATGAACTCCTTACCCATGACTAAGCAACTGAGACACGTTTTGCAATAAATTTGTGATAAATGTAGCAACTTGCCATGGGTAGATTTAGCATGTGTGGAGAAGACATATAGACCAAATCGCTAGAGGTTGAGAGAAACCAAGAAATATTATGGGCAAAATCATTATAAAGGCTCTAGAAATCAATAGTTTATTATAGACATTATTTATAGTAGAATATTATGAGTCTATTTGGATAAATTTACATGTTATGTTAGAAGTGTTTTTAAGAATTTCTTTTCCAAAAATAAAAGTTATTTTTATAGAGAAACTCTTAAGAATACTTCTAAATTTGTATCTCTACACTTGTATCCAAACAGTTCTATGACATCATTTGATTCACCGGTGAATTTCATATAGTGTGAGAAGGGTTGGTGGTTATTGTTTTATAAGGAAATTGGTAATTTTGCATTTTTAAACTCATGCAGTTACTAAATAGTTGATGCTAGTGTTGATATCTCTTCATGTGCTTTTAAACTTAAAATGTACAGTTCAATGAGGAGCAAGAAACTGATAATGCCACACCCCAAGAGATAAATGCAACCATCAATAATGAGCCAGAGGTGCTTGACAATGAAAATGAAGATCAGTCTCATTTATCCCCCGAAATGGAAGACAGGCTAAACAACCAGCCAGTTGATGGTAATCCCTTGCAAAATGACATCAAATGGGGCCAAGAAACGGTAAAGAAATTTCTAACTAAACTTGGATTCATTTGATGTCAAACTTTACAGAACCACTTGAAGAAACTTAGCGGAAACTGATCAGGAGTCTGTGATCATTCTGATCCATTTGCCTAAATTTTTATTGTCCTGGAAAATATGGATAGGAGCTCAAGAATCATGATGTTATGCGATGATGGCTGTTGAGTGTATCATTCTTTCAGTTTTGGCCACTTCTGTAGCTGTAATCTGTATAATATGTCATCTTATACTTAGATTGTATCATTCTTTCAGTTTTGGCCACTTCTGAAATCTGTATAGTACTGTGTTTCGTGGGCCATAGAGAGCGATTTGGTTGTGTAAAATAGTGCTTTGTATCATCAACCATGCATCTGTTGTAATAAGTTCGAAGTTCTATGAAATGCTTTTATCTCTTTCCTATTTGGTTCTTATATGCTTTAAAATGGATCAGTTTATAAAACAGATTGGATTAATTGGTTCTTGTAAATTCTATGAAATACTTTTATCCCTTTCCTATTTTTATTTTTATTTTTTAAAAAAACAGTTTGGTTCATTGAACGGAATTTTATAAAGTGAATTGATTCACTTCTTCTAAAACAGATTGGATTTTAAAAAAAAAAAAATTAATCGGTTCTGTTATTTATTTAATATTTATTCGAAAAAAAGAGGCACTTCAAATTTTTCTATTTAAAAATAAAAACCAATATAATGAATGGTTATTCAAAAGAGAAATTTAAAAACTGAAAAAATAGAAGAAAAAGAAGAGAATAAATAAATAAAAGATAATGAAAGAGAATATGATTTAGAAGTAGTTGTTGAGATAAATTACTCCAACATTTCTATAATATTTTCTTTATTAATAGTGTAGAAGTATGATTCAGTTTTTTTTCATAAAATTAAATTGATTTATTAATAATAAAAAATGGTTAGGTTAAATGAACAGTTTTTAAAGAGTAAATCGATTCAAAATGGATCAATTTTTATTATCCGGATCAGTTTGATTTTAAATCGGTTGGGTTCGAATTTTTTTGCGAAAATCTGATGCAGATTTCTCAATTATTAACCTGCATATTGCCAACCACATTTGACTCTATGTTAATTTTTATATGTTTGATTTATTAAAAAAAAAATGGTTGGGTGTAGATAATTATTATAGGAAGATTTAATTTATGCTTGCAAGATGGGCTGAGTGTAGATAACTATTAACTCATCTTGAAAGCATACATGCCATCTTTGTAGTAACTGTACTAAACTACCAAAGCAAATGGGTTGTGTGCAGATAATTATTGTAGGTAAATGATACCACAGAGAAGTTCTAGGTAACATGCTGCCTCAATGGTGGAAGTTAAAGAAAAGATTAATGTTAACGGTACTCACTACTACTATATGTAACCATTAATGCAGCAAGTTACAACTGAACAGATTTTATTTAAAACACTTTCTCAATCTATACTATAAAAATTATTATTATTATTATTTTAATATATTTTTAATGTAATTTTTGATAAAAAAAAAATTTGTTTATAACACTAGTAAGCATAGTTTTAAAAACCAAATCGGTTATCAAACTGATTAGAATACTGGATCAGTGGGTCAAAGATTGAACAAATGGGTTATTAATTAAACCGCATAACTCAATTTTTGTTAATCTTTTTTAAAAAAATATTCATATTAAATATATTTTATACTTATAAATTTCAATAAATTTATATCCTATTTTAAATTTTAATTTTTATCTTATTTAAAATTATCTTTACTTTTATTTTGTATAAAGAAATACATCAAAAATTACATGTTAAACTATATATTAATGCAAATTAAAAATATAAATAATATTCACATATATAATATACTTACAATTAATATCACAAAATAATATATGTAATATTTACATAGATATTATATTATTAAATACATAATTTAAAATTAATAATATATTATAAAAGTTATTTAAGTTGAATATATTACAAACAAATATATTAAAACAAGTAGTATAGTTTGTAAACCCTTAAAAAAAATATAAAAAAATTGTAGTTGAACTGGTTTGACCTAGTAGTTCATTAGTCTAACCAAAAAATTAACCGATTTAATTTAATTTAAAACAGATCGAATACATAACTGATTTAACTTAAAATTTGGACCGACTAAATCACCGATTTGTTTAATGAGTCCAACCACCCTGGTTCTTGCTAGTAAGTAGGAGTGGGTATGCGGACCGGTCTGGCCCGTTTAAGGCCCGGTACGCGTAGTCCGCTTTTTTAACGGGCCGGATAAATCCGGTCCGCAAAATAAATGGACTTAAACTTTCAAGTCCGTATCCGGCCTGTGAAGCCCGCGGATAAACGAATAAGTCTGCGGGCCCAATTAAATCTAAATTGTTTAAATGAATATTGACTCAGATTTTGAATTTCTTTTCCTTTATTTAACTATGAAAACATGAGGAAAAAAAACATATAAAATGATATAAATATACTTATAATAATAACATCAAACATTGTAAATAATAAATCAAAGTCTTAAATAACAAAGTTTACACATTATAAATTTCTAAATACCTTAAAACATCAAAGTCTTAATTAATATCTTAAAAACAAACATAAAATATTTGTAAGTCCAATTACATCTATCAAATATAATCAAGCATCTTCAATAATAAAATTTAAGTTCACATTTAAACGGGTGATCTACGGGCTCGCGAATTAAATCCGCAAAATCCGCAGACTAAACGGGCCGAACCAAAAAAATCCGTATGATTATACAGATTAAAAAAATTGGGTCCGTTATCCGTGAAGTTCGCGGACTTAGGGACTGATCCGTGAATTCAAGTACATATACCCACCCCTGCTAGTAAGTAGTTAATAGTGTTGAAAATATATATAAAAAAAAAAAAAAAAAAAAAAAGTCAATAGACGATAGATATCAAAACTGCTTTGATAATTTAAACCGACAATGGTCTATGATAATATGGGAAGTTGATAGCGTACGAAAGTGGGAGTTATAACTTTAAAGGGTAACTTGTAACGTTTTTCGGTTTTTGGAAGCGGTGTCAGAGATGCAAGTAAATTTTGTATATGTGTTACGTTACGCAATCTCGCATGTTCATAAAGTAATTATAATACAATAATGATAATAAAAAAAATATCAGTTTGCCATTTTATTTTAGAAAAAGACTTCTATTTTTTTTTAATTTGAAATGGCTCATATTCATAATATATCTTTTAAAATAAGAGTTTTTATTTTAAGTATTCATCTATCAGTTTTGTTCAAGTGTTCCAATTTAAGGTAAATTAAAGTCGAAACTAATCAATTTTAGTTTATTTGAATTGAATTTACTTAAAAGAAAATTGTGATTTGTATCAAGCTAAGCTAATTAACAATAAATTAGTTTAGTTTAAACTAACATAATATTCGTATATATGGGTTTTAATGTATGTTTGAAACACAATTGTCTAAAAAATTAATTTTTTATATTAAGATAAACATAATTAATTATTAAGTATTTTAAAATCATTGAAAGAACTTGAGTATTATAATTATTATTTTACTTGTTAATATGTAATTTATATTTTATTAAAATATTTGTAAGATGAATTGTTATGTGTCTTTGATATTGTATTCATCTCATTAGAAAATATGTATTAAATTATTAATTATTAAATTCTTGAAAATAAATATTTTATCTTCTTATCATAATAGTGTAAAATTGGTTAATTACAAACATATCTTTAAGCATAACAACAAGGTAGGTCAATACACTACATCAAAATTAGTTTTTTGTGGCAATTAATTTATTATTTAGCGGCCATATAAATGATTATTATTTTTTTACCAGCATTTAACTAATGGCTAGTGTATCCAGTGTCGCTAATACTATTACCGACATTTATATAAAATGCCGGTAAAGATTTACTGAATTGTCGGAAAAACTTATTTTTTTTAGTGGCAATTCTAGTAGCCATTTTAAAGTCTATTAAAAGTTATTTTTTTCAATTGTCTCCTTTACTTTAAATAATTTATTCCTATAATTTCATTTTGTAAATTCATAACTTATATATTTTTTTATCTCTACTCGATGTGAAATTTGTAAGATGAGAGTTGTCTTTTATTTATATATTTTTTAATTGTCTTGTCTTTTAAGAGATGTGAGATTAATAAGGTGAAAGTTGTTCTCTAATTATTTTATAACACTATTGAACTTGGTAACAATGAGTGATTTCATACCAATTTAGAATAGTGAATTAGGAGTCAACCCTATAAAATGAACCTATAAGGTGATAGTTATTAGTCACTTATATACTATTTAATTATCTTATCTCTAATCGATGTGGGACTTAAGTTTTTTTTAATAAATAATTGTCGCTAATAGTAAACTTTAGTATAATATAAATACATTTTTAGTGGCTATTATATATTAGCCATTAATATTTTTACATATGGCGGCAATTAAATTATTGTCATTAAATAATTGTCATTAATAATAAATTTTGTTGTAGTGATAATAGATTTTGATATTCATCCCGTAAAAGAAGGGGCATGTTCAGGTTTTAGTTAAAAAGAGGCAGATTTGTATTTTTAAAAGTTATCTCAGTCTCCATTAGATTTTATTGGTTCGACTAAGCCCACAGAGAATTCTTAACATTTTTTTTGTAATTTTATTTTGCTTATACATTAAATAAATTAAATTTTAAGTCATTAATTATATTATAGTATACATAGTAAGTAATATATAAAATAATAAATAAAAAAATAACTTGCAAATAAAAAAATTTAAGAATCAAATTAAATTTTTAAAACAAAAATGTAAAATAAAATTGTAGCAAGTATGAGTTAGGGGACATGGATTTACCTACCCAAAGTCAGGGAAAAACATACAGCCAAACTTATATAAAAGCATATTTTTCATCAAAATTAGGTTGGGTTAGACATATACGTGCGAGTTAGAGCTTAGTTGCTATGCCCACTTATCTTGTTCAACAATGTTTAAGATTTTTCTTTTCTTTTTAGCTTTCTCTTTTAAACTATGACACAGTTTTTGATTTAGGGTCTTGGGGAAGAGGCACGACAACGAAGTGGATTAGGGACAGATTTTGTTATCCCCATCCTCGCTCCATATACGGAGGGGTGGGTTTCGATTCTAGTTAAAAAAGAGGCAGATTTGTATTTTTTAAATTTATCCCCTTCTCGATAGCTTTTATTGGTTGGGTAAATCCACGGAGATCTCATGATGTCTTTTTATTTTTCGTTCCATCATCACAAATGTTTTTTTTGTTTGCACAATGACATACAAATTGGGTCATATTTTTTTTATCCATTATCATAATAAAAACCTATTATCATATTTTCAAACTCACTAGAACGAATATATATATATATATATATATATATATATATATATATATATATATATATATATATATATATATTGTTCTTACTGAAAATCTGCTGTAGAGCTGATCTGCTTGGTAAGATCGGTGAGTCTCTTCACGGGTAAGCTGGTGCTCCAAGATGGGGTGATACCTGCAAAAGAGACTCCAATACCAAAGTTAGGATTTATATGAGTATTAGTCTCGTATATGTAATGCACGTACCTTGGAGTGATTTAGGGTTCCTTTGGGCTTTGAGCCTGAGATAAGATATAATATGGTATAATATGATTAAATAATGGATCTCATCTGGGGCGAGATCCTCGGGGATCAGTTATGATTCACTTAAATGCCGAGCTGACGTCGTGTAACGCGTGCCCAAGGTCGTCTTACGTTGCTGTGCCGAGTTCAGAGCTCAGCTTCACGGTACGGATAGTACACTAGCCCCCTGAGCTCCGAAGACCGTAGGTCGAGGAGTTAAGACCGAGCTCTCCAGGGGAAGTGACCTTTCGCGTACGTTGCTTGTGGAGATGTCATGTGTCACGACTGTCCATTTCCTGGAAACGTGCGAGTGGCGTGTTAAGGGAAATGAAGGTTATGTAATGATGGCTTTACAATTAATGCGTCGTCAGGTGTGCCCTTGAGTCGACATGTGGCGTGTCGGTTTTGAATTTGGGGGAAGAGTTTTTCTTTTTGCTCACTCGCGCCTCTTCGCCTCTTTAACTTTACTCTTTTTTTTCGCTTTCTGGCTTCTCGAGTACGATAGAATTTCTTGCCTCCTTGCTTTCGCTCGCCCTTCTTTTTTTTTTCCGTCACCGTTTCCGGTAACCCCTTCGTTGTTAGGGTTATTTTCTAAAGAGGAGTACCAGGTACTTCCTTTTTACTACCTTCTTTTCTCTTCTTCCTGGTTTTTCTTCAAGTCTTTCTTTTCTTGTTTTTTCTATGGCTGGGGGAGATGGTGTTGGTTCTTCCGCGCCTGCCAAGGGTAAAGGCAAGGCGCGGGGTAAGGCGGTGGCTACTAGGGTGGCTACCACTGAGAAAAAGAAAGAGGTGGCGCCGCCAGCGGATCTCGTTCTAGGCATTCTTGGATACGATTGGGTCAGGCGCGAAATGGGGGAAGTTCAAAGCGTCTTCTGGTTTTTCCTTGAGGTTAATGCGGTTCGGAGGACGCATAGGATTTGCGATCCTTCTATCTCCCATATGATTCGGCTTGAGCCTTGTCAGGCCGATGAAGGCGTATATGTGGGGAAGCCTACTAACCCTCCGCATTTCTATATGTACCAATGCTTTTTTAGGGATTTAGGTGTCTGTCTTCCCTTCACTTAGTTCGAGTGTGATTTTTTGAATTTTATCAACTCGGCTCCTTGCCAGTTGCATCCCAACAGTTGGGGTTTTTTGAGGACTTTTCAGGTCCTGTGTACAGTTCTGGGGATAGAGGTGTCTCTTCGTGTCTTTCTTCATTTTTATCAACTGAAGATAGGCGTTCCGCCTTATGGTATTTTGTCTTTGAATGGGAGTAGGGATGGGGGTTTGTTTACTCTCTACTCCCAATCATATAAAAATTTCAAACAGGAGTTCTTCCAGGTCGCCCTTGTGGGTATTGACCCTTTGGAGGATGAGGTGTTCCACTTTGGCGGTTTCCCAAAATTTCCTTTTTATTGGTGTCCCAAACCGTCTAGGTTTCACGGTTTGGGCAGCCTGAAGTTGACGGCCTCGGAGGCAGCCGCTATTAAAAACCTTGCTGCGCTCCCTCGCCCGTTAGATTGCAAGTTTGTTCTGTCACTTGCGAATTTGCCCTACAGGGAGAGGAGTCTAGAAAGTGAGTATTTCGTGTTTTAGTAGTTTGTTAGGGCTTGTGTAATCTTCTTTTGTCGATGTGCTTGGTTTTCCGTTTGCAGGCATCATGGGGAGGAACTTGTGGCGTGAGCTGAAGCATCGCTACAAAGTTACCAAGCTTGATGTTCCCGAGCCCCAGGGGGAGGAGGTTGCTCCCTGAAGACACGCCGAAAAAGAAAGAGGGGGGAGATGGAGGTCGGGGGGACCTCCGCCCCTCGTGATGTCGAGGAGGTGACCTCCAAAGCCGCTGATGTTGATGCGGTGGATCTCATCGAGAGTCCGCCATCCAAAGAGGCTCCTCCAGTGGTTACCGGAGAGGTGGCTCAGAGTGCTGATCCTACTGTGCAGGCCGTTGAGGTAAGTGTCCTATTTTCTTATTCGTGTCTTCTATGTTGACTTTGTTTGGTTTATTGAGGTGGTATGGGTCCTCTTGTAGGCCAGGGCGGCCGTCGTCGAGGTAGGAGCCCAGGCTGCTGAGCAAGTTGCTCAAGTTACCGAGGTGGTGAGTATCTTGTCTCTTGGATTTTTCACTTATCTTTTGTTATGCTTTCTGGTTGCCTAATTTGGGATGGCGACCCCCGGCGTTGGGCTAGCCGCTCCCGCTGCCGAAGTAGTGGCCTCAGCCACTGGGCGAGCTGCCCGTGCTGTTGAGGTAAGTAGTGTTTCTTTTATTTTTGTGGTTCTCGGTATGCCATCTTGTTTATTTTTTGACATGGAGCTGGTTTTTGTAGGCGAGGTCGGAGGTCCCTATTGTGGACTTTCTAGATGCCGAGCAGGGGACGCCGGCTTCTTCCTCTGTTGAGGCTCATGGAGAGGGTCCAAGTCGTGAGGTTCCCTTGTCCACCGCTGCGGCTTCGGCGCCGCCGTCTAGCTCGTCACAGGGGGCTTCCCAGAGCCGATAGCTCTCCCATCGCTTCGGGAAAAGGCCTTTCAAAGGTGCGGCTAAATCACGTGAGCGCCTCGACCGACATGGATTCACTGTGGAGCACTGGGACGACTGTTGAGAAGTTCTTCCCCCAGGGCTCGTTGAGCTCTGAGGACCAGGGGTTGATAGACAAGATTGGCCCTGAGGATAGTTTCGACGCTACCCAGGTCCTTCTTCAGAGGGCCATGGGCATAATGGGCCACTAGAAGCCTAGGTGGGCCAAGCAACAGGAGGACTTGGCCAGGCAGCAGGAAGAGCTGGCCAAGATGAGGGGCCGACTTCAACCTTGGAAGGATGCAAATAAGATCCTGAGGGAGGAGAACAAAGCTCTTAGCGCTGCCCTTGGTGAGGCGAAACAGCAGGAGGCTGAGCTTTGATCTGCGCGGGGCGACGTTGCAAGGGTGCAGAAGTATCTCGAGATCGCCTTGTGGTCTAATGAGGCTTATGCCTCCCAGGTGGGGGAGCTGTAGGAGCTCGTTGCCTTCTCTTAGAGTCGCATCCGCTCTTTAGAGGATGAGGTGACATATTCTCGTGGCCAAGTGCAGGCTCTAGAGGATGTTGTCACTTCTCTTAAGGACAGTTGTCGGTGGCGGCCGAGGAGCGCCTACGTAGTGAGGTCGTCCTAGGTGGCCGGGAGGACGAAATTGCCACCTTAAGGGCAGAATTTGCGGAGCTGGTGGAGGGGAAGGCGGCCGTGGAAGGCAGGCTTGCGGAGGTCGAGCGCTCCGTTGTGATGGAACACAAGAAGGGCTTCCAAAAGGCTGCTCGCTAGGCGCGACTCCTTGCTCCTGGGTTCGACTTTTCCTCCATGCATGTGGAGAAGGTTGTCTGGTTTGGGAGGTTGGTCAAGGAAGACTACGTCGAGGAGAGCTCTAGTGACAATGCCTCTGTCTAGGCCTTTTTGGTTCCTCTGTTCTCATTTTTTCGCTTGTTTTGTCGAATTCGTGTATTGAACTAGTGGATATGATTTTTTATGTATGTATTTTGCTTTATCTATCTGTGTTTGCACTTAATTTTTGTTGTTTGCGCAGTTTGGGATACACATTTGATGTCTACTGTATGCCTTCACATATGGTGGTACTTTTACATCAAGTAGGTGAGGTTCGATCTTAAGTTATTAGCGCTGAGGTTCGAAGTCGACCTCGAGTTGAAGTAGAGTGAAAGGTACTGGGGTCCAGATTCGACCTTATGTTTTTGTTAGGTAACTCATTTTGATCGTGTCGAGATTCGGGTTCGTCCTCAGAATTTTCGTATTTAAGGTTCGTACTTGATCTCAAATTTGGGTGCAACGATTTAATTGAGGTTCGTACTCGACTTCAGATGAGAATATTGAGGTTCGTATTCGACCTCAGAATTTTCGTATTTGAGGTTCGTACTCGACCTCAAATTTGAGTGCAACGATTTAGTTGAGGTTCGGATTCGACCTCAAATGAGAATATCGAGGTTCATTTTTGACCTCGAATTTGAGTTAAACGATTTAATTGAGGTTCGAGCTCGACCTTAGGTGCGTTTAGGGTTCGTATTCGTCTTCATATTCGAGTAACTGATTTATTTTGAGGTTTGAATTAGACCTCAGATTTGGGTGAAACGATTTGATTAAGGTTCGGACCCGACCTTTAACGAAGGCGTCGAGGTTCGAATTCAACCTCAAATTTGGGTGAAGCGGATGTCGAGGTCCATATTCAACCTTGGATGACGCGGTTCAGACTTGACTTTAAACAAATGTGTTAGAGCTCGCGTTCGACCTTCAAGTAGGGTTAGAGAGATCTTCACAAGGTTCGTTCTCGACCTTAGGTGAGAATACTTAGGGTTCGTATTCAAACCTCAAATAAACGCGTTAAGGTTTAAACTTGCCCTTAAGTGAAAATATTGAGATTCGTGTTTGAACTCGGATTTGATTCGTTTAAGGTTTATTCTTGACCTCAGATTTGAGTAGAATGATTTAATTAAGGTTCGAACTCGACCTTTGGTTAAGGTTCGAACTTCGACCTTCGACAAAAGTGTCGAGTTTCGTATTCGACCTCGGATAAATGTGTTAAGGTTTGAATTTGACCTTAGGCGAGAATATCGAGGTTCGTATTCGACCTCGGGTTTTGCGAGGTTCGCATTCGACCTCGGGTTTTGCGTGTTTGAGGTTCGTACCCGACCTCAAATTTTAGTACAACAATTTAGTTGAGGTTCGAACTTGACCTCAAGTGAGAATATCGAGGTTCGTATTCGACCTCGAAATTTACGTGTTTTAGGTTCGTACTCGACCTCAAATTTGAGTAAAACGATTTAATTAAGGTTCGAACTCGACCTTGGGTGAGAATACCGAGGTTCGGGCTCGACCCCAGATGTTGCGTGTTTGAGGTTCGTACTCGACCTCAAATTTGAGTAAAACTATTTAATTAAGGTTCAAACTCGACCTTAGGCGAGAATATCGAGGTTCGTATTCAACCTCGGGTTTTGCGAGGTTCGTATTCGACCTCGGGTTTTGCGTGTTTGAGGTTCGTACTCGACCTCAGATTTTAGTACAACGATTTAGTTGAGGTTCAAACTCGACCTCAAGTGAGAATATCGAGGTTCGTATTCAACCTCGGAATTTACGTGTTTGAGGTTCGTACTCGACCTCAAATTTGAGTAAAACGATTTAATTAAGGTTCGAACTCGACCTTGGTAAGAATACCGAGGTTCGGGCTCGACCCCGGATTTTGTGTGTTTGAGGTTCGTACTCGACCTCAAATTTGAGTAAAATGATTTAATTAAGGTTCGAACTCGACCTTGGTACGAAGGGAAATAAGAATGTAGATTAAAGCAAATCAGTCATTTTATTGATTGTGTTTGTTTGCCTCGTTAAAAACCCTCTCAATTAAGGACTGAGGCAGGAAAGAGTGCACGACTTGTTCATACAAAATTGGTTGCAATGAAATTTAAGGAGACAAAATTTTAAGGAAGACTACGGAGGTCGGTCCTCGAGCCCAAATCAGTGGTTTCCCTGCGGGTGGAGTGAGTTGCAGTGGGGGGAATCCCTCTTGCCCTGCTTGCTGGACGAGGAGACCTTTAGACTCTCGGCGTAGCATTGCCGAGCCGTTTTCTGATTAGCTTTGACGGAGATGATTTTAACATCCTTGCCCGGGAACTTCATGGTGAGGTGTAGGGTTGACACTACTGCCCCGAGTTGATTCAAGGTTGGCCTTCCGATGATGATGTTGTAGGAAGTATTGGCTTCCACGAGGAGGTACCAGACCATGACCCACCTTGTACCCGGTGGCGTTCCGAAAGTTGTCAGTAAGTCTACGTACCCTCGAGTGTGAACTTGCTCTCCAGCGAAACTGACTAGGGGCTCCGTGTGAGGTTGGATGAGAGAGTGGGGGACGTCTAGCTTAAGGAACGTCGGCCAGTACAGGACGTCGGCCGAGCTCCCCTGGTCAACGAGTGTTTTCTGCACTTTCCAGTTGGCTATTTCTACAACGATGACCATGGGGTCATCTTGGTTAGGGCTGACGTCGGCGTAGTCCTCATCAGAGAAAGAGATCGGCGGTGAGCTTTGGTGTGGGGCCGAGGTGGTAGCGTGGACGCAGTTGATGCTTCGCAAATGTCTTCTTCGGGCCGAGCTGTTGGCGCCTCCCCCAGCAAAGCCACCTGCAATTGTGTTGATTACTCCCCGTAAGGGAGCAGACTCTGTCTCTTGGCTTATCTCGGCTTGTACTGCGCCGCTAGTATTTTGTTGGGATCTCGGGTGTGACTTAGTGCGAGCTCCTGAACCACGGCCTCTACCCCGTCCCCGACCACCATAGCCGCCCCTGTTACCCTGTTGTCGCTGGACGTACTGGCCGAGGTGACCCGCTTGAGTGAGCTCTTCGATGCGATCCCAGGGCGTGCGACATTCTTCCATGGTGTGACCATGGTTCCGGTGGTACCGACAGTGCTTGGACTTGTCGGCGCTATTAGGGGTGTGACCTGATGGTGGAAGGGCGAGCAAGTTACTGTTGCTGGCTTCCTCCAGGATGTGGACTCTAGGCGTATTCAGGGGAGTGTAGATGTCGTATCTCCCCCCTCTGTTTGCCCTAGTCGACTTCTTGAACTGACTGTCATTGTTGACTTTGATTTTATCCTTATGGCCTTGTTCCGACTTTGTTGGACCTTTTTCGCGAACCTGGTCATGGAAAGCGGAGTGCTCCTCCATCTGGATGAACCAAGCCGCACGAGCACGGAGTTCGTCCATATCGCAGGGGGGATCCCAGCACAGGTTGTCAACGAAGGGGCTTGCCTTGAGGGCCATGAGCATGGAGTGTAGGGCGACCTCGGGATTTAAGTTTCTGATTCTCACCGAGATGCTAGAGAAACGCTCCATGAAGGTTCGTAGAGGTTCATCGTCATTCTGCCTAAGGTTGGCCAACGCGGTCGAGGTTGTGTGGTGAGGTCGGCTTGTGGCGTATTGCGCCGTGAACCGCCGGATTAGGTTGTTGAAACTGTCTACGGACCTGGCGGGTAGCTGGGTGTACCAGTGGAGTGCAGCTCTCTTGAGCGAGGTCAGAAAAACCCTACACAGAATAACATCACTATTAGTGTAGAGGTTTACCTGGGTTGTATACAGGTCGATGTGCTCATCAGGGCCCGTCGTGCCATCATAGCAGTCGAGATGAAGAGGCTTCCATTCGCGGGGGAATGGAGTCTCCATAATGCCGTCCATAAAAGGATGACGGCGGAAGGTTTCTTGGCCTTCTATGACACGAGTGGGGGTTCTGCTGACGTCGTGCCCCGACTTGTGCGTCGATGCGTGAGACCGGTGCGTGGCGGGTCGTGGAGTCGGTGCCCTAGTTGCAGTCCGGGATTGAGAGGCCGAGTGCGCTTCGTCTTCATGAACGTTGCTCTCGTGAGGAGAGTGGTCAGAGGGGCGTCGAGGGAGTTGGGCGCGGATGCGCTCGTTCTCGGCGCGTAGTGCCGCTAGGTCTGCTTCATTGGCAGTCTGCATTGCCGTCAGGTCAGTTTCGTGCTGGGCACTCATGTTGCGCAGGTCAGCGTCGTGTTGTTGCCGCATCTGTTCGACTTGGTCGATCAACCTCCTCAAGGTCGCAGCGTTGCTGTCCATGGTGGTTGAGTGATCTGCGTTGTCTGTTGCACGTCTATTATGGCTTCTAGTGAATACCATACGGGTGGCTGATAAGAGCTGTCTCGATCGGCCCCATAGTGGGCGCCAAATGTTCTTACCGGAAATCTGTTGTAGAGCTGATCCGCTTGGTAAGATCGGTGAGCCTCCTCACGGGTACGCTGATGCTCCAAGATCGGGGTGGTACCTGCAAAAGAGACTCCGATGCCAAAGTTAGGATTTGTATGAGTATTAGTCTCGTATATATAATGCACGTACCTTGGAGTGATTTAGGGTTCCTTTGGGCTTTGGGCCTGAGATAAGATATAATATGGTATAATATGATTAGATAATGGATCTTGTCTGGGGCGAGATCCTCGGGGATCAGTTATGATTCACTTAAATGCCAAGCTGACGTTGTGTAACGCATGCCCGAGGTCATCTTACGTTGCTGTGCCGAGTTCAGAGCTCGGCTTCACGGTACGGATAGTACATACATATATATATATATATATATATATATATATATATATATATAAAATCTTTTCTAAGAGAACAAACTCTTCAAAATATATAATATAAGCACAAAATATTCTCCATTTTTTTCATTCAAAATCATTAAATATATAACATTTTTTATTTGTTTTTCATTTCACAACACTTAAAATAAATTATAGTAGAGTTATGTTGTTGATAAAAGTAACAACACAAAAAATTAAACTTTTAAATTTGTTACAAAATCTCATAAATTGGAAGATAAATCTTAATTTTTGGAAGATAAATCTTCACAACCTTTGTTGCAATTATATAATGAATTCACTCAATAAAGACAATAATTTAAATAAGAAATTGAAACATGTATTCACACCTTTCAAACAATATTATTTAACAAAGATATAACAAACTTAATATTAATAATTCCAAAAAAAATTTATATATTAATCCTAAGTAGTTGTAGCTTGATTTTTCACTGCTATTAGTTGAACCGTTAATATACAGATCATGACAGGTTGTCACAATTAGGCATAATGTTATTCATATAAATTTTGTCTATAGATGCTAGCCAACTAATGGCTTTCAAATCAAATCAATTCAATATCACTTTTATAACTCAATATATGATAAAATTAATGAACAAAGGTCATATTATCAAAGGTAGATAATTATCCTATGTTATTTATAATTTTAGGTATAGTAAATGGTCAAACCAAAATTTGAGATCAATATAGGAGTTGCAAATAATTTTATTAGCTTTCAAATGAAATAAATATCAACTTGATATGATTAGTATAACTCTATATTTCATGTTTTATGTTTTATGTAGGTCATAGTAGCATATTAGAAAATGTGATATTATGTATATATGAAAATCTTAACACTGTAAAAAAAATCATGTTTTAGCGACCACCAAAATCCGTCGCTATTTAGTCTATTTCGGCCACTATTAGACTCAGCGACCGAATTAGAGACAAAAAATTCATCATTAATAGCGACCGAATATTTAGATTCATAATATTTTTTGCAGGACTAATCAATATAACTTTTAACTATTTTATTTTAGTTGAAATATAATTTACAACACAGATAGATAAATAAAAAATTAGCTAAAATTGTAACAAGAAAATTTAAATATTAAATTATTTATTTTCCAAATAAAAAATGAGAAATAGAGAATGTCACGCTATTATTCAACTTTATTGATATTTTTAATTTTAGACGCTAATCTTAATTTATTAAAGTTTGTCAATTTGTTAAAATATATAAAAAAATTCATATTTTTATTTCCTTGTAGTTTACTTTTGATAACCATTACAAATACACAACAACAAAGAAATACTAATAATTAAATATATTTGTACTTTTCCTATTAGAAAGAGAGGGGATGTTATAATATTTTTTTCTCAATCACATTTCTTCTATCAATAAAATTTAAATCTAAAAATTTATTTAAAAATAAAGTTATCATAAGTTAGAAATATATATTATAAATATGGATCTAAATAAATAAGAAATTTTAAAAAATTCATATACTCTAATTAAAAAAATGACTAAAAATCCAATCGTCAAAAAGAAACCTCTAAATATTTTTTCACATAAATAACTATTGGTATTAATTATGTAGGAGTGCATATAAATATATTTTTATTATAAATTAATGTCTTCCTCTTACAAAAAAAGAAAATGGGAGTAATACTCACCAACAATATTATCATCACTTTTAAGCAATTTATATTATTTTTTAGTTTTATTTAGCGACCGAATAAAATTTGTCGCTATGTTTAACTAATATTTTGTGACTGAATACGATTTCGTCGCTATGGGTGGATTGTTTTGTGTTTAGTAGCTACCGAAATATAATCGGTCACTAAAAAAGTCAAAAAAAATTTATATAGCGACCGAATTAAATTCTGTCACAACGTTTTTTACAATTTAGTAGCTAGTTGGTCGTTGGTTCTGTTGCAAACTTTGTGTTCATGAAACATAATCAAGTAATGACAGAAATAACAACCGATTTTGTAATAATGACTTATTTTGGTCGCTAAATCAGTCACTGTTTGATTATTAATAATCGACTGCTAAATTAGTCACAATATAGAGATTGATAAATTTCGGGTACTATTTTACATTTTTCTTGTAGTATAAATAGTGTAATATGATATGAGATGCTTGAGTGTAAATATGAATATTCAAATGCATATGAATATAATAAACTAATAATGATGATATAAGATGAAATAAGATCTAATGAGATGAGATGAGGTGTTGAGTTTTTAGATGGTACTGTATGTAACCTTTTGTGGTTAATGAAACTTTTTAGCTTGAAGGTAACTGGACGTAGCTCAGATTGAATGAATCGACATTAAGTTGAATAATATTTTCTCTTGGTATCCTTCATGCCTTTTGGATGTTACGAAATTTACACACACATTCAACCCTTTTTGTGTTTGTTTCTCTTTTACCATCTACTTGGACAATAGGCTTGCAATGTTCAAAAACATAGATGCAGGGTTTGAAACTAAAAAGAAAAACAATATAATTTTAAAAATTAAGAACTTTATACTTGATATCTTATATATCCATGACGATTGAGATGTGGTAATCAACCAACTCACATAATTATCTCTTTATATTATTATCACCCTAGTTAAAAACAATACTTGACTATAAATACTTCAATAATAATGTTTTTTGTTCAACATAATCTCACAAATGAATCGCACTTTATATATCTTTGAATAAACTAATTATTTTAAGGATGTTACTATGTTGCACAACAAATATAATTGAAATCTCTTCTCTTTCTCTGTATCTCTCTCTTGTTATATATGAGGAGAGATTCATTTATTCTAATAGTAAGTCTAGTTATACTTATTCCATTCAATAATTTATATTCTACATCAAATTTCAATGACCCAACCATTGAAGTTCTTAATGCAAAGATCAAGTATGCAAATTTTTAAAAATTTTGAAAACTATTTAATACTTCATTTTATTAATCCAAATGAACGCATAAAATATTTTTTATAATTATCTATCACTTTAATTAATGAAATGAAATATCAAATAATTTTCAATTTCTTTTAGAACTTTACAGACTTGATGTATGGTTTAAGAACTTTCAAATGTCAATACATCAAAGTCATGATAAAAACAAGGATCGACCATTATAGCTAATTTCACTTACTTTAATACTGAGTCTTAATAGATTTACTCTATTAAATAACTTATGTTCTATATTAAATTAAAAATTCTTGATATATAGATAAGTGTACAATTATTTAAAAAAGATTTAAATCATATGATATTTCATTATATAAATTCAAATTAACGTATAAAATATTTTTATAAATATTTATTAATTTAAATTAATAAAATAAAATACTAAACTATTTTTAATTTTAAATTAATAATGTAAAAATGATATATTTTTAAAAATCAAGGACTAAAATAGGATAAATAAATGAAAAAACTAAAAATTAATTTTTATTTTATCCAAAATAAAATTATGAATATGAGAAGAGAACTATAGATTTGGACACGTGTAAAGTAATAATAAAAAAATAGGAAAACGATCGAAGCGCTCTTCAAGCACTCGCAGCGGCGCAGCCTGAGAAAATTCCGGGTTGTGGTGTCCTATGTAGAAATTTTATCTTCTGCACTCAGTTCCACTTCGTAGTCACTACTCCAGTGGTTATTTTATTTCTAATTCTAGATATTTTTACTCCACACTCACCCAGTCAACGAACAAGAGTCAAAACGGCGCCGTAAAAGCATTCACTCGACTGCATCTTCGCAAAACCCCTTCCCCCTTAAAACACTCGACTCGAATTCTACAGCCACCTCGCCTCGCCGGAAATTCGCCATGTCATCGTCCTTTGGAAGCTCCGGCCAGCCGTTCCACGGCGACGGCGCCTTCGCTGGATACACGTTCTCCAACTTCGACGGCGACTCGCTCAAGGACTCGGCCGGTGACTCGTCCCCGATTTTCGGCGGCGCGTCGTACAACGCCGGAGAGGACGTGTTCTCCTCTCAGGCGGCTCCGGAGACTCCTTCTCCGCCATCGATCTACTCCGCCGCTGGGGGATTCGCTGCGTTCTCGCCGGAGCAGAACGGAGAGGGCGTAGGCGCAGGTTTCGGTGCCTCCGATGGCCCGATATTGCCGCCTCCGACGGATATGGCGGCGGAGGAGGGGTTTGCTCTGAGAGAGTGGCGAAGGTAAGAAATTGCTGATTACTATTCACTTTACTTTTATTTTGTGATGATGATGATGTTGATTATTATGGTGATGATGATGATGCAGGCTGAATGCGATTCGATTGGAGGAGAAGGAGAAGAAGGAGAAGGAGATGCGGTTTCAGATTATAGAGGAAGCGGAAGAGTACAAAGTCGAGTTCTACAAAAAGCGTGATGTTAATGTTGAGAACAACAAGGCTTCTAACAGGGAAAGAGAGAAGGTAAATTTTTTGTTGCATATTTGCTTGTTTTTATTTTTTCTTCTTCAGAAACTGAATAAGATTGAAATTCTTTTGTTTTGATTGAGTGCTATGATAATTTCAGTGGCAATCTGTGTGATAATTTAATAGGTTACAGTGATAGTTGAGAGCGCAATCCTAGTTTATTAGAAAACGCGCGCTTACACAAGGAGAGGTAAAGAAAGTTTAGGTTTGATTTATGAGAAAAGGAACAAGAAGAATTGTTCAAGTGGGAGAAATAAGTGAAAAAGATAAGGCATATTAATGTTAATGTTTGAATTTGACTTTGTACCAGAAGTTGGAGGAAGCAACCGGAAAGGGAAAATTTGAAGTCAAACCTTGTGACAAAGAAGATAGACCTTTGCGATAAGCATGTATTTATTCTGAAGCATAAGTAACTTAAAGTTTGATGATGAAAATTATATTAAGATTGTATTGTGTGAGGAATGTTACTGTGTTGTGCATCAGGCGAGTAAAATACAAATAAGTATGATTAACAAGTCTGTATATATAAACTTCTTTCATATTAGATTTTTTAAAAACTTATTTTTAATTCATGTATAAGCTAATTTTAGCTTATGAAAAGGTCCATTTATTTTTTGTTTCCTTAGAAGTGCTGAAGAAGTTTATCTAAACAATTCCATAGTTAATCAAAGTTGAAAGTGTTGATGTACACGTTCAAGTATCATTTTTAATTCCGAGAGCCTATCATTGTTTCTAGCCTTGCCAGTTTTAGCTATTTTGCTGACTCGTTATTACAATGTTACCAACTCTACCAAAATTGACGGTCACATGTACAAATTCACCTTTTGATTGATGCAAGTTGATGAAAGAAAGAGTATGTTACTATTTGGACATATTCTCAGATTTTCAGCTGTACTAATAGCATCTTGTATTGTAGTTCTGTGGAACTATTTTCCACTGCTTGTATTTTTATCTTTTTTCTTATAGCTGGAACATTTATTTCCCTCTTCCTCCCCAGGCCCCTCTTCCGTTTTTATTCAAGTATTTTAGGTGTTGATCAACTGGCTCCACTATATATGACTGTAACTGGAACCACATTTTCGAAAATGTAAAGCAACAACTTAATTTGAATTTATGACAGCTATTTTTGGCAAGCCGGGAGAAGTTCCATGCTGAAGCTGACAAAAACTACTGGAAGACAATTTGTGAACTTATTCCACAGGAAGTTCCTACAATAGAGAAGAGAGGGAAAAAGGACAAAGAGAAGAAGCCTTCTATTGTTGTCATTCAAGGGCCAAAACCAGGGAAGCCAACTGATCTTTCAAGAATGCGCCAGATATTATTGAAACTCAAGCATAATCTCCCTCCACATATGAAGCCCAAGCCTCTCCCATCGTCAGAAACCAAAAAGGATGCTAATACTGGACCTCCTGATGTAGCTAGTACAAGTACTCCTCCTCCCAAGGTTGTGCATGTGGCAACTCCTGAAGCTGTTGCTGCAGCTTGAGGTTGGTACTATTTGCCGAATCTGAATGTAAAAATCCAGTGTCAAATATGAAAATCCAGGGTCAAATATGTAGTGTAGTTCTGTCTACCAGTACTTAACTAATGTAGAAATTACTTGTATTGGTTTTGGTTGCTTAGTATATTGGTATATTCACTTCCTTGGAACTTAATTTTTGGTTGCCGTGTCCTGTTTGTGATATCTATCTATATTACCACTGCAGTAAATATGTACTAATACGCACCGCAATTTCCTTGAATTTGGCAGTCTTTTAATATATAGTAATAATTGAGACTAAAATACTAAATATTTTCTATTCTAAAAACAAAATTGCAGGAATATCTTCAAAATTTCAAGTCAATTGAATTAAATTTCTGTGAGTATACTTCAAATGAAGTATCATACCTTCTATGATAATGCATTAATTGATGGTCGAGAAGCGAACATTTTTTCAAGGAAATGCATTAAAAATTTGATCGCAAAATTTGAAGTCAGCCGTACTAAATCCACTTTTACAAGCCCCACTATCTTCTTTGTAATTTATAACAAAAGTTAATATATAAAGACTTACATCCAAAATCTAACTCAATATTCATGAACAAACATTAAATTACATTACACTGCAACATTACAATGTTACTCTCAAATACACAAACAATCATAAACAATTACACTGCAACAAGTGATTCTTAGAAACCATTCAAGATTGTGCTTCTTCACTGCCTTAGTTGGCATTTGTGAAACCAACCCAAACAAGACTATTTGTTTTTCTTATCGCTGCGTGCTGCATAATATGTCTGCGCCACAGTGAGACCTAGCAGCACGATAGCTGCCAACACTCCTATGAGTTTCCAAACCGTAGGGATATGTTCCTTTATCAAAATGCTGTACCAATTTTTCCAATAGAAAAGAATAATCGCAAAGAGACACCTGCACCGATGCCAAATTACAATAGGCCATTTTTTCAACACAGTTAATAGACTCGTTGCCGTGTATTTGTTCAATTTTTCACAATCTTTGCGATAAATCGAATCCATGTGTTCAACTCCCTCACACATAGTACGAAACAGCTTCAGCAAATCTTCATTACTTTTCTTGGATTCATTGACTAAAACCCCGACATGCTCAAGCAGTTCAATGTCATGGGGACAACAAATCAAACCTTGGAAGAACAATGCATACGAAGTCAATTTGCATCTGTTCCCAATCCTACTTTGCTCCCAGGCGATCAAGTTCCTCCATTTGACTTCCGTTGACTTCTTAATACGCAGCTGAGGAATCTCCAACACCCCATCTTTGTCGTTGAATTTTATCTCAAAGTCAAAGCTATTACCAAACTCAAACTTGTTCAAATGATCAGTATAATCAACATCGCTTCTTTTGGCGGGTCTTATTTTTATTCCATTAGCTCGAAGCCTCGTAGCACAACGCTTCAACTCTCGCCGCACGTGAGTCGTTTCGTGTTTCTCCTCTTGGTTTGTTATGGACAAATGAACAAGGTGAAGGAGGTGAGCCACGCCAGATGTAGGAGTAATCAAAGGGTAGCCAAGAGCTCCCAATGCAAGTTCAGCAACACGATGATCTTCCTCACTGGGAACATCATAGGGGAAGAGTCTCCTATACAGCTTCTTGAGAACAATGAAAGGTATTTGATTCTCAAGCAACAACATGTCACTCAAAACAGACAATAGTTTCTCCTGACTCTCGAATATGGGGTCATCATCGTAATGACTACGGACAACATAATTGTTGTCGCTCAAGGCATCCATGTACTTGCTAAGCCTGATTAGAAATTCCAACAAGAAAAGACCATCCAGTAGTATTATTTTAGCCAGCTCGTGTTGTTCGGTTTGAATGTTCCCTCCGTAGCTGGCACGAACTATGTTGTCTAAATCCAGAATGGTTGTGCCGCAAATTTTCAGCACATTTGGTCCCTGTTGACTTTCCTCGGCGTTTTCGTTTTCTTGTTCTGGTCCCAGTTGACTTTCCTCGGCGTTTCCATTTTCTTGTTGTTGGGATCGTCCAAGAAGATGCAGCATGTAACTCCACTTAGGTTGTTCCATCAACACGAGATCGTTTTCGCCTTCGGATTCCCTGTGGTAGGGTCCGATGGAGACAACCTTTGGCTCGTATGCGCCATTGTTTGGCTTGCGAATTTTGTGTGGAACCTTCGAGATGCTGCATGCCTGAACTTCTTTGTGAACTACACTACCCAACATCATTTCTGTACGGGTAAGGGCGTTCGGCCACCACCCGGTCGGCTGCCAAAAGGCAAAACCAAGTGACCGAGTGGCGTTCGGCCACCTGGATCGGCCCATCATCTCTCATGGCCCTTAATCCATGATTAGGAGTTAATTAGTTGATTAAGGTGTATTACCTAATACGGTAAATACGTTGCAGGGCCCATGGGGTCCAAAGCCCATAAATGTCAATATAAATAGCTCAAGTCAAAAGGTAACGTCACTGTTCATTAATTACCCTCGATATTGGTGCTTGTCCTGACTTGAGCGTTGGAGTGCCTTTTGCAGGTACCAACCCTTCACTCGCATTGGATTGGACCACTCGTTCGGCCTTCAGAGTACGAGAAGATTTGGTGTATCCTCCAGACAGGTACATTTTGGCGCCCACCGTGGGGCCCGAACGAAAGTGGTTGAAAGTTTGCTAAGAACGATGCCGATAACTAGGAGAACAAACACGCAAGACCGCCCTACTGAAGAACATGTGGAGATGGTGGATGAAACAGATCTTACCGAAACAGTACGACTACTCAAGCAAGAAATGGAATTGATGAAACAACAAAGAGAAAAAGATGCAAGGGAGCTTTCAGCCTTGAGGGCTGAAAATGAAGCGTTGAGAAGTCAGGATACTTCTTGGAAGCCTACCCATGCCACCAACACACAAACTCAGGGGTCATACCAATCTCATGCGGTCCATACATCGGTCCCCCACGCTTCAGCAGTAGCCCCTGAGAGATTCCCTTCGGCTTTACCTACTGTAGTTCGTCCTGCAGATGTAACCACTATCGGATCACACCGACATCCGTTTACTCCCTCCATTATGCAACTCCCCCTGATGGACAACTGGAAGGCTTTACCTATTGACAAGTATGATGGTACCACTGATCCTGATGAACATTTAGATGTTTTTCTGACACAGGTAACTCTGAGTACGACCGATGACGCTGCATTGTGTCAGATTTTTCCTACGTCCCTCAAAGGCAGAGCTCTCAGCTGGTTCACTCGTCTCCCACCTAACTCAATCGATTCCTTTAATACATTATCATCCCAGTTCACTATCCAATTTGCGACAAGTCGCCCTCACAGTCTAACATCTTTATCTTTGGTTAGTCTTAGGCAGGATAAAAAAGAGTCTCTTCGGGCGTTCATGGATCGGTTTAACAAGGCTACTTTGGAGATCAGAGATCTCAACCCAGCCGTGGCGCTGCATCATCTCACAACGGCTTTAAAACCAGGCCCATTCGTCAACAGCATTTGTAAAAAGCCTCCTTCGGACATGAATGATTTACGTAGGAGGGCAGATAAGTACATGCAGATGGAGGAGTTGGCAGAATTTAGAAATCAGGCCCGCGCCGAGCAGTCCACTAAATCCGAGAAACCAGTTGAACCATCATACAGGGGGCGAGGCAAAGAAATATCCCTTCGGGAGAGGCCTATTCGTGGACCGAAGTATACTCAGTATACTCCCCTTAATGCCAATCGCGCGGCGGTCCTCGAACAGGCTTTGGCATCTGAAGTGTTAACGATCCCGAAGAGAGCATCTACTCCGCCAAGAGCAGATACTAGCAAATCTTGTCGGTATCATAGGAATCGGGGACATTCAACTGATGAATGCGCGGCCCTCAAAGACAAGATCGAAGACCTGATTAAGCAAGGGAAACTGCACAATTTTGTGGACCGGTCTGGTTCGTCTCAAAATCGTTCATACCAACCCAGGTATCAGGATCGGCACAGGCAAGACCGTTCTGATAAAACCTCTGATAGAGGTCGACGCGAGAGAAGCAGGTCACGTGAAAGAAAAGATGATTCGGCACCCTCGCATCGAAGGATTATCAATACCATTGCTGGTGGCTTTGCAGGTGGGGGCACAACTTCTTCGGCCCAAAAGAGACATCTCCGAGCTATCCGGTCGGTCAACGCTGTTCACCGACAGTCGTCTCGGCGATTACCAACGATAACCTTCACAGATGCAGACTTCAAGGGTATTGACCCAGAACAAGACGATCCGATGGTCATTAGTGTTGAGATTCACAACTGCATTGTCAAGAAAACACTGGTTGATCAGGGCAGTTCGGCGGACATACTATATTGGAGCACATTCCAACAGTTGGGTATCTCGGAAAAAGAGTTGCTTCCTTATGACGATCCGTTGGTTGGCTTTGCAGGAGAGAGAGTCAGCACCAAGGGATACATAAAACTTTTTACAAGGTTTTGTTTCGACGAAAAGGAGAGCAGAGAGATCCAAGTAAAGTACATTGTCGTTGAAGCTAATACCTCGTATAATATCCTACTCGGTAGACCATCCCTAAATGCATTAGGAGCTATTGTTTCAACGCCACATTTGGCAATGAAGTTCCCGTCAGACAGAGGAAATATCATTACAATTCACGCTGATCAAAAGGCTGCTAGGGAATGTTATTACGCTAGTTTGCGTGTTGAGCCGAGGGAGGAAAGAAAATCCAAATCCAACAAAATTCATGCTGTGAACGTTTCGGCACTAGTAGAAGAGGCTGTGTTGGATCTTGATCCAAGAATGAATAATGAAGAAAGGGTGGAACCAATTGAGTCTAAAGTGCCGTTCCAGATAGGCTCACGTCCCGAGCAGGTCACGTACATCGGTGCCGAAATCTCTGAAGATGACCACTCGGCCTTATGTCAGGTTATAAAGAAGAACAGAGATCTCTTCGCATGGACACCCTCCGATATGCCAGGAGTGGATCCAAAAGTCATGTGTCATAAACTTTCAGTCTGTGCCGAAGCAAAACCAATCGCGCAGCGCAAGAGAAAAATGGGGACCGAAAGAAAGCTGGCAGTTGAAACAGAGGTTGCCAAATTGCTTGATGCCGGATTCATTCGAGAGGTTCATTACACCACTTGGTTGGCGAATGTGGTCATGGTAAAAAAGTCAAATGGAAAGTGGAGAATGTGCACAGATTATACAAGTCTCAACAAGGCATGCCCTAAGGATGCCTATCCACTTCCAAACATAGATCGATTAGTCGATGGAGCCTCGGGACACGAAATGTTGACATTCCTGGATGCTTATTCGGGATACAATCAAATTCCCATGCATGCTCGGGATGAGGAAAAGACGGCCTTCATTACCGATTCGGCTAATTACTGCTATCGGGTAATGCCGTTTGGGTTGAAAAACGCTGGAGCAACGTACCAAAGGTTAATGAATAAAGTTTTTCAACATCAGATAGGCAAGAACATGGAGGTATATGTGGATGATATGGTGGTAAAATCCAGAAATGTTGATCAGCATGCAATGGATCTTTCTGAAATATTCAAACAGTTGCGCAAGTATGATATGAGGCTTAATCCGGAGAAGTGTGTGTTTGGAGTATCAGGAGGAAAATTCCTTGGCTTCATGCTTTCGGTTAGGGGGATCGAAGCTAATCCCGATAAGTGTATGGCAATCGTCAAAATGATCAGCCCTAAGAATCTTAAGCAAGTTCAGCAGTTAGCAGGTCGGCTTACAGCGTTGTCAAGATTCCTCCCGTGTTTGGCTGAAATAACCAAACCTATGGTAAAATTACTGAGAAAAGCGAACAAGTTTGAATGGTCTGCCGAATGTGAGAAGTCTTTTCAGACTTTAAAAGAACGTCTTGGTTCTCCACCTATCCTTTCTAAGCCCGATCCGGCTGTACCAATTCTGGTCTACTTGTGTGTTTCGAATGACACAATAAGTACGGTTTTAATTCAAGAAAAAGAGGGACAACAGCTCATTTGTTTCATCAGTCGTATGTTACAGGAAGCCGAAACAAGGTACCAGCTTTTAGAAAAAGTGGCACTCGGGCTTGTTCACACTGCTCGGCGCCTTCGGCAATATTTTCAGAGTCATCAGATTATTGTTCGAACTGATTGCCCGATAGCCAAAGTGTTACGCAAACCCGAGTTAGCAGGAAGGATGATGGCTTGGTCAATTGAGTTATCGGAGTTTGATATTTGTTTTCAACCTAGGGGACCCATCCGGTCCCAATGCTTGGTGGATTTCGTTGATGAATTGCAACCGAAAGGATATTTTGTTAATACTGTATGGACGATACACGTGGATGGTTCCTCAAACAATCAAGGGAGTGGGGCAGGTATAATTTTGGAGGGACCAACAGGATTAATCATAGAACAGTCCTTACGGTTTGCGTTCAAAGCTTCAAATAATCAGGCCGAGTATGAAGCGTTATTGGCTGGCTTAAGACTCGCGCAAGAAATTGGTGTCAACCGGCTGGAGTGCTGGACCGATTCAAAGGTCGTAGCCGAACAAGTGAATGATAATTTTCAGGTAAAAGATGCAAACTTGTTGAAATATTATCATTTATTCCAAAAAATGCGCGATACGTTTGAAGAAGTTCAAGTAAAACACACACCAAGGGAACACAATACGAGAGCGGACCAATTGGCTCGGTTGGCAAGCAGCACCAGAAAGCCTGGACAACTACGAACCACACTTCACTTGGACCTCGAATCGCCAAGTGTGGTAGCCGCCGAATGTTTGGCAGTGGAGCGATCCGTTCGTACGTGGATCACCGAGATAATGGATTATCTTGAGCAGGGCACACTACCATCGGACCCAACAGCGGCTAAAAAGCTCCGAACGCAGGCCGCTAGATATGTTATTCTTGGAGGAGATTTGTATAGGAGAGGATTCTCGACTCCATTGTTGAAATGTGTTGATGAAGCACAAGCTAGCTACATTTTGAGAGAAATGCATGAAGGGATATGTGGTTTTCATTCGGGGGGACGGACTTTAGCAACAAAAGTGCTACGAGCCGGATACTACTGGCCTACTCTCAAGGACGACTGTGTAAACTTTGTGAAGCATTGTGTGTCATGTCAGCGACATGGTAACCTTATCCACGCTTCGGCTGAAGAACTGCACGGCATAAGTTCGCCGTGGCCATTTGCGATGTGGGGTATGGACATTCTAGGCCCCTTCCCGATAGCCAAAGGACAGTGCAAGTTTCTACTGGTAGCTGTGGATTACTTCACAAAATGGGTTGAAGCCGAGCCGCTTGCAAGTATCACAGCTGCCAATGTCCAAAAATTTTTATGGAAGAACATCATTACTCGCTTCGGCATTCCATATGCACTTGTTACCGATAATGGGCTGCAGTTCACCGATCAGAAACTCAATCGGTTCATACAAGATCTCGGTATCAAGCACAGATTTACCTCTGTTGAACATCCACAAGCCAATGGGCAAGCCGAAGCAGCAAACAAAGTCATACTTGGCGAACTGAAGAGACGGTTGGGAGACGCTAAAGGAGCTTGGGCGGAGGAATTGTTGGAAGTTCTATGGGCTTACCGGTGCACGCCCCAATCCACGACTAAAGAAACACCATTTCGGCTGACATATGGCACCGAAGCTATGATACCTGTGGAGGTTGGAGAACCTTCTTTTTGAAGAATGCATTTTGATGAAAATACCAATGATATGTCTCTCCAAGCTGAAGTGGATATGGCGGACGAGGTTCGTCTCAAAGCAGAAATCACGGCTGAGGCTTGCAAGCAAAGGATGACTCGCAGATTTAATTCCAATCTTATCAGAAGAAGTTTTAAAGAAGGTGATCTAGTATGGAGAGCACAAGGATCGGCGAGGCGTAATCCGAGAGAAGGAAAGTTGGCTGCTAATTGGGATGGCCCATTTCGGATTCGGCATAGCTTGGAGAACGGTGCATATAAATTGGAAGAGCTTTCAGGCAAGGTCATTCCGCGAACTTGGAATGCATCCCATCTGAAGACATATTATAGTTAATGTTTGTTGTAAATCAGACCTTGTATACATAGATGGTGTACTCTTTTCCTTATTCGGTCTTTTCTCCCCTTGTAAAAAAGTGAAAAGGGGTTTTGGCCGATAAGGTTTTTAACGAGGCACCTGTTAATAAAAATCTATGCAGTTCTTCCATTCTTACAGCTCAATTTTCGATTCTGTTACTTAATCAACGCAACAGGCTTCCCTCCCGAGTTGTTCAACTCGGCCAAGGATGTGCCTCAAAAAATCTCGCAACAGGCTTCCCTCCCGAGTTGTTCAACTCGGCCAAGGATGTGCCTCAAAAAATCTCGTAACAGGCTTCCCTCCCGAGTTGTTCAACTCGGCCAAGGATGTGCCTCAAAGTCTCGCAACAGGCTTCCCTCCCGAGTTGTTCAACTCGGCCAAGGATGTGCCTCAAAGTCTCGCAACAGGCTTCCCTCCCGAGTTGTTCAACTCGGCCAAGGATGTGCCTCAAAGTCTCGCAACAGGCTTCCCTCCCGAGTTGTTCAACTCGGCCAAGGATGTGCCTCAAAGTCTCGCAACAGGCTTCCCTCCCGAGTTGTTCAACTCGGCCAAGGATGTGCCTTAACAAATATGCTTCCATCACAGATATACAAGCCGAAGCAATTCATTCGGTTTTATTAATAAAAGTTCTACAAGCCGAGGCGTGTTCGTTCGGTTTTACATAAAACAGAAGTACAAGCCGAGTCAATTCGTTCGGTTTTATTCACAAATGTTCTAGAAACCGAGGCTTGTTCGTTCGGTTTTACATAAAACAGAAGTACAAGCCGAGTCAATTCGTTCGGTTTTATTCACAAATATTCTAGAAACCGAGGCTTGTTCGTTCGGTTTTACATAAAACAGAAGTACAAGCCGAGCCAATTCGTTCGGTTTTATTCACAAATGTTCTAGAAACCGAGGCTTGTTCGTTCGGTTTTACATAAAACAGAAGTACAAGCCGAGCCAATTCGTTCGGTTTTATTCACAAATGTTCTAGAAACCGAGGCTTGTTCGTTCGGTTTTACATAAAACAGAAGTACAAGCCGAGCCAATTCGTTCGGTTTTATTCACAAATGTTCTAGAAACCGAGGCTTGTTCGTTCGGTTTTACATAAAACAGAAGTACAAGCCGAGGCAATTCGTTCGGTTTTATTCACAAATGTTCTAGAAACCGAGGCTTGTTCGTTCGGTTTTACATAAAACAGAAGTACAAGCCGAGCCAATTCGTTCGGTTTTATTCACAAATGTTCTAGAAACCGAGGCTTGTTCGTTCGGTTTTACATAAAACAGAAGTACAAGCCGAGCCAATTCGTTCGGTTTTATTCACAAATGTTCTAGAAACCGAGGCTTGTTCGTTCGGTTTTACATAAAATAGAAGTACAAGCCGAGGCAATTCGTTCGGTTTTATTCACAAATGTTCTAGAAACCGAGGCTTGTTCGTTCGGTTTTACATAAAACAGAAGTACAAGCCGAGGCAATTCATTCGGTTTTATTCACAAATGTTCTAGAAACCGAGGCTTGTTCGTTCGGTTTTTCATAAAACAGAAGTACAAGCCGAGGCAACCCATTCGGTGTTATTCAAGATCTACAAACCGGTACGTGTTCTTTCGGTCTTACATAAAACGTGCAAGCACTAGCCGAAGGAAGTTGATTCGGTTTTACCCAAAAGAAAGCTACCAACCGAAGCAGGTCCTTTCGGATTTGTCAAAGTTGATTTAGTTTTACCCAAAAGACAGCTACCAATTCGGGTTTATTTCCTATCTTTGGTTTTATTTAACTGAAAGATGAAACTGGCTTGTTCAGCTTTTATTCAGGCGTTCAAATGGTTACCCATTCGGTCCTAGATATATACATACAAGTGGTTAATCCATTCGGCTCTTTATCAGGACTCAAGAATGATGATTTTTATTTAACTAATCATTAATGGACAGTAAGTCAAAACAGATTACTTAAGAAAAACGATTTCATTCAGATAAGAAAGCTCTATCGGCCTCCAAACTACAACAAAAAGGGCATTTTGATTACAAGTATAATTAACTACTCTTCCGGCGTCCGGACGGATTCATCTCCCATAACGGTATCGGGGTTTCCCTCAGTATCGTTGGTAGGATCATGGTGTCCCTCATCCAGTGTGTTTTCCTCGGAGGTCTCCACATCATCTTCAGCTTGGGGGGCAGGATCATCATCCAGTTCAGCTCCTTCAGGCAGATCGGCATAAGATATCAAGGACCCTTGATAGAAATCCTTAGTCATATCAAATTCAAAGCCCTCTTCAAATTGACCGAAATGCTTAGCCTGACGAATGGCCTGCTTGAACCCAGCCTCATGTTGAGCAACGATCTTTTCTTGAGCTTGCTTTTTGAGGGTGTCATAGGCAGTCTCAGCCTCCTCCAGTCGGCGACGCCCTTCATTGGTTATTTTTTGAAGTTCCAGACGAAGGGTATCATTATCACGCCGAACAGCATCCAACTCGGCAGCGAGATCCCTATTCTTGGCAGTCACCTCTTCATTGACTGCAATTGCATCGGCTGCAGTTTTTTCAGCCTCCTCTAAATTTTGTTTCAAAGACTGAACCTCGCCAAGAGGTTCCATAGCAAGGTGATGGGCCAGAGCCAAAGAGCGTGCTTGAACCTCGCAAAAAAGTCTCCACTTTGTTTTCCCATCCAAGGATGATAAAAATTCTTGCCCGAATGGAGAGACAAGATCAGACCGAATCACTGACTCGGAGGGAGTATCCTCGCTTAGAAACGCACGAGACATCAGTGGAGGAGGCACCACAATGACGGTTCGGTTTGGAGAGGACTCAGGCAATGACTTCGCCTTTTTGGACACTTCTGGTTGATCGTCAGAACCTTTTCTCTTTACGCGCTCTCGGTTGGTCTCTTTTTCCTTTTTCTTCTTCTTGCGTTCGGGATGAGGAGGCAACCGGTCGTCCGTATTGGGTCGGGGAGAGGAAGCAACAGTTGAAGTACCTATTTCCCCGGATCGCCGAGCTTGCTTCACCCTTGCGGCAAGCAAGCTACGAATGTCTAAGTCAGCAGCACCACTTTTGACCATGATTCCTGCACGATGAGTTAAGTAAACATCAATAGGATTTAAATTGTTAGAAAAAAATAGGACGAATAGCATACCTATCAGGTCGGTCCACCAACGGGGCGATACAATTAAATTGATTAATGACCTAGTCGGCAATCGCCGAGGAAGGCGCATTAACAATTTCAAATCTGTTCGTTCTTCAGCTGTCAGCATCTTCTTCGGTACCACGTCATAGGGCCGAGGGGTACGAGTCCAGTATAACGGAAATAAACTTTGCCCATTACCATCAAAAAAGAAACGTTGCCCATTCGGCCGTATGGTCACTCGGAAAAATCCAGTTTTGAAATTCTTATACGATGAAGTGAAACTATTTAATAAAAGCCGATCCCCTATTCGGCTTAGGGAATGCCACTTTGCTAAAATCGTTGGCCGAGACGAGTAGAAATACAGAAAGAGAAGAGGGGAAGGCTTAATATGAAGACATTTACATAAGTGCTTGAAGCCCTGCAGTTGTGCCCAGCTGTTCGGGTGCAATTGAGTAGGAGCTACATTCAACACTCGTAGCACTCCCATCGTGAACTCGTCAAACGGCAACGTAACCTTGAGATCTCGGAGGAGACAATCATACATATAGAATGATGGCATTTTGCCATCACTTTGATCAAGACAAACTAAATCAGGATTAACAAAAGCATTGTTTCGGCATGACCGAATCCCAATCGGGTAGGGATTCTCTTTAGTATCAAAATTTAAACAGTTGGTGTAATCAAGGAGATTTGTGATCATTTTGGTGTCTTGATAGCGCGAATAATATGAAGTCACTTCCCCGTTTACCCATTCATATCCAGGCACATCAGACGGACCATATCGTTGACTGTTAGACGCTCGTGTTCTTTTCTCTTGAACCTCTTCACCGCCACTAGTAGAAGCTTCGTCGGTTGCGGCACTGCTTTCACCTGACCTTTCGGCATGCATGGGAGATTGAGATAACCTCGGACTTGATATACTGGACGAGAACCCCTCGGAAGACGAGGACCGAGAGCTGCTAGCCGAAGAACTAGAAGAAGTATCAACCATGGTTACAAGAACTTACCAATTTTTCTAAACGAAGGATAACCGGGTCGGCTTCTGAGGTCTCGGAATAACTCAACACGGATTATGATAAAGTGTATGAATGGCCCTACCGTTTAACCTATTTATAGGAATGAAAAAAGGCGCGAAAATTTAAAGTATCGAAAAGTTGTAACCGTTAGATCTTCCATATCTAACGGTTATTTAATACATGACCCTTCACCTTACCCTAACCGCCATCTTCAGTTTACCCTTAAAGAAAGTCACGTCTCTCTTCAAGGCTGGGGGGCAGTGTACGGGTAAGGGCGTTCGGCCACCACCCGGTCGGCTGCCAAAAGGCAAAACCAAGTGACCGAGTGGCGTTCGGCCACCTGGATCGGCCCATCATCTCTCATGGCCCTTAATCCATGATTAGGAGTTAATTAGTTGATTAAGGTGTATTACCTAATACGGTAAATACGTTGCAGGGCCCATGGGGTCCAAAGCCCATAAATGTCAATATAAATAGCTCAAGTCAAAAGGTAACGTCACTGTTCATTAATTACCCTCGATATTGGTGCTTGTCCTGACTTGAGCGTTGGAGTGCCTTTTGCAGGTACCAACCCTTCACTCGCATTGGATTGGACCACTCGTTCGGCCTTCAGAGTACGAGAAGATTTGGTGTATCCTCCAGACAGGTACAATTTCAATTGGAATCATCCAACTGGTGTTGTCAACATTGATATGTTTTTGAGAATCCATTTCTCAAAGATTAGGAGTACATACAAATCGCATATTAGAGGTGCTTTATATTATGCTGCCTAATCCCCGGGATATTTGCAATAACAAAAAGATATTTTGACAATATTTGTAAAATGTTATTTAATTATATATAAATATTATTAATTCTCCCTTAAAAAAAATTATTAATTTACTTTTTTTTAACATATTAACAAATATTTTTTTATAACATATTAATAAATATTGTATATACTTCATAAAGACTTTTAATAATGTTTTTAAATAATTAAGTAATAGTTTTTAAATATTATTAAAATGCATTTTTGTAATATTTTAGTGATGTAACTAAGTTTTTGTTAATTTTATAAAATAATAATTAGTTTTATTACAGATGTTATCAATTATATTTTATGCCTCTTAATCTCCTACAAGTTCTTTAAGTTAAGGTTGAATAAATTATTAGTTAATCACCACTAGTTATATACCAAATATTAAAGTTCATTTATCTTAAGTATAACTCTATGATTATATATACTCTTTCTATGGCATTTATTTATTTGATATGAGACTTTAATTGTAGAAAACAATTAGAGATGAGAGAAGTATATCATTATTTGACATTTTTTTCACTCGATGTAGAACTTCGATTTTGGAAACAATAATAAAGAATAATATTGAAATAAAAAATGTCACTTATTTATAATATCATTTTTCAAAAAATTGTTATAAAATAACTTATGTGAAATTTTTTTACTTAACATGAAAATTTGATTTTAGGAACAATTAGAAAGAAATGTTAATATTGGGCTTGATGCATGGATAAATGGCAGTTTACCATTTTTAATAATCTATGATAGATATAACACTTGAATTTTTTTTTTCAATACATCCATTCACACTAAACACCATTAGGCTTGGCACATGGCTAAATGATGGTTGATTCTTTTTAATGATCTAGGATAGGTGTGACTTAAAATTTTCTTAATAAATCCCCTCATACTCAATAACTATTGATTTTTATGTGCATATAAATGGTGGGTAGCCTTTTTCGTGTATTTAAGATAATTTTAATACCATCTTAAAATATAGGCTATGGGTCAAACTCAATTCTACAAAATTAACTTGTAAAGTGAGGGTTATCTTTACTAATTAATAAACAATTTACTTGTCCTATCTCTAGTTGATTTAAAACTTGAGTTTTCTCCGATAGTGGTGGTGGTACGACGATGGTAGTGATTGTAGCAATTTTAATGATGATGTTGACAATAACGATAATAGAGTCTATACTATTATTGAAAAAAACTCAAGTTTCACATTTGTTAGAGATAAAACAAACAAAGAATTTATAAGTGGGGGAAATCGTTATCTTATAAGTAAATTTTGTAGGGGTGAATTAGGCCCAAAAGTCCACTATCTATCATGATACCAAAACTATCCTAAAAGCACTTCCCACTTGTCCAAGATCATTAAAAATGACCATTATCATTTATTTACGTGCCAAATCTAATAATGTTGAACGTGAGATATTCAAAAAAATTCATGTTTCACATCAATTAGAAATATGACAGACAAAGAGTTTAAGAGGGAGGAGGGAGGGGGGGGGAGACAACCCTCACCGGGGGTGGAGCAATCCTTAGCCCTCAACTTATAAACTAGTTTTGTAAAGTTGAATTAAATTTTAATTTTACTTCCTTAATATCAAAGTTATCCTTGGTCCACCCTTAAAAGGGATACTCATCATTATACACATAAAAAAAGGTTTCCAATCATATATCCATATATCAAGCCCTATAATGTTAGATGTGAGAATATGTATTGAAAAAAAATCTAAGTCTTACATCGATTAATGATAAAACAAATAAAGATATATAAGTATAGAACAATTTTCACCTTACATATTTATTTTGTAGGATTAAATTATGTTAAAAAACTTACTATCTAAAAACTTTAATAATAATACTAGATAATATTATTTATAATATTTTAATTTAAATTATTTATTTAAATTTATGAGTTGTGATGGAATATTTTTATTTTCACATTAAAATAACATTTCGATAATATGCACTCTGTATGTACACACATAATAACCTCAGGATAATTGATACATGCGTAACAACTTCACGGTGATTAAAGAGTTTATATTAATTATCAAGAGTGGTCTACATCAAAACGCCAAATATATGATTTTAAACCCCAGCACATGGTTGGAATCTACAATATAACCTCCTCTTCAACAACCTCGTGATAATGAAAGAGTTTAAATTAATTATTAAGAGTTGCCTAAATAAAAACACAAAGATGTGATTTAAAATCCCAGCACATGCATGGTTGACATTTACAACAACCTGATGATAATAGAAGAGTTAATTAAATTAATTAAGAGTAGCTTAAATCAAAATACATAATTTTAAATCCTCGCACATAGTTGACTTTGCAAATAATTAGGATTGAAGTGAACTTCATGGATAATGGTGCATCAGCTTAATTAGCAGTGTGAACTGTGAATAAACAATAGCTTTGACGTTACGGTATTGAATAAATAATTGCACTTGCTAGAGGGGAAAAGAAGATAACTGAAAGAAGAAAAAAGAAGGAATGACAGACGAGAAAGAAGACAGGAAGAAAGAAAGAAAAAAGACAAAAAAAGAAAGAGAAATACAAAAAAGAGATAAAATATAGAAATAAGATATTATAATATTGCATATAAAAAATGTTATTATAAATACAATATATATAGATATATATTTTATTTGATATATAACTACACGTATTTTTAGTGTTAATTTTGAATAAGATTTAATAACATATTTTATATGTCATTATAGTTTATATCTATATTTTTTAATAATACACTAATATATATTATATTTATTGTACAAATAAAAATAACTTTTATTAATTAGTAACAATTTTCATAGTTAACTATAAGACATTTGTTACTATATACCAATTTTTTTATGGTGAGGGATATAGGAGATAGTAAAAAAAAAGAGTAAAAAGAGAGAGGAAAAGAAAAAGAAGAAAGGAATAAAAGAAAAACAAAATATATAAAGAGCAAAGAGAGAAAGAGAAAAAAAAATATTAGAAAGAAAGAGAAAAGAAAAAGAACTTAAAGGAAGGAAAGGAAAAAAAAAAAAGAGAAAAGAAAAAGAAAAATAGAGGAAAGAGAAACTAGAAAAAAAATATATGAGAAAAAAAAAACAAAAAAAGAGAAGTTATAGAAGTGAGGAAAAAAAATAAATATGAAAATTTTAATTTCAATTTTTTAATAAAAATTAAAAGTTTCGTATTTAAATAATTAAATATTTTCATAAATTCTTTGAATTCAATTTAATTATAATATATTTTTATCTATACAAATTATTTAAATGAAAAAAAATTTAAAAATTTGCAAATATAAATAAATTATTTTCTTAAAATATTTCATCCAAAACACTATATAGAAAAGTGTAATGCAACAAATTCTAACTATTGTATTCTTTAAGAATATTTTTTATTCTATTGTAATATTGTTAGGGCTATTCGAAAGCTATACAATTCGAAAGCTACACTTTTGAAGTTACCCAAAAGAAAGACAAGCAAATCGGCATCTACCAAAGAAAGTATTAAGAGCCTTATATGTACGTACTCGAGGATTGGTCGAATAGAACAAGAATTGCTCGGAAAAAGTAGAGGAAGGAGGTTTCCACTTTTTTAAAGACATTTTTATCCTTTAATTGTTGACATAATTACCACTTAAATACATATAAGCAGTTAAGCAACACACAGTAACTAAAAAAAAACTGCCGCAATCCATAAAAACTGCCAACGAATCCGTTTACCTTTGCAAGGTAATTTATTTTGTGGAAAATCAGCAATCTGTATTAGTACATTTTCTTGGGTAACCATTTTGAATGTTACGTCACTTTCTTTCTTCTTTCCATGTTCACTTTCATGTCCCCAAGAAAACCATCCTTACGTGTTGTTCTAGATCTATAAAATTCCTTGGTAAAACTTGATTCTGCATGTATTTGAATAATTTATTAATGTCATTGAATACTCTTTTATTTATTTATTATTGATTATTGATGCTTTGGTTTGAATACTCATTAATTTATTTAACATGATGGTGCGTTTCTTTAACCTTTTCCTTTTTCCTAATGTACATACAGTAAGCACACACACGAGGAATTAATCATTTTTCGAAACTATGCACAATGTGCTTTATCTACTTTCGGCCTGTGCATTTCATGCTTACAAACCTTTAATTTCAGCAATGCATATCATTATTAATTTTCAAAATATTTTCCCTAATGTACATACAGTGAGCACACACGGGGATAATATATATTACCTCATTAGTGCAGTTTGATCTGTCATTTTTTTAACCGTTCATCTTCATTTTTATGGAAAAGTTAATTTCTTACTAATTAATGCTCCTAAAGAGTTGCTCTGGTATATTCTTTCACTCTCATCTTCATTTCTTTCTACTACATTTTTTTATTGTTTTATCGGCTTCTTTATTATGTGAGTTGATATGCATGGCAGCATGGAACATAAGATGAATTGCTAGATGATCAAACTGCAGTTTCATAAGTTCCCTTTGGAGGAATCTTGATACTATAATCGAACCTCAAAATTGTTTACTTTACTTTATTCCTTTATCATGTCTTCATACCTCTCAAAAGTATAATAAACAGATAAATGAAAAGCTCGGAAAGGGGTATCCTTATCCAAAAATCAAACCTCAACACTGTTACTCTCTCCTCTTATCACGTCTTCAACCTCTTATTTAAATTATAATCTTCATCTTAATTATAATCTAGCATAGTACACTTCAACAATCGTAATTCTATAATTTATTATAAGTTAAATTTTTTATTGTTTTCTCTATAATTTTTACGAAAATATATGTATCACTAACTGGTTCTTCATTGATCATGTTTAATGATGCCTGATTCTATCTACGGTTACTAATCTCATTTGCGGGGATAATATATAATCTCAAGCACAAACATCAGCTTTCTCTCATTTTGACTTTAATAACAATTCACACACCAACAATCTTCATCTTTTTTATTGAGAAAATAAAGAATTTAAAAGCCTAATGTTTCTTTGTGTCTTGAACCGTATCCAGAATCCACATCAGATTTCTTGAAGGCCAACAGAATTAGGCTTTATCAATTCGGGATCCACGGGTGTAAGGTTTGAATTATTCCTCTCTTCTAAATTCTCATCATCGTTGATATTTTTATGGGTATTTCTCAATAATTAGTATTTTGTATACTAAAAAGAAAACAATAACTAACTATAACTTCCAACAATTAGTTATTTTATACATTTTTTTAACTGAATATCAAAGTTTAGTACATTTTAACAATGATTTCTATTTTTCATTATTTTTTTAACGATTTTAAATTTACAAAACCTATTAAAAATTCAAATTGAAATTATGACTAACTCTGATTTGTATTTCATTTTTAATAGTGTCAAAATTTCAAATATTCATTCTAAAACATAGAATCAAATAAATTTATTCAAAAATTTAAAATTAATAAATTTTTATTAATTTTAAATTTTTATTTAATAAAAAAAATTTCAATATTAAAATTCAAAATAAGTCTACAATAAATTATTAAGTTTAGTTATTTTTATAACATGTAATTATCTTAATAATTTATAGCGTAAATATTAAGTTTGGTTATTTAATAAATTAAATTATGTTAACTCATTATTTTTAAATAGATAAATATATATATTTAATTAAAACTAAAAATAATAAAGTAAATGATTTTCTCCAATTTATTCTGTTTTTACCATGAAACTATGTTAATTTCTCAACTTATGTATTTAATATCATAACAATCGTTGCTTAGTTATTTCGTAGTTTTTAACTCATTTTCTTAATGTAATTATATTAATTGATTAATTTACAACTCTTTATAGTCATATTTTTATTTCTAATATATATAAAATTTAAAATTTTAAAAATAAAAATTTAAAATTTAAAATATAAAATATAAAATTCAAAATTTAAAATTTAAAACTAAATATTTGAAATTTGAAATTTACAATTTAAAATTTAAAACTTAAAATTTAAAATTTAAAATTTAAAATTTAAAATTTAAAATTTAAAATTTAAAATTTAAAATTTAAAATTTAAAATTTAAAATTTAAAATTTAAAATTTAAAATTTAAAATTTAAAATTTAAAATTTAAAATATAAAATTTAAAATTTAAAATTTAAAATTTAAAATTTAAAATTTAAAATTTAAAATTTAAAATTTAAAATTTTAAATTTTAAATTTTAAATTTTAAATTTAAATTTAAAATTTAAAATCTAAAGTTTAAAATCTAAAGTTTAAAATCTAAAATCTAAAATCTAAAATTTAAAATCGATAATCTATAATCTATAATCTAAAATCTTCAATCTAAAATCTAAAATCTAAAATCTAAAATCTAAAATTTAAAATTTAAATTTTAAAATTTATAATTTAAAAATTTATAATTAAAAATTTAAAAATTTAAAATCTAAAGTATAAAATTGTAAATTTTAAATTTTAAATTTTAAATTTAAAGTTTAAAGTTTAAAGTTTAAAATTTAAAATTTAATATCTTAAATCTAAAATTTAAAAATTTAAAATTTAAAATTTAAAATTTAAAATTTAAAATCTAAAATCTAAAATCTAAAATTAAAAATTTAAAATTGAAAATTTAAATTTTAAAAGTTAAAATTTAAAATTTAGAATTTAGAATTTAAAATTTAAAATTTAAAATTTAAAATTTAAAATTTACAATTTAAAATTTGAAATTTACAATTTAAAATTTAAAATTAGGCATTTATTAAATTTGAATTCTTAATAAAATATAGTTATATATTAAATTTATAAATCTATTAAGATAGTAAGTTTGATTATGATTTCTTTATAATTTTAAAGGGAAAAAATGAATTTAGAAAATATAGATATTTTAAATTTAAATTTTTAATAACTTGAGTAAACTTAAATTCTTTGTAAAAATAATACACCAAAAAAAATTATTGTAAAAAAAAGACTAAACTTGAGAAATACATTAAGTTTATTATTTACATAAACATATGTAATTAATTTAATTATAAAAAATTATTGTTATTATTTAATGGTACATATTTTGTTTGTTTAATAAAATTAAACGAAAGTTTTGAAATTTAACGTGAATCATGAAGATATTCTCAATGGTGACTTTTATTTAAAATACTTCTTATATGCGAAATAAATAATAAAAAATATCCATGGAATAAAAAGTAGAAAAAAATGGAGGAATTACTTTAGTAGCGTTAATGGGACCCTACTTCGTGAATTATGAACGCATTAATTCACTGAAATTTGTGATCTTCTCTGCCTCAATACATAGAAATCTATCTCTATTTTTAAGTACGTATTTCTGCTTTATAAGGTTGACTATTTCAATTCCAGGATGATTTAAATGTGAAATGAACCGTTTTCACCCTAAGGTTTTTATCCATCTGTCTCTATGTTTGCCATAATAAAAGCACATACACTGTTTTTATTTTGTTTAATTTATTTTTGGTGCTTCCATGTTATAACATATAGTTTTTTTTAAAGTGCACATGCCAATTGGTGGTTGACACGTGCATTCATACACATGATACAAGAAGTCAAAAATTTAGTCTTTGGATTTGTTTCATTTGTGTGTGCATTCACTTATTCATTTACTTTAATTTTCACTAAGTGACTTTAAATTTGCTACGTCACTTTATTTTATTAAAAAAACTTTATTTTTTGCCTTTCTATTTTTCGGTCTTATATTTTCGTAGAGGATGATACGATCCATTTCATGATGTGAAGTTGAAAAAAAATATTTAATGGATTATCTGTGTGACACCCTTACTACCCCAACACATATATAATATAATTTAATTAAGAAGAATAAACTTTCAAATGGTTCGTAAAAGGGTTCACATAAAACTTCAAAACTGTTCTTTCTTCAATATAAGAAAATGACTGAAAAATAAAACTTGAAAGGTCAAATTTAAGAGTTTACAATTTTAAAATCATTTATTACAATACCAAATCCATATAAATATTCTGTCCTAGAAATCCTCTGCCCCGATGTCACACTATCAGAGCATTCCCATAATTTAACTGTTAGCATTCTAGATGCCACTCGTAGCCAGATCTTCTTCACCTAAAATATCCACAGTTTATACGGTGAGAAAAGAAAATATCTATATGCAAAGTACATACAAACACATCACAATATAATCTCATCATAATTCATTATTTAATAAAATATATATATATATATATATATATATATATATATATATATCAATCATTCATCATCTTCACATTTAACATTTCTCATTTCACATACATATCTCAATCCATCATAATCCACACCAATTATACAATTTACAACATCATTTCCATATCCATAATTCATGTCAATCTTACAATTAACAATATCATTTCCACATCCATAATTCACACCAATCTTACAATTAACACTATGCCAAGACCTTGCCACATCTGACACAAGTGATACAAGTTAATTGCCTCCCACACCAAACCAGGGTCACGCCCTCTCTGTAGCATCACTTACCTAGGGGCCGTGCCATCCCTAGTCATTAAGGAGTACACTCGTCCATGAAGCATCACCTACCCAGGGTTCGTATCAACCTTGATTATCCGGGAGTACGCTCGTCCCTGAAGCATCAACTACCCAGGGTTCATATCATCCCTGATCATCCAGGAGTACGCTCATCCCTAAAGCATCAACTACCAAGGTTCGTATCATCCTTGATCCTTTAGTGTGAGGAACCACAATCACATTATAATCCACACAATCTCTTGCAATTAATCCTATGCCAGCGCTGCCATAATTGACATAAGTGGTGTGTGTTAACTGTCTTACTCATCCCACACCATGCTAGGGTCACGCCTTCCCTGTAGCACCACTTACCCAGGGGTCGTGCCATCCCTAGTCACTGATGTGAGGCACCACAATCACAATCATAATCACATCCATACAACATCTCATCTCATAATTCAAATTCACATCACGTACACAATTCCACCTCACACACACAACAGATAAGCCCAACAAAATAAGGGTTTACACACCTCTCAAGTAATTCACATCAAGATCATTCATTGTTATCATTCAATACAATAATAACATTCATAAATTAATATAATTTTAACACCAACAGTGAAACCCCCAATTGTTCCAAAACCTAACTCACAGACACTTTTCTACAGTTTCGTTCTCCCTCTCAGATCATCATTCTTACAAATTAAATATGTATTTCTAATCCTCAACACATACAAAATCTATTAGGATCATCAATTTCTCAAACAGAAATATTCCAATTTTCCCAAAACCTAGATTACAGGCACTTTTCTATAATTTCGTTCTCTCTCCTAGAGCATCATTTTTACAAATAAATCATACATTCATAATCCTAAATTCATATAGAATCACATAAAACCAAGAATTTTCCAAACATAAATAATTATAAAATTAGGGTTCTTCCTCTACCCAACTCTACACATAAATAATTCCCTTTTCCCCCGTACTTGGATAAATAGGAACTAGGGCATAACCTCCACCTCTCTTTCCTTAAACAGGAACGGGAACTAAAACTGGGGCAGAACCTCATCCTCTGAATTCCTCTTGGTCTTCAGAGAGAAGAAGAGGAAAGGAAGAGAGAACAGAAGAGAAGAGAGAGTGAGAATGAGAGGTGCCAAGAAATAAGAGGATTTGAGGCCTATTTATATGATTTTTCGCCCACCTACCACTACGGCCCGTTCCTAAATCAGAATGGCTCGTTCTGGGCCCTTCAAACCTACGTAAATTTTTCAACTGGAACGGCCCATTCCAAAATCGGAACGGCCAGTTCTAAAACTCAGCAGAACGGCCTATTCTCCCTCTGGAACGGCCTATTCTACAAGGAGAAAACCCTGTTCTCCAAGCAGAACGACCCGTTCTACTTGGAGAACGACCCGTTCCAAGCAATTTTTACACTAATTAATTCTCCTAAAGAGTTGCTTGATATTTTTTTGGATTCGACATCTGAAGGGAAACATTTTAGAAAACATATTAGAAGTTACAACCATGTACTTTCATTCACTTCTCTTGGTGTTCATCTTGATAAAAATGTTGGACCGAATGGATGTGGTATATATAGTTTTCGTGCTCAAGGTTCAATATATCACAACATTGGAGGATTCTATCCAAATGAGGGTTGTAGGCCACGATTCTTGCAATTGTACATCTATGACACAAATCATGAATTACAAAATAAGATGCTTGAAAACCCTCAACTTCATCAATCCATAGTTTCTAAGTTGCAACAAATACTACATCAGTGCAATCCTTTTGTGCATGTATTTAAACAACTTGCACTACGATCAAATGTTCACGACTGTAGTCTACTTATTAAAGAACGTCCTTATAATCAACCACAATATCATCTTCCAACCGCTTCACAAGTTGCCGCAATTATTGTTGGTGGAGATATAGAATCATTGTCACGTGGACGAGACATCAATTTGTTCAGTCATGATGGTAATTTGGTGAACATTTAAGAAACAGTAGGCTATTATAATCCACTGCAATATCCTTTATTATTACCTTTTGGGACATATGGTTGGGATTTCAACTCCAAAAATGATAACGGACAAAATATCTCATGTCGAGAATATTATAGTTACAACCTTCAGGTATTTTTCCTATATACTATAAAAATATATTCTAAAATTACATTATGAAGTGTTAACTAATACCTGTGTTGTAGATTCGTCCAACTGATCAATCTACATTGTTAAAGTCTGGTAAACTTTTACAATAATATGTTGTAGACAACTATGTCAAAATTGAATCAGGGAGGTTAAGGTGGATTCGAAACCATCAAAATAATATTCGTGCTGAAGTATACCAAGGTTTGCAAGATGCTTTACATGAAGGAGAAACTATTAGAGGTAATCCACATAATATTTATGAATGTCATATTTATTTTAATACTTTTCATTCTGATTTACCAAAACTAAAAATTTAAAATTATTATTGTAGAAAATATCGGTAAACGAAAAATATTACCATCATCATTTATTGGTAGTTTTCGTGACTTGACACAACGTTATGAAGATGGAATGACTATTGTGCTTAATGATGGTAAACCGGACATTTTCCCCCCAATGAAAAACAGACTGAAAATGCTGGCCCGCCTCGCCTAAGGATAGGTTGGCAGGCCGGCGGGCCAGCCTTTATACCCAAAAAATATTTTGCAAAAAAATGAAAAAAAAAAATTTGTTTAAATAAAAAAAATGGAAAAAAAATTATAAATAAAGGAATCATTGCTTGTTATCATAAGTACCAGGAGGCACACATAAGCACTTGGCACAACACTTTTTGCAGAAGAACAAGTACGGTTTCTTGTACTGTGTCTTTGAGCATCTAGTTGTGCAACGTGGCCCGCATTCTACAGTTAATTTTATGCATTCACCAACATGTACCAATATTAATTTCATTTACTTAAGAAAAATGTTAAAAATGACAACTAGTGATTTAACGGTAATCATCAAAATAACATTGGGGTCAGGAAGTAGTGAATATTTTGGCTTTTGGGAATATGGAATTATAGTTAAAAGAAAAACTAATTGGCTCTTCGGTGGCTGGAAATGGACTCTGTTGGGCTTGATTTTTTTTTTTTTTTTTATATTAAGCCTATTATTTATACTAGCCCAATCACTAAATCAGTAAATCACCTATGCAGGCTTGGCGGGTTGGGACGGGCCAGCCCGCTATTTGGACCGTCGGGTTGGCGGGCTTGGCGGGGCGGGCTGAAATGATGAGCCCAGCCTGCCAATTTTTGGCAGGTCAGCGGGCCACGACCCATTTTTCCATCCCTAATTATAACCCTTGGTTACTCTTAAAGTACAATTGTCATATAAATGTGGAAGTATGCAGCAACATCAAAAGTATTAAGTATTTATTTAAATATGTCTACAAAGGTCTAGATCGAATATCAATGGAGGTTTGTAGAGGTTCAAATTTAGATGAGGTTCAAATTTAGATGAGGTTCAACAATATATTGATGCAAGATGGATTTGTGCTCCAGAAGCTTTGTGGAAGATATTTAGATTTACTCTTTATCGAATATATCCATCTGTTGAAAGATTACAAATTCACTTACCAAATCGCCAACAAGTGCGATTTTATAATCATCAAAGAATCACTGATGTTCTAAACAATGATAATAACTCCAAAACAATGCTGACACAGTTCTTTTCCCTAAATCGCAGAGATCCAAATTCAAGGGGTTATTTGTACAGAGAGATTCCAGAACATTATTGTTGGCATAGGGGGGATAAGGAATGATATCAAAGAAGGTCACCAAAGAAAGTCATTGGTAGGATTTATACAGTATCTGCTTCAGAAGGTGAAAAATTCTACCTACGCGTTCTATTATCTCATTTAAAAAGTCTAATGAGTTGGGAAGATATGCTTTCACCAAATGGAACATGTTTTTACCACATTCAAGAAAGTGGTTGAGCATTGGGGCTTTTTAGAAAGTGATAATAGTATTCATGAATGCTTAGTTGAAGCATCAAGTCTACGAATGCCTTATGCTTTAAGGAGTTTGTTTGTAACTATATTAATCTTTTGTGAACCAACCAATGTTAGACAACTTTGGGATGATTTTTACACCTACATGATGGAAGACTATCCTTCAACAAGTGTTACTGCGACAACAAGTTTCATTAACATGTTATTAAAGGATTTGAATGACCTTTTGATTCAACATGGAAAACAAATCACAGATTATGATTTGCCAACAATAACAATGGAGAATACTCATACTTCTTTGATGCCAAGGGTTATACAAGAGGAGTTATCCATCCAGGTAGATAATGAATATGTAGAATCTGCGATTAAATTAAATAATGATCAATTAATTTCATTCAATGCCATTATGGATGTTATCAACAATAAACAAAGTCAAGTTTTCTTTGTGGATGGACTAGGAGGAACAGGTAAAACATTCCTTTATCGCACTTTAATTGCAAATGTGAGAAGTAAGGGATAAATAAATTGTTTTAGCAATTGCCTCATCTGGTATAGCTGCCACACTATTACCTAGTGCTCGAACTGCACATTCTAGATTTAAGATACCAATCAATGTAGAGGCAGATTCATTTTGTTCAATAAGTAAACAGTCTGATCTTGCAAAACTAATTAGAGAAACCACAACAATCATTTGGGATGAAGCACCTATGACAAATAGATATGCTTTGGAAGCATTAGACAGATCATTAAAGGATATTCTAGATTGTAATGCTCCATTTGGTGGCAAAATTATGATATTGGGAGGGGATTTTCGTCAGGTGCTTCCTATTGTTCCAAAGGGTACTAAGGCACAAATGATATATGCATGTATTGTTAAGTCTCATTTATGGCCTATCACAAAGGTTTTACATTTGAGACAAAACATGCAATCATTACAAGATCCTAATTTTGCAGAATATCTAATGCGCATTGGAGATGGTAATGAAGCTACCAAATTGGATGATATGGTCAAAGTTCCCCATCAAATTGAAATAACATGGGAAGGGGAAAATTCAATACAAAAACTTATTCGTGACACATTTCCACATTTAGAATCTCATACATGGGATGCTTCTTATATGGTAGAAAGAGCCATACAAACACCAAAAAATGAGGATGTTCAAAAGCTTAATGACATTATCATCAACCATTTCCTAGGAGAAGAACTATAACACCCCGAATTTTTTTACTATTACAATGTTGATTATTATTTATTTTTGTATAGTTATTTTAGTTAATTAAAGGGTTTATAAAATATTTTTAAAGGTTTGTAGTAATTTAATTATTTATTAAATATTTTATATAAAATTTTGTTTCTTTACCCTAGAACGGGCTGTTCCAAAAGTGGAACAAGTCGTTCCAAATGAAGAAAATAGGTTATTTTTTAAGTATCAGAACAGGCCATTCCAAAAGTGGAACGGGCCATTCCAAATTTATAAAAAGGCCCATTTTGATTTCTCCAGAACGGGCCATTCCCAAAGGGAAACGGGCCGTTCCGAAATTCTAAAATTGCCTAAAAAGTTTAGGTAGAAACTGGACGTTCCAATAATAGTCAATGTGTGTTCACGAGAACTCCAGAACGGCCGTTCTAATTTTAGAACGGGTCGTTCTGCTTTTTGAAAATAGGCTGTTCCGGTTTTAGAACGAGTCGTTTCAGTTAAAATATTTACGTATATTTGAAGACTCCGGAACGGGCCGTTCCAAAATCAGTACGAGCCGTTTCGGGTAGCCCAGGATGCCTATAAATAGGGGCAAGGGGGGCTGAAAAAATTATACTAAGTGAGAAGTGAAAATCTTAGAGAAAGAAAGAAAGAAAGAAAGAAAGCAAGAAAGAGAGAGAGACACAGAGAGAGAGAGAGAGAGAAAGAGAAAGAAAGAGAGAGAAAGAGAAAGAAAGAGAGAGAAAGAGGAAGAGGGAATCTAGAGGAGGAGGTTCTGCTCAAGTTTCAATTCCTGCTTATCCAGGTAAGGGGGAAAGTGAGAAACCTCGCTCGGGATTAAAGGGATAATTGTTGGATAGTTTGATTGTTGGATTGACCCCCAATCCTTTGCCTATTGTTCTATTTTATGTTCTATTTTCTCTACTTTGTTCCTTGTTACTCTGTTCCTTGTTGGAGGTAATAAATATATATGTAATTAATTTTAAAATAAATAAGTTCTAATGTGAATAAGAATGCTCTCTATGAATTCCTATGCGGACCTTATGAGGAATAATTATGACATTACCATGTGAAATATGGACAAATGACATGAGACCTAAGAATGGACTATTGAGACAAATTGTGATTATGAGACTATGACAAATGAGGACATGATGTACTAAATAAAATTCTGTAATAAGTTAAATGTTGAGTCAATGAAATAATGAATGTATGTCATGCATCATATATATGAATGACTCCAGGTGTGCTGCTCAGGCCGCATACCCACGATGTAACATGCTAATCAGGTGTACCTTATGGTCACCCACGACTAACAAGGTGTACCTTAGGGTCACCCACGACTAACAAGGTGTACCTCCGGGTCACCCACGACGTAACATGATAACCAAGTGTACCTTAGGGTCACCAGTGATGTAACCAGGTGTACCTTAGGGTCACTAGTGATGATATGTGAAACTTCCTTATGGCGCCACATGCATACATTTATGAGTTGAGTCCATGACATCATTGCATGATAAATAAGTGTATATATGTTGTTGATTATGTATGTGTGACTTATATTTGTTGTGTGTGTGTGTGCTATCTAACCTTTATTTCTTCACCTGAAACTGAGTGAGATGTTTCTCACTCCCTTGTTGTTCTTGTATATGTTTAAATTATGTTGCAGGTGATCAGCATCATGAGGATGTTGGTGATGAGGCTTAAGGCTTCAGTTGGGCATGCTCTGATAGGATGAGACATCGGGCATAGCTAGGCTTATTTTTGGGATGTTATTGTTTTAAAAGCTTTAATTACCTCTTCTTTTGTAATTTTGAATGTTCTTGATAAAAGACCAAAATGTACATCTTTGTCATATTATTTTCATTACATGATTTGAAAGTTATAAATTAATTCCTAACTAGGAGGCACTGCCACCTTTGTTGGAATTAATCTATATTTTCTTTTATATGATTTCTTGAATTTGGACACTTACATGATTTATGAGTTACGAATGTGAATCTTCTACCTTATGATATTTGAGACAATTATTTTATCCATGAAAGAAGTTGTTAAGTATGAAAGATTTTATTTACTCAAAAAGAAAAAAAAATTATTCCTTTACATTTAGTGTATTTATGTTGGGGTAGAGGGTGTCACATTTAGTGGTATCAGAGCTGGTCGATCCAATCGACCATGTGTTATGAGTTTACTATGCTTATTTGGTAAATGAATTTTAGACTGAATTGATTGTGGAACTTGTTGGTATGCTAATATGGTGATTTATTATGTTTATTAATTGTATTATTTTCTTAGACTATGGCTGGTAGAAATGATCGTTCGATTGCTGATGCTCTTCAAGCATTAGCACAAGCTATGAATAATAACAATAGGGATGGAGTCGCTCCTAATTGGTTGGAGCAATTTCAGCGAAATCACCTACCTACCTTTAAAGGAGGATATGACCCAGATGCTGCTATGAATTGGCTAACGGAGATTGAGAAGATCTTCAATGTCATGGATTGTCCCCTCACTCAGAAGGTGAAGTTGGCCACTTTCATGTTGACTACTGATGCTCACTTTTGGTGGGAAGGAGCACTTCAAAGGATGATTGATGGGGGGGTGCACTTGAGTTGGGACAACTTCAAGAAGGCTTTTCTTGAGAAGTATTTCCTGGATGATGTGAGGAGTAGGAAAGAAATGGAATTCCTTGAGCTGAATCAAGGAAACGACACTGTGGCAGAGTATGCTGCCAAATTTGATGCCTTGGTCCGTTATTGTACACACTACCATGGTGAGGGTGGTGAAAGGGCTAAATACATAAAATTTGTAAATGGTCTGAGTCCTGAAGTGAAAACTGCAATTAACTATCAGGAGATATATCACTTTCCCACTTTGGTCAATAAGTGCAACATTTATGATCGTGATAATCGTGCTCGTGCTGCTTTCTATAAAGGAGTTGGAGGTCCTATCCATGCTGTAAGCTCTAGTACTTTGGGTAGGAATAAGCCTTACTCTGCTTCTACTAGATTTCAAGGGAGTAAAGCTGTTGCTAATGGAAGCAAGTCATTTACTAGAGGATCCACTATTAGTGCTACTGGAAGTGTTGGAGGGTCTGTGTCCATTCCTTCAAGAAGATGCGGGAAGTGTGGACGTAGGGAGAGTATTTGCTTTTAGTGGTGCTGAAGCTGCTCGGTTTGAAAATTTGATACAAGGTACTTGTTTCATAGCTGAGACTCCTTTTGTTGTACTATTTGATTCTAGTGCAACTCATTCCTTTATTTCTATCTCTTGTGTCCAAAAATTTAATTTGTCTATGTCCTTGTTAGAGTTTGATTTAGTTGTTGAAACTCTTACTAATGGTCCTGTGACTACATCCCTAGTGTGTTTGAAATGTCCTTTGACAGTTTCTGATAAGCAGTTTCTAGTTGACTTAATTTGTTTGCCTCTTAGTCAATTAGATGTAATTCTTGGTATGGATTGGTTATCATCCCATCATGTCCTTTTAAACTGCTTTGAGAAATCTATTTCCTTTGGTGAATGTAAGAGTACGAAATTTCTTAGTGCTGCTGACATTAAAACTTGTTTAAAAGAAAAGGAAAGAGTGTACATGATCTTAGCTTCCTTAACACTTGAGACTGATAGTAAGCTAGATGAGATTCCCTTAGTGAGAGAATTTCCAGAAGTATTCCCTAAGGATGTGTCTAGTTTACCACCTGAGAGAGAGATTGAGTTTAGCATTGACTTAGTACCTCACCTATATCTATAGCACCTTATAGGATGTCCCCTAAAGAGTTAGTTGAGCTTAAGAAACAAATAGAGGAACTGCAAGGAAAACAATTCATTAGGCCTAATGTCTCGCCTTGGGGAGCGCCTATTTTATTAGTTAAGAAGAAAGATGGGAGCATGAGGTTGTGCGTAGACTAAAGGCAACTGAATAAAGTAACCATTAAGAATAAGTTTCCCTTGCCTAGGATAGATGAACTTATGGATCAACTAGTTGGAGCTTGTGTGTTCAGTAAGATAGATTTAAGGTCAGGATACCATCATATTATAGTGAGAGCTGAGGATGTTCCTAAGACTACCTTTAGGACCCGCTATGGGAACTATGAGTATTTAGTTATGCCTTTTGGTGTGGCTAATGCACCTGGTGTTTTTATGGACTACATGAATAGGATCTTTCACCGCTACTTGGATAGATTTGTAGTGGTCTTCATAGATGATATCCTAGTGAATTCCAAGACTAGGGAAGAGCATGTTGAGCACCTTAGGATCGTTCTTCAGACTCTTAAGGAGAAACAGTTGTATGCTAAATTGTCAAAATGTGAATTTTGGTTGGATAGTGGGAACTTTCTAGGACATGTGATATCCAAGGGTGGGATAGCTGTAGATCCTGCTAAGGTAGAAGCTGTGTTAGAGTGGAGCACACCTAAATCAGTATTTGAGATTAGGAGTTTCTTAGGATTAGCCGGTTATTATAGAAGGTTTATAGAGAATTTCTCTAGGCTAGCTCTTCCTTTGACCAAGCTGACAAAGAAAGACCAACCTTTTGTGTGGGATTCTAGGTGTGAGGAAAGTTTTCAAGAGCTTAAGAGGAGATTAACTAGTGCCCCTGTGTTAGTGTTACCTGATCCTAGTAAGACTTTTGAGGTATTTTGTGATGCTTCTAAATTGGGTTTAGGAGGAGTACTTATGCAAGAGGGTAAGGTAGTAGCCTATGCTTCTAGACAACTTAAAATTCATGAGCAAAACTATCCTATCCATGATCTTGAGTTAGATGCAATAGTATTTGTGCTTAAGTTGTGGAGACATTACTTGTTTGGGTCTAGGTTTGAGGTTTTTAGTGACCATAAAAGCCTTAAGTACTTGTTTGACCAAAAGGAATTGAATATGAGGCAGAAGAGATGGTTAGAGTTCCTTAAGGATTATGACTTTCAATTGAATTATCACCCTGGCAAGGCTAATGTTGTAGCTGACGCTTTAAGTAGAAATTTTTTTAGAATGTCTTCTTTGATGATTAGGGAATTGCATATGATTGAGGAGTTTAGGGATATGAGCTTAGGGTGTGAGTTGACCTCTAAGAGTATTAAGTTGGGAGCTTTGAGAGTAACTAATAGCTTGATAGATGAGATTATAGAAGGTCAGAAAGTAAATCCATTCTTATTGAGTCAAGTAGAGAAGTTGAACCAAGGTATTGAGAGTGAGTTTAGATTTGGAGTGGATGGAGTCTTGAGATTTAAGGATAGGTTGTGCATTCCTAGTGTGCCAGAGCTTAAAAGAGTAATCCTAGAAGAAGGTCATAAGAGTAGCCTTAATATCCATCCAGGAGCCACTAAGATATACCAAGACCTTAAGAAGATGTTTTGGTGGCCTAAGATGAAGAGGGAAGTGGAGGAATTTGTGTATGCCTGCTTAGTATGTCAGAAAGCTAAGGTGGAACATTAAAAACCTTCAGGTCTGATGCAACCTTTAGATGTGCCTGTGTGGAAGTGGGATAGCATCTCTATGTATTTTGTAGTTGGATTACCTAAGACTGTGAAGAACTTGGATGCTATATGGGTTATTGTGGATAGATTGACTAAGTCCGCTATTAGATATCCTTTGGAGAGGTTAACCAAGTTATACATCAGTGAGATTGTGAGGTTGCATGGAGTTCCTGATAGTATAGTGTCTGATAGAGATCCTAGGTTCACCTCTAGATTTTGGGAGAGTTTGCATAAGGCTTTAGGCACCAAGCTTAGATTGAGTTCAACCTACCATCCCCAAACAGATGGCCAAACTGAGAGAACCATACAATCTTTGGAAGACTTGTTGAGGGCTTGCATCTTGGAACATGGGGGTAGTTGGGATAGTTTCCTACCTTTTGATAGAGTTTACCTACAATAATAGCTACCATTCCAGTATTGGGATGACACCCTATGAGGCTCTGTATGGTAGGAGATGTAGAACACCTTTATGTTGGGTAGAACTTGGAGAGAATTCCATGTTAGGACCTGAGATAGTTCAACAAACTACTGAACAGGTTAAGATGATCCAAGAGAAGATGAGAGCAATCCAGAGTAGGCAAAAGAGTTATAATGACAAGAGGAGGAAAGACCTTGAGTTTAAAGAAGGTGATCATGTATTTCTTAAAGTCACACCTTGGACAGGAGTAGGTAGAGCACTGAAATCCCGTAAGCTTACTCCACGTTTCATCGGTCCTTATCAAGTTCTTAAAAGGATCAGTGAAGTAGCCTATCAAATTGCCTTGCCTCCATCTCTTTCAAATCTCCATAGTGTCTTTCATGTTTCTTAACTCAAAAAGTATGTCCATGATCCTTTCCATATCATTTAGTCTGACAACATTCAGTTGAAGGATAATCTTACCTATGAAACAATTCCTTTAAGGATTGATGAAACAAGGGTGAAACAACTAAGAGGAAAGGAAATCCATGTGGTTAAGGTCGTTTGGGGAGGAAATTTTGAAGAAAGTGCTACATGGGAGTTAGAAAGCAAGATGCGAGAAGCTTAACCATTTCTGTTTTCAGGTAAATTTCGGGGACGAAATTTCTCAAAGGAGAGGAGAATTGTAACACCCCAAATTTTTTTACTATTACAATGTTGATTATTATTTATTTTTGTATAGTTATTTTAGTTAATTAAAGGGTTTATAAAATATTTTTAAAGATTTGTAATAATTTAATTATTTATGAAAATTTTTATATAAAATTCTGTTTCTTTACGCTGGAACGGGCTGTTCCAAAAGTGGAACGGGCCGTTCTAAACGAAGAAAATAACTTATTTTCTAAGTATCAGTGTGACACCCTTACTATCCCAACACATATATTGAAATTTTATAAATAGACTAAAGAATAAATCTTTCAACGTTGGTAAAAGGGTTCACATAAAAACCTTCACAAATGTTCTTCAATATACAAAATGATTTAAAATAAATAAATTAGAAAATGAAACATAAGAGTTCACAAATTATTATTATTTTTTAGATAATAAATACAGCTCCAAATCCATATAAAAAAACCCATGTCCTAGAAATCCTCTGCCTCGATGTCACAATATCAAAGTATACCAACAATTCAACCGTTGGCATTCTAGATGCCACTCATAGCCGGATCTTCCTCACCTAAAACATCCAAAAAATCGTACGGTGAGAAAAGAATATATATATATATATACATATATATATACATATATATATATCATAATTTATCAATTATGCCTCAAATCACCATTACATCAATCCATCACAATCCACACAAATCTTACAATTAACACTATGCCATGGCCACGCCACATCGAACATAAGTGATACGTGTTAATTGTCTCACTCAATCACCTACCTAGGGATCGTATCATCCCTGATCAACCAGGAGTACGCTCGTCCCTGAAGCATCACCTACCCAAGGTTCATATCATCCCTGATCATTCAGGAGTACGCTCGTCCCTGAAGCATCACCTACCCAAGGTTCATATCATCCCTAATCATCCAGGAGTACGCTCGTCCCTGAAGCATCACCTACCCAGGGTTCGTATCATCCCTGATCATCCAGGAGTACACTCATCCCTGAAGCATCACCTACCCAGGGTTCGTATCATCCTTGATCATTGAGGGGTACGCTCGTCCCTGAGGCATGAGTGTGAGGAACCACCATTACAATCACAATCACAATCATATCCATACAACATCTCATATCATACCTTAATTCCATATCATATACACACCCCTCAAGCAATTCACATCTAGATCATCAATTCTTGTCAATTAATATAACAATGACATTAATAAAATTAATATAATAATAAATAGAATTATCAATTTGATATAATTTTAACATAAACAGTAAAACCCTCAATTATTCCAAAACCTAACTCACAGGCAATTTTCTATAGTTTCTTTCTCCCTCTCAGATCATCATTCTTACAAATTAAATATGTATTTCTAATCCTCAACACATACAAAATCTAATGGGATCATCAATTTCGCAAATAGAAATATTCCAATTTTTTCCAAAACCTAGCTTACAGGTACTTTTCTATAATTTCGTTCTCTCTCCCAAAGCATCATTCTTACAAATAAATCATATATTCGTAGTCCTAAATATATACAAAATCAAATAAGACCAATAATCCTCCAAGCAGAAATAGTTATAAAATTACTCATAATCCTAAGGGATTCTTCCTCTACCGAATTCTCTCATGTAACTCTACATATAAATAATTCCTTTTTCCCCCGTACTTGGATAAACAACAGTTGAACTAAAACAGAGATCTCTTGGTCTCCTACTCTAAGAGCCCCTTCGGTCTTCAGAGAGAAGGAGAGGGAAAGAAAAGAGAGCAGAAGAGAAAAGGAAGAAAGGATGAGAGGTGTGTTTTTGGAGGAGGTGAAGAGCTCTATTTATAGGAATTCTGGCTCACCTACTGCAACGGCCCGTACTGAAAGCGGAACAGCCCGTTCTGGGACCTTCAAATATACGTACCATTGGAACGACCCATTCCAATTAAACATTTTAGGCATTTTCCTTACTTCGGAACGACCCGTTTCACTTTGAGAACGACCCGTTCTGAAAACCCAAATAGGCATTTTTTTCTAATTTGGAACAACCCGTTCTACTTTTGGAACGACCCGTTTTGCTTCTCCAAAAATTGTTTATTTGCAACAATTGGAACGGTCCGTTTCATTTTTGGAATGGCCCGTTCCGGGCTACCGAAAGTAGGTATATTTAGTCATTTGGAATGGCCCGTTCTGGGCTACTTAAACCACTTAATTGGGCCCTTGGCCCATTAAAAATTGGGCTGTTACAATTCTCCCCTCCTTTATGAAATTTCGTCCCCGAAATTTTTGCAACAATGGGCTCCTATGCAACCTCACTACCTTTTTTATGTACAATTTTATCAATTTCACCAAGGAATGTCTATTATCAAAAATAGTAAGCCAAGTAAACTTGACGAGTCTATCCATTATAACCCAAATAGAATCAATCTCTTAAGTATCTTAGACAAACCTATAACTAAGGTCTATCCACTCACCATTTCACTTTCAAAATGGGACGTCTAAGTGCTACAAAATTCCTAAAGACTTCTAGCATACTAAACACGAGTATACAGTTTCTCTACTCTTCTCTTCACCTTAGGCCACCAAGTTTTCGCTGCGCCACATATTAGTAGCTCCTAAATGATTGTTAAGAGTACTCTCATGTCTTTCCTCTAAGATCATCTTCCTAGATTCAAGATTACTAAGCACCCAACTTTGTTCTTGCACCTCAAAACAACGTCGATTTCTACTCAGAAAATGGTTATCTATATTCGTACCAATCTTCTCCACTTGGTTCCCTAAGAAAGGATCTGACTCCTAGGCTTCTCTAATCTCATCCATTAATTCACTAGTCACTTTCAAGATAATCAATTCAATGTTTCTAAGGGTAATCTTACACACCAAGCATAAGTCTCTAAATTCTTCAATCAAATTCAACCCTTAAATCATCAAAAATGGTATATCAGAGGTCATCATAATCAAGGCATCTGCCCCAATATTGTTTTTACTTCTATGATCGTCTCTAAAGATCAAGCACCTAAGCGTAAGTTCACTAGATATACATATCAGATCTCTAATTTCACCACTTTATCTACACCCAAGTCAAACTTTTATCCATCATCTTATCCTATAGCCTCATATCTTGTCACCAAAATGGATCAACTAATCAATCCATTCGTTACTCAGGTCATACTTGGTCTCACACTACTAAGGATAACCTTATAAGCCAAACTTAAATCTCTAATTTGAGCTAAAAGATCCATCTCTCTAATCATAAGGAAAGGCAAATATAAAGGTCTCATACTCAAAGCATCGGTCACCAAACTAGCTTTACTCAGATAAAAACTAAGTTTGAAATATTAATCTTCCAGAAATTTAAACTATCTCTTTTGTCTCATAATTTAACTCCTTTAGTCAATAGGTAATTAAGGCTCTGATGATCAATAAATATCTCAAGCTTAGAATCATATAGGCAGTGTCTCTAAATATTACAACTGCTACCTTAAAATCATAGGTAAGGTAATTCCTCTAATGAGTTTTCAATTGCCTAGAATCACAAGCTACTACCTTTCCTTCCTGCATCAACACTCCACCCAAACCTATCTTAGAACATCAACCTATACCACAAAAGGCTTACTAAGATTAGCCAATGCTCATACTAGTGCACTAGTCGATCTTTCCTTAAGGATTTGGGAACTACTCTCGCACTTACTATCTCACACAAAACAACACTCTTCTTAGTCAATTTGTTCAAAGGTAATGCTATCTTAGGAAGTTATTCAATAAATATCCAACAACAATGAGCTAATATAATAAAACTCATAACCACACTAACTGACTAAGGTATCTCCCTCTAAGCACAACTTCTACCTTAAATAGATCTATATTATACTTTCACTAGAAATTATAAGACCTAGAAAAATCACTTCATACAATCAAAAATCATACTAATATAACTTAGCCTAAAGTTGTCTTGGATATATCTTCACCCTTAATTCTAATATGATGATATCACATCCTAAGATCAATCTCCCTAAACACACAAACATTTACTAATTGATTCATAAGGTCATCTATCCTCTTATCAACATACAGGCATATCAAATCATATTAGAAATACCTATTTAAACATTCATATATACCATTCCTGAGCATGTATGAATGAATCACTGTTTACACCATATAGCATGTACATGAACCAACCTTATCACATAGCATCATACCATCGTAAACAACCTCTCAATGACAACACCTCAGAACATCATATCCAAAATAGTTTCTATCCTTGCTATGCCTAACAACTCAAAACATCATGACACCATACGTATGTCTTAACAATTGCCAAAGAGAATGATCCCTAGAGTGTTATACTCATCCAAATGATCTCAAACTTATCGTAAAAGAAAGCTAAGAGAATAAGCTACAACTCTTATTAAGGAAAAGATTCTAAAAAGATCATATTCTTCAGCTAAAAATTCTAAAACCACAACAAATATATTCAGTGCTTACAACTAGTCTTCTGATCACCAAAGCAGTTATAACCAAAGTTCTAGACCTCCACTTTACTTGATTCCAATTCCATTAGAAAGATAACGTCCAAGGATACAACTTTCATGCAGACCACAAAATCTAAATCTGTCAATACAGTACTCATACTGAGACAACAAAACTGTAACAAAAATATCCTCTACACCAAACAGCAATAGTGTATCAATATATCTAAGGCCACAAAAATACCTCAACCCTTCCTAACTCACACCTCAACTTCACATTCAAGCTTCCCACTACAATCCTAAACCAAAACAACTCACATATTTAGCACAACAGACTTAGAAAATAAAACTCACATTCTACCTAAACCATAAAAGGTAAACATGAAAGCATCAAACTCCAGAAATCATTAACACTTCCATCTCTCCTTAGAATACCAAAACTCCAATTCTTAGATACAACCTCCTTGGATTCAATCGCTATAACTAAACATTCTAGAAACTCCATTAACTTAAAATTCTCGATAAATCAATGTCTCACTCAAATCTAAGGTCCCAATAATTTCTAGTTGACTAGCAAGGCTTCGTCCACTACTACCTTCACATATGCTCGCAACACGAGCGATACCACTCAACCACTACTTCTTACATAAGCAAGAAGTATCAAAATGAGGAATCATTAGAATGAAGAAAAACAATCATAAATAGCATCCTCTAAGCTATATCATGTCTATCAGTCAAATACAACAAACAAAATTAATCATCACACTAAAACATCAATAAGCTTCACAATCGATGCATTCCACCATTCATCTACCAAATAAGCATAGTAGACTCATAACTCACGTCCGATTGGATCGACCTGCTCTGATACCACTAAATGTGACACTCTTACTACCCCAACACATATATTGAAATTTTATAAATAGGCTAAAGAATAAATCTTTCAACGTTGGTAAAAGGGTTCACATAAAAACCTTCACAAATGTTCTTCAATATACAAAATGATTTAAAATAAATAAATTAGAAAATGAAACATAAGAGTTCACAAATTATTATTATTATTTTAAATAATAAATACAACTCCAAATCCATATAAAAATAACCCATGTCCTAGAAATCCTCGGCCCCGATGTCATAATATCAGAGCATACCCACAATTCAACCATTGGCATTCTAGATGCCACTCATAGCCGGATCTTCCTCACCTAAAACATCCACAAAATCGTACAATGAGAAAAGAATATATATATATATATATATATATATATATATATATATATATATATATATATATATATATAAAGCACATTCAAACACACAAAAATGTAATCTTATTACATAAAATATGTACCAGCATTTCCATCTATATATATATATATATATCATAATTTATCAATTATGCCTCAAATCACCATTACATCAATCCATCACAATCCACACAAATCTTACAATTAACACTATGCCATGGCCACGCCACATCTAACATAAGTGATACGTGTTAATTGTCTCACTCAATCACCTAGGAGTACGCTCGTCCCTGAAGCATCACCTACCCAGGATTCGTATCATCCCTGATCATTCAGGAGTACGCTCGTCCCTGAAGCATCACCTACCCAGGGTTCGTATCATCCCTGATCATCCAGGAGTACGCTCGTCCCTGAAGCATCACTTACCCAGGGTTCGTATCATCCCTGATCATCCAGGAGTACACTCATTCCTGAAGCATCACCTACCCAAGGTTCGTATCATCCCTGATCATTCAGGGGTACGCTCGTCCCTGAGGCATGAGTGTGAGGAACCACCATTACAATCATAATTACAATCATATCCATACAACATCTCATATCATACCTTAATTCCATATCATATACACAATTTCATATCATATACACAATTCCATATTACATACACAATAGATAAGTCCAACAAAATAAGGATTTACACACCCCTCAAGCAATTCACATCTAGATCATTAATTCTTGTCAATTAATATAACAATAACATTAATAAAATTAATTAATAATAAATAGAATTATCAATTTAATATAATTTTAACATAAATAGTAAAACCCCCAATTATTCCAAAACCTAACTCACAGGCACTTTTCTATAGTTTCGTTCTCCCTCTCAGATCATCATTCTTACAAATTAAATATGTATTTCTAATCCTCAACACATACAAAATCTAATGGGATCATCAATTTCTCAAACAGAAATATTCAAATTTTTTCCAAAACCTAGCTTACAAATACTTTTCTATAATTTCGTTCTCTCTCCCAGAGCATCATTTTTACAAATAAATCATATATTCGTAGTCCTAAATATATACAAAATCAAATAAGACCAATAATCCTCCAAGCAGAAATAATTATAAAATTACTCATAATCCTAAGGGATTCTTCCTCTACCCAATTCCCTCATGTAACTCTACATATAAATAATTCCCTTTTCCCCCGTACTTGGATAAACAGCAGTTGAACTAAAACAGAGATCTCTTGGTCTCCTCCTCTAAGTGCCCCTTCGGTCTTCAGAGAGAAGGAGAGGGAAAGAAAAGAGAGCAGAAGAGAAAAGGAAGAAAGGATGAGAGGTGTGTTTTTGGAGGAGGTGAAGGGCTCTATTTATAGGAATTCTGGCTCACCTACCGCAATGGCCCGTACTGAAAGCGAAATGGCCCATTCCGGGACCTTCAAATATACGTAAAATTTCCCATTGGAACGACCCGTTCCAACTAAACATTTTAGGCATTTTCCTTACTCTGGAACGACCCGTTTTACTTTGAGAACGACCCGTTCTGAAAACCCAAATAGGCATTTTTTTCTAATTTGGAACGACCGTTCTACTTTTGGAACGACCCATTCTGCTTCTCCAAAAATGGTTTATTTGCAACATTTGGAACGGTCCGTTTCACTTTTGGAACGGCCTGTTTCGGGCTACCGAAAGTAGGTATATTTATTAATTTGGAACGGCCCGTTCTGGCCTACTTAAACCACTTAATTGGGCCCTTGGCCCATTAAAAATTTGGTTGTTACAATCAGAACGAGCCGTTCCAAAAGTGGAACGGGCCGTTCCAAAAGTGGAACGGGCCGTTCCAAATTTATAAAAAGGCCCATTTTGATTTCTCCAGAACGGGCTGTTCCAAAATTCTAAAATTGCCTAAAAAGTTTCGGTAGAAACTGGACATTCCAATAATAGTCAATGTGTGTTCACGTGAACTCCAAAACGGGCCGTTCTAATTTTAGAACGGGCCATTCTGCTTTTTGGAAACGAGCCGTTCTGGTTTTAAAACGAGCCGTTCCTATTAAAATATTCACGTATATTTGAAGACTCCGAAACGGGCCATTCTGAAATCAATACGGGCCGTTCCGGGTAGCCCAAGATGCCTATAAATAGGGGCAAGTGGGGGTGAAAAAATTATACTGAGTGAGAAGTGAAAATCTTAGAGAAAGAAAGAAAGAAATAAAGAAAGAAAGAAAAAGAGAGATAGAGAGATAGAGATAGAGAGAGAGAGAAAGAGAAAGAAAGAGAGAGAAAGAGGAAGAGGGAATCCAGAGGAAGAGGTTCTGCTGAAGTTTCAACTCATGCTTATCTAGGTAAGGGGGGAGTGAGAAACCTCGCTCGGGGGTGTGGAGATAATTGTTGGATAGTTTGATTGTTGGATTGGCCCCCAATCCTTTGCCTGTTGTTCTATTTTATGTTCTATTTGCTCTACTTTGTTCCTTGTTGGAGGTAATAAATGTATATGTATTTAATATTAAAATAAATAAGTTTTAATGTGAATAAGAATGCTCTCTGTGAATTCCTTTGCGGACCTTATGAGGAATAATTATGACATGACCATGTGAAATATGGACAAATGACATGAGACTTAAGAATGGACTATTGAGACAAACTCTGATTATGAGACTATCACAAATGAGGACATGATATACTAAATGAAATTCTGTAATAAGTTAAATGTTGAGTCAATGAAATAATGAATGTATGTCATGCATCATATACATATATGACTCCAGGTGCGCCGCTGAGGCTGCATACCCACGATGTAACATGCTAATCAGGTGTACCTTATGGTCACCCACGACTAACAAGGTGTACCTTAGGGTCACCCACGACTAATAAGGTGTACCTTCGGGTCACCCACGACGTAACATGTTAACCAGGTGTTCCTTAGGATCACCAGTGATGTAACCAGGTGTACCTTAGGGTCACCAATGATGATATGTGAAACTTCTTATGACACCACATGCATACATTTATGAGTTGAGTCCATGACATCATTGCATGATAAATAAGTGTATATGTGTTATTGATCATGTATGTGTGACTTATATTTGTTGTGTGTGCGTGCTATCTAACCTTTATTTCTTCACCTAAAACTGAGTGAGATGTTTCTCACTCCCTTGTTGTTCTTGTATATGTTTAAATTATGTTGCAGGTGATCAGCATCATGAAGATGTTGGTGATGAGGCTTAAGGCTTCAGTTGGGCATGGTTTGATAGGATGTGACATCGGACATAGTTATGCTTATTTTTGGAATGTTATTGTTTTAAAAGCTTTAATTTTCTCTTCTTTTGTAATTTTGAACGTTCTTGATAAAAGACCAAAATGTACATCTTTGTCATATTATTTTCATTACATGATTTGAAAGTTATAAATTAATTCTTAACTAGGAGGCACTGCCACCTTTGCTGGAATTAATCTATATTTTCTTTTATATGATTTCTTGAATTTGGACACTTACATGATTTATGAGTTACGAATGTGAATCTTCTACCTTATGATATTTGAGACAATTATTCTATCCATGAAAGAAGTTGTTAACTATGAAAGATTTTATTTACTCAAAAAGAAAAAAAATTATTTGTTTACATTTAGTGTATTTATGTTGGGGTAGAGGGTGTCACAAGAACGACATTTGTTATCATTTGATGAGGTTGAAGGGGACACACACAACTTATATCAACAAGAATACTTGCACTCTATTACTCCAAGTGGTTTTCCACCACATAATCTGAAGGTTAAAAAAGGTGCACCATTGATGTTGTTGCGAAACATAGATCCTAAAGCTGGCTTATGTAATGGAACAAGATTATTATGCCGTGGATTCTTTATGAATATGTTGGATGTTGAAATCCTAACAGGTCATAATGCTGGAAAGAGATCTTTTTTTCCCCGGATTAAACATAAGACAACAGAAAGTGCAGGACTTCCCTTTGTACTTATTAGGAAGCAATTTCCTGTGAAACTAAGTTTTGCAATTATCATAAATAAGTCACAGGGACAAACAATACCCAATGTTGGAATTTATCTTTCGCGACATGTTTTTGGTCATGATCAATTATATGTTGCTTTGTCAAGAGGTGTTTCTCAAGCTTTAATGAAAATTCTTATTAAAGAAGGAAAACTTGAAAAGGAAGATGGAAACTTTACGAAAAATATTGTTTTTAAAGAAATTTTGTTATCTCAAAATCAGGTGTTGTCCCTTTTAATTTATAATGATGATGGGTTTAGATTAATACTTGATAATGATATACAAAAACTAAAATTTGTGTCTTTTATTTTTTTATCTACAGTCAAATTAAGATTCAAGGAGATCCTCCAGTTATATGAAGAGATCAATAGGAAGAATTTGAATATGTATTTTGACAAACAGGTAAGTGATAACATATTTATTCACTTTTTATTATCAAACTTTATTATCATCTATTTTTAATTATATTACTTATATTTACTAGGAGGATGACTTTGAAAAATTGTGGAATATTTGGAAGGACAAGTATTCACTCTCAACAATGTCTCTCATTGACAATAAGGTTCAATTTAATTCATCTAATTTTCATTATATTACTTATATTTACTAGGAGGATGACTTTGAAAAATTATGGAATATCTAGAAGGACAAGTATTCACTCTCAACAATTTCTCTCATTGACAACAATGTTCAATTTAATTCATGGTTAGACTTCATATTTTGTTATTGCTTATCTATTTAAATTGTATTTTCTTTGTAGCAGGTTCATCGTTTAAATGTATATTCTATTGGGTGGAGTTCTATAGTAATAGTAGATAAAACCCAACTTTGGAAAATGGTTAAAAAAGAATTGTTGTCTCAAAAATTAGAAAAGTAATATAATAATATGGTCCTAAAAATATTTTATATGTGATAATTTCAAATATAAAAATATAGTTGTATTATTACCTAATTTAAATAAATTCTAAGTCATATTCTTTTACAATAATAAGACACTTGAAAATGCAAGTTCGAGTAATATCTATCATATTAACAACTTTCATGCAAAACAAGATATCTTCATTTTTGAGGTTGTGGTAATTTTTTTAATAACCTATAAAAATTTACATTAAATATTAAATCTTTCATATTCATACTTGACACTCTATTATTTGTTTATACAGTTTTTTAAAGTTAAAGAAATTATGGATGATGTATTTTATAAAGAATTAAAATTTATTCTCGAAAGGTATGACATTATGCAATTTAATTATTAATTATTTAAAATGTTATTTATTATTTATTGACATTTAATTTCGTTAATTTCGTTCACAATTTGCAGGGAAGCTAAAAATCATCCTGAAGCGAAATCATTATTTGATCTTCCTATTAAAAAAAATTTATGATGGAAAAATTGCATGTGATTATTATATATATTATTTTAATTCATCATTACAAATATAACTATGTAGAACATAAATTTTTCTTTTATATGAATTCGCCTTCTATTATGTTTTGATTATTATGCACTTCATCAATCAACAATGATTGAATTAATCATATTATATTGTGTAAAATTATTTATACAATTATATGTCAAGAATGAATTCATTCAATCCATGCGTTATTTTAAAGTTATAGATAAAATTCATATAGAGGCACGAAGTGCCTCGGTCCCGCTAGTTATATATAAATATTATTAATTCTCCCTTAAAAAAATTATTAATTTACTTTTTTTTTAACATATTAACAAATTTTTTTTATAACATATTAATAAATATTGTATATAATTCATGTTACTAAAGACTTTTAATAATGTTTTTAAATAATTAAGTAATAGTTTTTAAATATTATTAAAATGTATTTTTGTAATATTTTAGTGATGTAACTAAGTTTTTGTTAATTTTATAAAATAATAATTAGTTTTATTATAGATGTTATCAATTATACTTTATGCTCTTAATCTCCTACAAGTTCTTTAAGTTAAGGTTGAATAAATTATTAGTTAATCACCACTAGTTATATACCAAATGTTGATGTTCATTTATCTTAAGTATAACTCTATGATTATATATACTCTTTCTATGACATTTATTTATTTGATATGAGACTTTAATTGTAGAAAACAATTAGAGATGAGATAAGTATATCATTATGTGACATTTTTTTTTCACTCGATGTAGGACTTTGATTTTGGAAACAATAATAAAGAATAATATTGAAATAAAAAAATGTCACTTATTTATAATATCATGTTTCAAAAAATTGTTATAAAATAACTTATGTGAAATTATTTTACTCAACATGAAAATTTGATTTTAGAAACAATTAGAAAGAAATGTTAATATTGGGCTTGATGCATGGATAAATGGTGGTTTACATTTTTAATAATCTATTATAGATATAACACTTGAATTTTTTTCAATACATCCATCCACACTAAACACCATTAGGCTTGGCACATGGCTAAATGGTGGTTGACTCTTTTTAATGATCTAGGATAGGTGTGACTTAAAATTTTCTTAATACATCCCCTCATACCCAATACTATTGATTTTGATGTGCGTATAAATGGTGGGTAGCCCTTTTCGTGTATTTAAGATAATTTTAATACCATCTTAAAATATGGGCTATGGGTCAAACTCAATTCTACAAAATTAACTTGTAAAGTAAGGGTTATCTTTACTAATTAATAAACAATTTACTTGTCCTATCTCTAGTTGATGTAAAACTTGAATTTTCTCCGATAGTGGTGGTGGTACGACGATGGTATTGATTGTAACAATTTTAATGATGATGTTGACAATAACGATAATAGATTCTATACTATTATTGAAAAAAACTCAAGTTTCACATTTGCTAGAGATAAAGCAAACAAAGAATTTATAAGTGGGGGAAATCGTTATCTTATAAGTAAATTTTGTAGGGGTGAATTAGGCCCAAAAGTCCACTATCTATCATGATACCAAAACTATCCTAAAAGCACTTCCCACTTGTCCAAGATCATTAAAAATTACCATTATCATTTATTCATGTGCCAAATCTAATAATGTTGAATGTGAGATATTCGAAAAAATTCATGTTTCACATCAACTAGAAATATGACAAACAAAGAGTTTAAGAGAGAAGTGGGGGGAGACAACCCTCACCAGGGGTGGAGCAATCCTTATCCCTCACCTCATAAACTAGTTTTGTAAAGTTGAATTAAATTTTACTTCCTTAATATCAAAGTTATCCTTGGTCCACCCTTAAAAGGGATACTCATCATTATACACATAAAAAAGGTTTCCAATCATATATATATATATCCACATATCAAGCCCTATAATGTTAGATGTGAGAATATGTATTGAGAAAAATTCAAGTCTTACATCGATTAATGAAAAAACAAAAAAAGATTTATAAGTGAGAACAATTTTCCCCTTACATATTTATTTTGTAGGATTAAATTATGTTAAAAAACTTACTATCTAAAAACTTTAATAATAATATATAATACAAGAAAAATACAAAATGGAGACCGAAATTTATCGGTCGCTATTTTGCGACCGAATTAGCGACCGATTACAATAGCGACTGATTTAGCGACCGAAATTTTTCAGTCGCTATTTTGCGACCGAATTAGCGACGGAATAGAGTGGTAGCAAGAAAATCGGTCGCTAAATCGGTCGTTATTTTATTGTGTTTCATGAAAACATAGTTTGCGACGATATTAGCGACCAATTTTGAATAAATTTTCAAAAAAATTGTGACTGAATTCAATTCGGTCGCTAATCCAAACTATTGAATTTTTTTAGTGACCGATTAGATTTTGGTAGCTAAAATATACAAAGTAATTTTTCCCATAGTGACCGAATTTGGATGCTACCACCATGCCACATTGTTTCCTTAGCATAATATTGAAACTAATGTATATATATACATAATAAAGAAGCTCATGATTTAAACTTTGAAAAAGTAAGTGTTTGCAAAAAATGTATTTTGATTATAAAAAGTCTCTTTTCATTTTAATTTATTGTAAAATAATTATAATATTTAATTTTTTATCAATAAACAATAACTATTATAAGATTTATTTTTTTAATTTAAATATTTATTATAATACTTTTAAGAATCGTATTGACCAAAAAATTATTTTGAATCAAAATATATTATAAAATTTTAGTTAATTCATTATCATATATTCACTCATTTTATTAAAAAGTGATAAAATAAAAATAATTTTTAATTAATTTAATAAAATAAAAACTTTAAAATATATATCTAAAATCGGTAACAATTTCTTAAATACAAATATTTATTTAATTTTAATATATACTAAATTTAATATTAGAAAATTTATTATATTTTAGTTATATTTTTTATTATCTTATAATTTAATATTAGATTTCTTTTGATTATAAAACACGTTAAATAAAATCTAAAATTTGTATTAATATCTTTGATAAAAATATTTAATTAATTTTAATATATAATAAATTTAATATCAAAATATTTATCTGGATTTGAGTTATAATTATTATAATCTTTTGATTTAATATTAGATATCTTTTGATTATAAAACATAATAAATAAAATCTAAAATCTGTAGCAATTTCTTTGATACAAATATTTAATATCAGAATATTTATTATAATTTTAGTTATGATTTTTATAATCTTTTGTTTTAATACTAGATTTCTTTTGATTATAATATTTTAATGCATTTTATTTGAAATATTAGTTAAAATATTTTATTATCTTTTCATTTTAATTTATTATAAAATAATTAGAATATTTAATTTAGCATCATTAAAAAATAAGTATTATAAGATTTAATTTATTTAATTTCATTATTTATTATAATATTTTTAGTCACTGTATTGATAAAAAAATATCTTTAATTAAAATATATTTTAAAATTTTAGTTAATTCATTATCAATCACTCACTTTATTAAAAAGTGATAAAATATAATTTCTTTTCAATTAATTTAATAAAATAAAAACTTTAAAAGAAATATTTAAAATCTGTAACAATTTCTTAAATACAAATATTTAATTAATTTTAATATATACTAAATTTAATATTAGAAAATTTATTATGATTTTAGTAATAATTTTTATATCTTTTAATTTAATATTGAATTTCTTTTGATTATAAAACATAGTAAATAAAATCTAAAATCTGTATCAATATCTTTGATAAAAATATTTAATTAATTTTAATATATAATAAATTTAATATCAAATTATTTATTATGATAATAAATTTAAAAAAATTCCTTTATTTTAATCTAATTCAATAATAACATTTTGATTCAAATTAAATTTTAAAATAAATGTTTATTTATTTATTTATTTTAAATAAACTAAGCACAAACTAAAATTTAAAATAATGCTCATAAAGAATTAATTTACCTACTAGTATTTTACAGTAGGTATAAATTTAAATATTTTAAAATATTTTAAAAATATCAAAAACACAGAAAAAAAAATGTAAAAAAATAATGCTGCACTTAGTTGGCATTTGTGAAACCAACCCAAATAAGACTATTTTTATTTCTTATGGCTGTGAGCTTTATAATATGTCTGCGCCACAGTGAGACCTAGCAGCACGGTAGCTGTCAACACTCCTATGAGTTTCCAAACCGTAGGGCTATGTTCCTTTATCAAAATGCTGTACCAATTTTTCCAATAGAAAAGAATAATCGCAAAGACACGCCTGCACTGATGCCAAATTACAATAGGCCAGTTTTTCAACATAGTTAATAGACTCGTTGTTGTGTATTTGTTCAACTTGGCACAATCTTCGCTATAACTCGAATCCATGTGTTCAACTCCCTCACAGATCGTATGAAACAGCTTCAGCAAATCTTCATTACTTTTCTCGGATTCATTGACTAAAACCCCGACATGCTCAAGCAGTTCAATGTCATGGGGACAACAAATCATACCTTGGAAGAACAATGCATACGAAGTCAATTTGCATCTGTTCCCAATCCTGCTTTGCTCCCAGGCGATCAAGTTCCTCCATTTGACTTCCGTTGACTTCTTAATATGCAGCTGAGGAATCTCCAACACCCCATTGTCGTTGTTGAATTTTATCTCAAAGTCAAAGCTATTACCAAACTCAAACTTGCTCAAATGATCAGCATAATCAACATTGCTTCTTAATTAAGGCCTCAAATGTTACACCTACTGTGAAGGCTGCTCCTGCTTCAAAGACTGCATCGATTCCTATTATGGCAGTGTTGGAATATAAATTGATTTTGTATGTTGGGCTTAAAAGATAAAAGCCCAATATTAGCAAAGGCCCAAATAGAATTCTAGAAAATTCGATCTAAAAGATTCTAGAATGATGTACAAAATATCTATAGATGTTTATCCATAAGATGTTTCTAGATAAGTTTAGAATTGTAGGAATGTTTTAGAAAGTTCTAGAGAATGAATTATAACCCTTAGATGAATGTTGTGGTGGCAAGATCCTAACCATTGGTTAAGGAGGTGCCACTAGTATAAATAGGGGATGGTTGTATCATTTGGATGTAAGCCAAAAAGTTTAGAAGCATTCAATACAACAAGCCTTTCTTTCTCTCAAAATCTTCCGACCTCTCCCAATCTTAAACACTTCCTTCTAGCCTTTTAAAGTTTCTTCCCAATAAAGTAGTATCAGAGCCATAAGATCTTCAAAGAAATGGCAAATACTGGAGTTCCTTTTCAAGTCCCGATGCTCACCAAGAGCAGCTATGACAATTGGAGCTTAAGGATGGTAGCTCTCCTTGGTGCACATGATGTTTGGGAGGTGGTCGAGAAGGGCCACACCGAACTAGAGAATGTAGAGAGTCTTTCTCAAGCTCAAAAGGATAGCTTGAGAGACTCAAGGAAGAGAGACAAGAAAGATCTCTGTCTAATCTATCAAGGATTAGATGAAAATACTTTTGAGAAGATTTTCGGAGTCAAGACAGCCAAGGAAGCATGGGAGACGCTCAAGATCTCTTACAAGGGAGCAGATCAAGTAAAAAAGGTACGTCTTCAAACTTTGAGAGGAGAGTTTGAAGCTTTACATATGAAGGAAGGTGAACTAGTCTCCGATTACTTTTTGAGAGTTTTAACAGTTACTAATAACCTAAAAAGAAATGGTGAGAAGCTAGATGATGTAAGAATTATGGAGAAAATTCTTAGATCATTGGATCCAAAGTTTGAACATATTGTCACCATTACCGAAGAAACAAAAGACTTGGAGGCCATGTCAATAGAGCAACTTCTTGGTTCGTTGCAAGCTTATGAAGAAAAGAAAAAGAAGAAGGAAGAGATCGTGGAGCAAGTCTTCAAGGCACATGTTGATTCAAGAAAAGAAGAAAATGCACACAACCAATCAAGGCGAAGTTATAGTCAAGAACAAGGACGAGGGCGTGCATATGGACATGGATAAGGATGACGGCCTAACAATAATAACCAGAGAGGAGAAAGCTCTAACAGAGGTCGTGGGAGAGGAAATCTGAATTCAAGGTATGACAAGTCACGAATCAAGTGTTACAATTGTAATAAGTTTGGACATTATGCTTCTGAATGTAAAGCCCCTAACAAAAATAAAGTCGAAGAGAAAGCCAATTATGCTGAAGAAAGGTGTCAAGAAGATGGTACCTTGCTATTGGCTTACAAGGGCCAAGATAAAGGCGAGGATAATCAATGGTACCTTGACAGTGGAGCAAGTAACCATATGTGTGGGAAAAGAAGAATGTTCGTAGAGCTTGACGAATCAGTAAAGGGAAACGTGGCTTTTGGAGATGAATCAAAGGTGGCGGTGGAAGGAAAAGGTAATGTCCTCATCCGACTAAAGAATGGAGAACATCAATTTATTTCCAACGTATATTATATGCCAAGCATGAAGAGCAACATCTTAAGCTTAGGACAACTCTTAGAGAAAGGTTATGATATTCAACTTAAGAATAATAACCTTTCTATAAGAGATAACACAAGTAGATTCATTGCAAAGGTGCCAATGACGAGAAATAGAATGTTCGTGCTCAACATTCAAAGTGATGGCCCACAATGTCTCAAGATGTGCTACAAAGACCAATCGTGGCTTTGGCATCTTCGATTTGACCATCTTAATTTTAAAGGATTAGAATTGCTCGCCAAGAAGGCAATGGTGAGAGGGTTGCCTTGTATTACTCACCCCAACCAAGTCTGTGAAGGATGTCTACTTGGAAAAAAATTTCGATTGAGTTTTCCAAAGGAGTCAGACTCAAGAGCTCAAAAGCCATTAGAACTCATACACACAGATGTGTGTGGACCAATCAAGCCAAGATCACTTGGTAAGAGTAATTATTTCCTTCTCTTCATTGATGATTTTTCAAGAAAAACATGGGTATATTTCTTAAAAGAAAAATCAGAAGTATTCGAGAACTTCAAGAAGTTTAAAGCCCATGTTGAGAAAGAAAGTGGCCTTTTGATCAAAGCTTTGAGATCCGATCGTGGAGGAGAGTTCACATCAAAAGAGTTTTAGAAGTATTGTGAAGACAATGGAATTAGACGACAATTGACAGTGCCAAGATCGCCTCAACAAAACAGAGTGGCTGAAAGGAAGAATAAAACAATCTTGGAGATGACAAGAAGCATGCTTAAAAGTAAAAAACTTCCAAAGGAGTTTTGGGCTGAAGTTGTTGCATGTGCAGTCTATCTAACCAACCGCTCTCCAACAAAAGCGTTAGTGGAAAAACACCACAAGAAGCATGGAGCGGTAGAAAACCAGGTATTTCTCATCTTAGAGTCTTTGGAAGCATAGCTCATGTGCATGTGCCAGATGAGAAACGAAGTAAACTTGATGACAAAAGTGAAAAATACATCTTCATTGGTTACGACGCCAACTCCAAAGGGTACAAACTCTACAATCCTGATTCAAGGAAAACAATCATCAGTCGGAATGTAGTGTTTGATGAAGAAGGAGAATGGGATTGGTCGGCAAATTGTGAGGATCATACCTTCTTCCCGTGCGTTGAAGAAGATGATGTGGAACAACAACAACAACCGCAAGGGACACCTACTACTCCACCCACTTCACCAAATACAACCCTTCAAGATTATGAAAGCTCAAGTAAAAGAATGCCACGTTTTCGAATTCTCCAAGAAATATATGAGGCAACCAAAAATCTAGACAATGTTACCTTATTCTGTCTATTTGCAGACTGTGAGCCCATGAACTTCCAAGAAGCAATTGGAAAGAAGAGTTGGAGAAATGCAATGGATGAAGAGATCGAGGCAATAAAGAAGAATGATACTTGGGAGCTAGTCTCGCTTCCAAAAGAACACACAGCAATTGGTGTCAAGTGGGTCTACAAAGCAAAGAGGGACTCCAAAGGAGAAATTCATAGATACAAAGCAAGATTGGTAGCAAAGGGATATAGTCAAAGGGCTGGCATCGACTATGACGAGGTATTTGCTCCTATTGCTCGACTAGAAACTGTTAGACTTATTATATCATTAGCAGCTCAGAATAATTGGAAGATACATCAAATGGATGTCAAATCTGCCTTCTTAAATGGAGTTCTTGAAGAAGAAGTCTACATTGAGCAACCACAAGGATATGAAGTTAAAGGAGAAGAAGATAAAGTCTTGAGATTAAAGAAGGCTCTTTATGGATTGAAACAAGCTTCGAGAGCTTGGAATGTTCGGATTGACAAGTACTTCAAAGAAGCGAATTTCATCAAGTGTCCATATGAGCATGCACTCTATATCAAAGCTCAAGGTAAAGATATTTTGATTGTATGCTTGTATGTCGATGACGATCTTTGTAGGGAACAATCCAAGCATGTTTGAGGAATTCAAGAAGGATATGACCAAGGAGTTTGAAATGACCGACATGGGGCTTATGACATATTATCTCGGAATTGAAGTAAAGCAAGGAAACGAAGGAATTTTTATTACTCAAGAAAGCTATGCTAAAGACCTCCTCAAGAAATTCAAATTGGATGATGCTAATCCAGTTGGCACTCCTATGGAATGCGGCATCAAGTTGAGTAAGGATGAAGAGGGAGAAAAGGTGGATCCAACCCTCTATAAAAGTCTTGTTGGAAGTTTGCGCTATTTAACTTGTACAAGACCAGACATTCTCTATGCCGTTGGAGTCGTGAGTCGGTATATGGAAGCTCCAACAACTACTCACCTCAAGACTACGAAGAGGATTCTTCGATATATCAATGGTACGACAAGCTTTGGCCTATACTACTCAAATTCTAACGATTATAAGCTTGTTGGATATAGTAATAGCGATTGGAGTGGAGATATGGATGACTGAAAGAGCACAAGTGGATTTGTGTTCTACATGGGAGACACAACCTTAACTTGGATGTCCAAGAAGCAGCCTATTGTCACTTTGTCTACATGTGAAGCAGAGTATGTAGCTGCAACTTCATGCGTTTGCCATGCTATTTGGCTACGCAACCTATTGAAGGAGTTAAGCTTGCCACAAGTGGAGCCAACAAAGATTTATGTAGACAACAAGTCGGCAATAGCATTAGCAAAAAACCCAGTCTTCCATGATCGAAGTAAGCACATCCACACCCGTTACCATTACATTAGAGAATGTATCAGCAACAAGGATGTGCAAATAGAATATGTGAAGACGCATGATCAGGTAGCAGATATCTTCACCAAATCGCTGAAGAAAGAAGTCTTTATGAAGTTGAGAAGTTTGCTTGGAGTACAAAATCAAGTTTAAGAGGGGATGTTGGAATATAAATTGATTTTGTATGTTAGGCTTAAAAGATAAAAGCCCAATATTAGCAAAGGTCCAAATAGAATTCTAGAAAATCCTATCTAAAAGATTCTAGAATGATGTACAAAATATCTATAGATGTTTATCCATAAGATGTTTCTAGATAAGTTTAGAAAAGTTTAGAATTGTAGGAATGTTTTAGAAAGTTCTAGAGAATGAATTATAACCCTTAGATGAATGTTGTGGTGGCAAGATCCTAACCATTGGTTAAGGAGGTGCCACTAGTATAAATAGGGGATGGTTGTATCATTTGCATGTAAGCCAAAAAGTTTAGAAGCATTCAATACAACAAGTCTTTCTTTCTCTCAAAATCTTCCAACCTCTCACAATCTTAAACACTTCCTTCTAGCCTTTTAAAGTTTCTTCCCAACAAAGTGGTATCAGAGCCATAGGATCTTCAAAGAAATGGCAAATACTGGAGTTCCTTTTCAAGTCTCGATGCTCACCAAGAACAACTATGACAATTGGAGCTTAAGGATGGTAGCTCTCCTTGGTGCACATGATGTTTGGGAGGTGGTCGAGAAGGGCCACACCGAACCAGAGAATGTAGAGAGTCTTTCTCAAGCTCAAAAGGATAGTTTGAGAGACTCAAGGAAGAGAGATAAGAAAGATCTCTATCTAATCTATCAAGGATTAGATGAAGATACTTTTGGCAGATTTTGGTTTAGTTCTCCCACTTTGTACTTTTCTCTTTTCTTTAATTTTAACCTTTCTTAATGTGAATACATAATTGATGCATTGTAGGATGCTAATTAGAACCCTCTTCGTATAATAATGCTATAGCACATCTATTTTAAAAAAAGAATGTACAAAATTAATAATTTAAAAACATCATATAACTTTAAGAGAAAAAGCACAGAAAAGAAAAAGGAAAACGTCAAGGAAACTTTACTACAACAGAATACAGATTCTGGTGATGCTACTTCCTGTCCACATGACACGTACATACACGTGGATCTATGTCCCTTTATTTTTGTTTCGGATGCATGATTCAGGACCACAATTAAAATAAACTAAGACAAGGAAACAGTAAAATAAACAAATAAACTTCTTCGAACCCACCACTATAAAACGACCCCACCACACTTACCATGAGTCTCACCCTCACCACCACCACCAGATAGATTCTGGATTTTCTTTCACTACCCAACAAAAGCGATCCAAGAAGGAAACTAGATCACTGTCTCACTCGAGAAACCCGTTGTGTTGTGTTGTGTGGCATACCAAACCTCACCACTGTTGGTGATGATGGAAGCTCTCACAAGCTCTAAGGCTATGGCATTTGCCAGAGTTGCTATTCGTGCTTCTGGTAGACCCGAATTCTGCTTCTTCTCCCTAAACCACAGAAAAAGATGCAATGTTTTGCTCATGAAACTGGTCAAGAACAAGGGTGTTTACTTGCTGCATGCAGTGCCACCAAAAGACCGGGTATATTTTCTTCTTTGCTTATTTTCCCATTTTGTTTTCCTTTGTCATGTTCTTCTTGGGGGTGTTTGTGTGTTTGGAACATGATTGCTTGCAACTGGGGTAGATTCCTATTGGGTTCCCAAAATATTCTTTTTTCTTTTCTAGCATCTTTTCCTTTTCTTTTTCCTGAAATTTCGTGTACTGGAGTCTAAAGACTCAAAAGATTGAGTTTGTCTGGTTTTCTCTGACCTTTTGGTTTAATTTTGTACTCTAAATGTTCTCCCTTTTCTATGAGATGCGAAGATCGAAAACAGAAAACTTGCTGCTGACCATTTTGTTTTACTTTTACACTGCTTGGTTTTGATTCGTTTTCACTTTTTTTGTTTCCCTTTATTGGGAGTGGTTGTTTCTTCAAATGTTTGACAACTTCAACTATTTTTTTTTTTTCTTTACCACCTTAATAACCTTTTTCTTTTCTTTTCTTTAGTTTCTTTTTTATAATTTTATTTCACGGTGTCTATAGCTAGGCATGATTCCTTCCAGCATACTTGTGGATCCACTTCACTGTCTTGAGAATTTTATTTCTATGTGTGTAATTCATGAAGATATGAGCTAAACTACAAAAAATTAGATACGGTTTCGTGGGTAATATCAGTGATGTTATCAATCGGTGTTGTAATTTCTCTTCAACACTAAAAGTACTTTTAAAGAACTGCATCTAAGTTTTGCTCCCAAACTAATCGGTTTTTCTGCTATGTGGGGAAATTTGTTTAGAAATGGCTATCTGCTTGTTGTATGTATATTGAATAAATTGAGAGCATATAAGATTTTGGCACATTTCATGAGAGACTGTCTTGGTATGAATAAATGTTGCAGGTGGACTTGGAGTCAGAAACCACAGAGCCTCAAGCTCTAGAATATGAACGAACAAGTGGGTTCCAATGGCCTTCTATAAATTTTCTACTATATCCTGTAGAACTAAAAATCCAAGCATTGTAATTGTTGTGCAGATGAATCGAAGTTTGTTCGTGTAGCATTCCAGTTGCAAAAGAATTGTAACTTTAGTGAGCAGTTTCTTATAGTTGGAGATGATACCATGCTTGGTTCATGGGACCCTTTAGATGCATTACCAATGACATGGTCTGAAGGGCATGTATGGACTGCTGAGCTGGTGAGTGTAATCTGTTCACAATTTGAAAATGTTTTGTCCGATGGAGAATTTCTATAAATGTTGTTTATGCTTTCCTATGTGTAATCAGGATGTGCCTGCTGAAAAATCCAGTTCAAGTTCATATTGAAAGAAAAAGATGGTAACATTGTTTGGCAGCCAGAATTATTCGCCCGTGGGAAACTATGAGTAGAATAACTGTTTGTGAAGATTGGGAGGATGCAGAACTTCAGAAAATAGTAGAGGAAGACCAACTTGCTCAAGAAAATGAGCAACACAGGGTTGAGTCAGAAGTTTCAAGTTTTGCTGAAATTTTGGATAACCCTGAAGAGCAAGTGGAATCCAATGCATCAAGAATATCGACCATTGCAGATACCCAAATTCATGAAGAGGGAAACCACTTGCTGAACCAGTTATGCAACAAATCACTGGTAATGGTTTTTCTTCCTCAATGGAGAAGCCAAGGGCTATTGTTGCAGAAAATATAAGTTCTTCTGAGGACCTCATCAAGAGTACAATCCTTAAAAAGAAGAAAAAGAATGTGCTTCAACCGAGTGAAGAATCTGCAAACAGTCCGGGAAATGATGATATAGTACATGATGTTGGACACAGTGGAAGTACTAAATCACGGGAGAATCAGGAAGGGACAACTGTGCAAAGCAGCTTATTTGATTACGAAGGAGTTCCCGTTCTTGTACCTGGCTTAATACTACCACCAACTGAGGCGACTGATGAAGCAGGCCAAGTTCAAGAAATGACTACCATGGACACTTCAGATGGAGCTTTTGAAACTCAGGATCAGAGTATACCAGAGGTAAATGCATGATGAGTGTGACCTTCCCTTTCTCCTCTCCTTCTAAGATTTCCCTACTTTTCTTGTCCACAACTACCTTTGGCAGAGAATTTCTTCATTTTGTTTCTTTTGAAGAACATGTTCGGAGCTTAGGGTTTGAAATCCTGTGTGAGGACGTGATTGAATAATAAGCAGAAGTATCCTGTTCTGTTTGTATTATAATCTATGTTTATCAATGAAGGGAATTCTGTTGCATCTCCATGGTGCATCAGCTTGTTCCTCAGATACATAATGAATGCATCTAATGGCCAAAAAGGGGAGAAAGAAAAGAATGTTTCCAATCTATTTATCATTCGTTAAACGAATCTTAATTCTTAACCATTGATGGATTTCTCTTACAAATTATACGGTAAAATTGAAGAGCCAAGCAATTCTCTTGAAAGATTTTTCCATTAGATTTTGGTTGTTTGAATAACAAAAACCATAATAACTCAAAAGTTAGTCAGAGACAGGAACCGGTTAGAAAGACTAATCAAGCATTCCATGTAGCATTGCTATAAGATTATATTCGCATCTTATAATCCAAGCTTCCCCGTTATATAAATACAATAACTCCTTACGCGTGAGTACAAGCATCTGACACATGTTTTGCAATAAATTGCTGATATTTTCCCGATTATAAACAGATGAACTCCTTACCCATGACTAAGCATCTGAGACACGTTTTGCAATAAATCTGTGATAAATGTAGAGAGCTTCACAGGGATGGGAAGTTTTGCCCATTCTGTAAGGCAATCTATAGAAACTTGCCTTAGGTGAAAAATACTAGCAACTTGCCATGGGTAGATTTAGCATGTGTGGAGAAGACATATAGACCAAATCGCTAGAGGTTGAGAGAAACCAAGAAATATTATGGGCAAAATCATTATAAAGGCTCTAGAAATCAATAGTTTATTATAGACATTATTTATAGTAGAATATTATGAGTCTATTTGGATAAATTTACATGTTATGTTAGAAGTGTTTTTAAGAATTTCTTTTCCAAAAATAAAAGTTATTTTTATAGAGAAACTCTTAAGAATACTTCTAAATTTGTATCTCTACACTTGTATCCAAACAGTTCTATGACATCATTTGATTCACCGGTGAATTTCATATAGTGTGAGAAGGGTTGGTGGTTATTGTTTTATAAGGAAATTGGTAATTTTGCATTTTTAAACTCATGCAGTTACTAAATAGTTGATGCTAGTGTTGATATCTCTTCATGTGCTTTTAAACTTAAAATGTACAGTTCAATGAGGAGCAAGAAACTGATAATGCCACACCCCAAGAGATAAATGCAACCATCAATAATGAGCCAGAGGTGCTTGACAATGAAAATGAAGATCAGTCTCATTTATCCCCCGAAATGGAAGACAGGCTAAACAACCAGCCAGTTGATGGTAATCCCTTGCAAAATGACATCAAATGGGGCCAAGAAACGGTAAAGAAATTTCTAACTAAACTTGGATTCATTTGATGTCAAACTTTACAGAACCACTTGAAGAAACTTAGCGGAAACTGATCAGGAGTTCTGTGATCATTCTGATCCATTTGCCTAAATTCTTATTGTCCTGGGAAATATGGACAAATAGCTCAAGAATCATGATGTTATGAGATGCTGGCTGTTGAGTGTATCATTCTTTCAGTTTTGGCCATTTCTGTTGCTGTAATATGTATAATATGTCATCTTATACTTAGATTGTATCATTCTTTCAGTTTTGGCCAATTCTGAAATCTGTATAGTACTGTGTTTCGTGGGCCATAGAGAGCGATTTGGTTGTGTAAAATAGTGATTTGTAACATTAACCATGCATCTGTTGTAATAAGTTCGAAGTTCTATGAAATGCTTTTATCTCTTTCCTATTTGGTTCTTATATGCTTTAAAATGGATCAGTTTATAAAACAGATTGGATTAATTGGTTCATGTAAATTCTATGAAATACTTTTATCCCTTTCCTATTTTTTATTTTTTTTAAAAAAAAAAACAGTTTGGTTCATTGAACGGAATTTTATAAAATGAATTGATTCACTTCTTCTAAAACAGATTGGATTTTTTTAAAAAAATATAATCGGTTCTGTTATTTATTTAATATTTATTTGAAAAAAAGAGGCATTTCAAATTTTTCTATTTAAAAATAAAAACCAAAATAATGAATGGTTATTTAAAAGACAAATTTAAAAACTGAAAAAATAGAAAAGAAAAAGAAGAGAATAATAAATAAATAAATAAAAGATAATGAAAGAGAATATGATTTAGAAGTAGTCGTAGAGATAAATTAGTCCAAGATTTGTATAATATTTTCTTTATTAACAGTGTAGAAGTATGATTCAGTTTTTTTTTCATAAAATTAAATTGATTTGTTTTATAAAAAAAATGGTTAGGTTAAATGAACAATTTTTAAAGAGTAAATCGATTCAAAATGGATCAATTTTTATTATCCGGATCAGTTTGATTTTAAATCGGTTGGGTTCGAATTTTTTTGCGAAAATCTGATGCAGATTTCTCAATTATTAACTGCATATTGCCAACCACATTTGACTCTATGTTAACTTTTATATGTTTGATTTATAAAAAAAAAAAAAAAATGGGTTGGGTGTAGATAATTATTATAGGAAGATGTAATTTATGCTTGCAAGATGGGCTGTGTGTAGATAACTATTAACTCATCTTGAAAGCATACATGCCATCTTTGTAGTAACTGTACTAAACTACCAAAGCAAATGGGTTGTGTGCAGATAATTATTGTAGGTAAATGATACCCACAGAGAAGTTCTAGGTAACATGCTGCCTCAATGGTGGAAGTAAAAGAAAAGATTAATGTTACTTGTACTCACTACTACTATATGTAACCATTAATGCAGCAAGTTACAACTGAACAGATTTTATTTAAAACACTTTCTCAATCTATATTATAAAAATTATTATTATTATTATTTTAATATATTTTTAATGTAATTTTTGATAATTTTTTTTATAACACTAGTAAGTATAGTGTTAAAAACCAGACCGGTCATTAAACCGGTTAGGGTACTAGGTCAATGAGTCAAAGGTTGAACCAGTGGTTACTAATTAAATTGCATGACTCGGTTTTTGTTAATTTTATTTTAAAAATATATTCATGTTAAATATATTTTATACTTATAAATTTCAATAAATTCATATCCTATTTTAAATTTTAATTTTTATCTTATTTAAAATTATCTTTATTTTTATTTAGTATAAAGAAATACATAAAAAATTACATGTTAAACTATATATTAATACAAATTAAAAATATAAATAATATACACATATATAATATGCTTGCAATTGATATCACAAAATAATATATGTAATATTTACATAGATATTATATTATTAAATACATAATTTAAAATTAATAATATATTATAAAAGTTGTTCTTACTAGAAATTTGTCGTAGGGATGATCCTCCAAGTAAGATTGGTGAGCCTCCTTCACTGGTACGCTGGTGCTCCAAGATGGGAGTGGTAGCTGCATAAGAGACTCCGATGCTAAAGTTAGGGTTTGTATGAGTATATGTCTCGTATAAGTAATGCACGTACCTTAGTGTGAATTAGGGTTGCGTTGGGCCTTGGTCCTGGGATCAGTTATGATCTAATTAGATAGCGGATCTCGTCTGGACCGAGATCTCCTGAGATCAGTCATGATCTGGTTGGATTGCAGATCTCGTCTAGACTGAGATCTCCAAATGCGTGTTTCGAAGTCATTCCACGCTGTGATGTCGAGCTCGAGCTCTGGATGGCGGTACTGATAGTACACTAGCCCCCCGAGCTCCGAAGACTGTGGGTCGAGGAGTTAAGATCGAGCTCATCAAGTGGCTATGACCCTTCGCGTACGCTTGCTTGTCGAGATGCCATGTGTCACAACTGGTCATTTCCTGAAAACGTGCAAGTGGCGCGTTAATGGGAGTGACGGTTATGTAATGATGGTTTGCATTCATCATAATGGTTCACAATTAATGTGTCGTCAGATGTGCTCCTTGACTGACACGTGCCATGACCGTTTTGAATTTGGGAAAAACCCTTTTCTCTCACTCGCGCCTCTTCCCTTTTCACTTGACTCATTTTTCGTTCTTTCAACTTCTTGCGCACGCTGCTTCTCTCGCTTCTTTTTGTCTCTCGCCTTTGTCTTCTCTGTTTCCGTAGCCATTCCCGGCAACTGGGTTCTGCTCCTTCCTTATTGCTCTTTCTTTTGTCAAAGGGGTACCAGGTAATTCTATTTCTCTGTTCTCTCTTCCTTCTCTAATCTTCTCCTTCTTCGAGTCTTTTTGTTTTCTTGATGGTTGGAGAGAGTGGTGCTAGATCTTTCGCGCCTGCCAAAGGCAAGGGTAAGGCGCGGGGCAAAGCGGTGGCTACCGGAACGTCCGCCTCCGAGAAGAAGAAGGTGGTGAACCCGCCTAAGGACCTCGTTTCAAGCATTCCTGGCTACGATTGGGTTCGGCGCGAGATGGGGGAAACCCAAAGTGTGTTTCGATCTTTCCTTGAGGTCAATGCGGTTTGGAAATCGCATAGAATTTGTGACCCTTCCATCTCCCGAATGATCTGGCTTGAACCTTGTCGGGCCGGAGAAGGCGTGTACATGGGGAAGTCTACTGACCCTCCCCATTTCTATGTCTACCAATTTTTCTTTAGGGATTTAGGTGTCTGCCTTCCTTTCACTCAATTCGAGTGTAATTTTTTGAATTTTATCAACTCGGCTCCTTGCCAGTTGCACCCAAATAGTTGGGGTTTTTTGAGGTCTTTTCAAGTCTTGTGTTCAGCTCTAGGAATAGAGGTGTCTCTTCCCGACTTTCTTCATTTTTACCAGCTAAAGATAGGTGTTCCGCCTTATGGCATACTGTCTCTAAGTGGGAGTAGGGATGGAGGTTTATTCACTTTTTACTCCCAATCATACAAAAATTTTAAACAAGAGTTTTTCCTGGTTGCCCTTGTGGATGTCGACCCGTTGGAGGATGGGGCGTTCTACTTCGGCGGGTTACCGAAGTTCCCTTTCTATTGGTGCCCCAAACTTTCTAGGTTTCACGGGGTGGGCCAATTAAAATTGACGGCTTCGGAGGCGGTCGCCTTTGAGAACCTTGCAACGCTTCCTCATCCGCTGGATTGCAAGCTCGTCTTGTCGCTTGCGAACTCAGCATACAAGGAGAGGGGCTTAGAGAGTGAGTACTCCGTTTTCCTTAGGTTGCTAGGGTTTGAGAAACCTTCTTTTGTTGATGTGCTTTGTTTTCTATTTTTACAGGCATAATGGGCAAAAACAAGTGGCATGAGCTGAAGCACCGCTACAATGTTACCGAGATCGAGGTCCCCGAGCCTCGGGAGGAGGAGGTCGCCCCTCAAAAAACAAACCGGAAAAGAAACAGGGCCGAGAAGGAGGTCGGGGGGACCTCTGCCCCTCCAGATGCTTAGGAGGTGACCTCCAAGGCTGCTGATGTTGAGGCAGTGGACCTCACCGGGAGTTCGCCGCCTGAAGGGGCTCCCCAAATGGTCGCCGCGCAGACTGTTGAGCAAGTTGCTCCCTCTACCGTGGTAAGTGTCTTGTTTTCTTTAACTTTTTGTCTATGTTGGTTTTTCTTGGTTTGTTGAGGTGCTATCGCTCTTTCAGGCAGGGAACACTGCCGAGGTGGGGACCCAGGTTGCTAAGCAAGTCGCCCAGGCCGCTATGGTGAGTACTTTGCCTTTCTTTTTTCTTCTATCTTCTATGTTGTTCTTTTGTCCTCTGATACGACCATTTTTTGTAGGCGGGGGACGCTGTTGAGACCCCGGTGGCTCTGACCTCGGTAGTGCCCGAGGTAGGTGCTCCTGTTGCTGAGACCAAGTATAAGAAATTTGTGGAACTTGCTACAGTGAACAGAGACGTTTTCAAACTTCTGCTATTACTCAAGTCAAGGTGGATTGCATTGAGGCTGATTTGAAGATTCTAAAATTACATGTAGATTTAAGTTTTTTTATTTCTTTATTTATTTTTAAATCAATTCACAATTTGAAGATGGAGTTGATATTTGAAAATCTTCTTTTTATAAATTTTGTTTTTAGATGTAATTGAATTTGATGGACTCTCTTGGCTTGAAAAGCATTATCTATGGTTGCTCTTGGCTTGAAAAACATTAGCTAAGGTTGGAACAACTTATTTTACTTGTAGCAAGATTAGTGGTTTTCTCCCTGACTCTACTATGTTGGCGGTGCTTAAACTTAGAGACACGGGTATTGGAAGCATGAATAAAACATATCTTTTATCATTATGATATATTCTAGCATGCTTAGGCCAGCTAATCCTTTTGCCAACGCAAAAGTTAGCAAAATCATTGCTCAAAGGGATTGGAAAGATTTTGAAACTTGGCCTATCATATTGTAGTCTAACATCTAACTATGTTTTAAACACTAGTGTCAACTTTTTTGTTCCATTCAATAGCTGAATCTGGAAGGAAATTTTATAATGATTGAACTTTTTTACTATAACTTGATTTCTATTTCTAATATTATTGCTATGCATATTTCCTTGGTTTTATTTGCAAGTTATTATTTATCTCAGTAACATATAACAGAACTTGGATTCTCATACCATTTTTTATATTGGTCATTATCTGAAGTAGGCATTTCTAGCTTTAAAGCTAGATTGGAATTGGCTTATCTATTTTTGGATTAGCTTTTAACCTCAGGGCCTATTTTTTTCAAAAAAAAATTCCAAGGTAAGAATGCTAAGTTTAGTCTATCTGTACTTAGGGAGAATTATAGGACAAGATAGTTCTTTTTTAAAAATATAAAATTTGATAAATAACATTGATTTTAAGATAGATTTGTTACCAATTTCTTTGATTCTTTTTCTTTCTTTTAATATATAAGTACTTGTTTAAGTTTATTAAAAATAGTTATTATTCTTTATTTTTTTGAAGAAAAGAACATAGATCACTATTACAGTTACAATGTCCTCTATTTTGGATCTCAATTTTGTAACTTTATTTTTGTCCCATGCAGATTTTTCATATTTGACAACATAAAAGATGGAAGGTTGAAAGAAAATTTAAACGGTGAATTTAGAAATATAAAAAAGAAAGTTTAAACGGTGAATTTAGAACACTGACTTGCATGGCCATTTGATTCCAGCCATGATTCCTGGTGTTGATCCTAGCACTCAAGTTGATTTTGATCTAGGAGAGGCTACTGATCCTGGTGCTACAATAGTCATTGATAAACCTGAATCTTGAAATCAATTTTGTTATTAAAGAATTAAAAAAATGAGTGGTGTTTAAATCTTGTTACTATATTCATAGGTTTCGAGTAGTCAATTAGATTGTTTTTATTCTTTTTCTAATTTTGTAATCAATTGACGCTTGATGTTGAGAATTTATATTAATTAAGATTGTATTGTGTGAGGAATGTTATTGTGTTGTGCATCAGGCGAGTAAAATACAAATAAGTATGATTAACAAGTCTGTATAGATAAACTTCTTTATTATTAGATTTTTTAAAAACATATTTTTAATTCATGCATAAGCTAATTTTAGCTTATGAAAAGGTTCATTTATTTGTTTTTTTCCTTAGAAGTGCTGAAGAAGTTTATCTAAACAAATCTATAGTTAATCAAAGTTGAAAGTGTTGATGTACACATTCAAGTATATCATTTTTAATTCCAAGAGCCTATCATTGTTTGTAGCCTCGCCAGTTTTAGCTATTTTGCTGACTCGTTATTATAATGTTACCGACGATCTACCAAGATTGACTGTCACATGTACAAATTCACCCTTTGATTGATGCAAGTTGATGAAAGAAAGAGTATGTTGCTATTTGGACATATTCTCAGATTTTCAGCTGTACTACTAATAGCATCTTGTATTGTAGTTCTGTGGAACTATTTACCACTGCTTCTATTTTTATCTTTTTTCTTAGAGCTGGAATGTTTATTTTCCTCTTCCGTTTTTATTCATGTATTTTAGGTGTTGATCAAGCTCCACTATATATGACTGTCACTGAAACCACATTTTCGAAAATGTAAAGCAACAACTTAATTTGGATTTATGACAGCTATTTTTGGCAAGCTGGGAGAAGTACTTCTCCTCCCAAGGTTGCGCATGTGGCAACTCCTGAGGCTGTATCTGCATGTAAAAATCCAGTGTCAAATATGGAAATCCAGGGTCAAATATGTAGTGTAGTTCTGTCTAGCAGTACTTAATGTAGAAATTATTTGTATTGGTTTTGGTTGCGTAGTATATTGGTATAGTCACTTCCTTGGAACTTAATTTTGGGTTGCCATGGCCTGTTTGTGATCTATCTATATTACCACTGCAGTAAATATGTATTAATATGCACCGCAATTGCCTTGAATTTGGCAATCTTTTAATATATAGTGATAATTGAGACAATTTTTTTCCACTCTAAAATCAAAATTGCAGGAATATCTCCAAAATTTCAAGTCAATTGAAATAAATTTGAGTATACTTCAAATGAAGGATGATACCTTCTATGATAATGCATTAATTGATGGTCGAGAAGCGAACATTTTTTCAAGTAAGTGCATTAGAAATTTGATCGCAAAATTTCAAGTCAGCCGTACTAAATCCACTTTTACAAGCCCCACTAGCTTCTTTGTAATTTAAAACAGAAGTTAATATATAAAGACTTAAAAAGCATCCAAAATCTAACTCAACATTCATGAACAAACATTAAAATGTTACTCTCAAATACACAAACAATCATGAACAATTACACTGCAAGAAGTGATTCGTAGAAACCATTCAAGATTGTGCTTCTTCACTTAGTTGGCATTTGTGAAATCAACCCAAACAAGACTATTTTTATTTCTTATGGCTGTGTGCTGCATAATATGTCTGCGCCACTTTGAGACCTAGCAGCACGGTAGCTGCCAACACTCCTATGAGTTTCCAAACCGTAGGGATATGTTCCTTTATCAAAATGCTGTGATGCCAAATTACAATAGGCCAGTTTTTCAACATAGTTAATAGACTCGTTGTTGTGTATTTGTTCAACTTGGCACAATCTTCGCTATAACTCGAATCCATGTGTTCAACTCCCTCACAGATCGTATGAAACAGCTTCAGCAAATCTTCATTACTTTTCTCGGATTCATTGACTAAAACCCCGACATGCTCAAGCAGTTCAATGTCATGGGGACAACAAATCATACCTTGGAAGAACAATGCATACGAAGTCAATTTGCATCTGTTCCCAATCCTGCTTTGCTCCCAGGCGATCAAGTTCCTCCATTTGACTTCCGTTGACTTCTTAATATGCAGCTGAGGAATCTCCAACACCCCATTGTCGTTGTTGAATTTTATCTCAAAGTCAAAGCTATTACCAAACTCAAACTTGCTCAAATGATCAGCATAATCAACATTGCTTCTTTCTGCGGGTTTTATTTTTATTCCACTAGCTCGAAGCCTCGTAGCACAACGCTTCAACTCTCGCCGCGCATGCCTCGTTTCGTGTCTCTCCTCTTGGTTTGTTATGGACAAATGAACAAGGTGAAGGAGGTGAGCCACGCCAAATGTAGGAGTAATCAAAGGGTAGCCAAGAGCTCCCCATGCAAGTTCAGCAACACGATGATCTTCCTCACTGGGAACATCACAGGGGAAGAGTCTCCTATACAACTTCTTGAGAACAATGAAGGGTATTTGATTCTCAAGCAACAACATGTCACTCAAAACAGACAATAGTTTCTCCTGACTCTCGAATATGGGGTCATCATGGTAATGACTACGGACAACATAATTGTTGTCGCTCAAGGCATCCATGTACTTGCTAAGCCTGATTAGAAATTCCAACAAGAAAAGACCATCCAGTCGCATTATTTTAGCCAGCTCGTGTGGTTCGGTTTGGATGTTCCCTTCGTAGCTGGCACGAACTATGTTGTCTAAATCCAGAATGGTTTTGCTGCAAATTTTCAGCATATTTGGTCCCTGTTGACTTTCCTCGGCTTTTTCGTTTTCTTGTGCTGGTACCTGTTGACTTTCCTCGGCGTTTTCGTTTTCTTGTTCTGGTCCCTGTTGACTTTCCTCGGCGTTTCCATTTTCTTGATGTTGGGATCGTCCAAGAAGATGCCGCATGTAACTCCACTTAGGTTGTTCCATCAACATGAGATCGTTTTCGCCTTCGGATTCCCTGTGGTAGGGTCCGATGGAGACAACCTTTGGCTCGTATGCCCCATTGTTTGGCTTGCGAATTTTGTGTGGAACCTTCGAGATGCTGCATGACTGAACTTCTTTGCGAACTACACTACGCAACATCATTTCAATTGGAATCATCCAACTGGTGTCGTCAACATTGATATGATTTTGAGAATCCATTTTGCAGAGAAAATAAGATAGACAAATAATACTAATATTGTGTGAAGCAACTCATTTTGGTTTTTATTGAATAAGAAATGACTTTTAAATATTCGTTATATAACGTACCGAATTAATAAGATGATAACAAAATATCTTATCAAAACAGATCTTATCAAAAACTATCTTATATAAAATGAAACAAATCAAAAGAGATAACAGACAAACTAACTTAGATATCCCTAAAATTTAAGATTATCTAACACATTTCTCAAAGATTACGAGTACATACAAATAGCATATTAGAGGTGCTTTATATTATGCAGCCTAAGCCTGAGATATTTGCCACAACAAAAACATAATAAATAATAAATAAAATCTAAAATCTGTATCAATTTCTTAGATACAAATATTTAATATCAGAATATTTATTATAATTTTAATTATGATTTTTATAATCTTTTGATATAATACTGAATTTCTTTTGATTATAATATTTTAATGTATTTTATTTGAAATATTAGTTAAAATATTTTATTATCTTTTCATTGTAATTTATTATAAAATAATTAGAATATTTAATTTAGCATCATAAAAAAATAACTATTATAAGATTTAATTTATTTAATTTCATTATTTATTATAATATTTTTAGTCACTGTATTGATAAAAAAATATCTTTAATTAAAATATATTTTAAAATTTTAGTTAATTCATTATCATTCACTTACTTTATTAAAAAGTGATAAAATATAATTTATTTTCAATTAATTTAATAAAATAAAAACTTTAAAAGAAATATTTAAAATCTGTAACAATTTCTTAAATACAAATATTTAATTAATTTTAATATATATTAAATTTAATATTAGAAAATTTATTATGATTTTAGTTATAATTTTTATATCTTTTAATTTAACATTGGATTTTTTTATATTATAAAACATAGTAAATAAAATCTAAAATCTGTATCAATATCTTTGATAAAAATATTTAATTAATTTTAATATATAATAAATTTAATATCAAAATATTTATCTGGATTTGAATTATAATTTTTATAATCTTTTGATTTAATATTAGATATCTTTTGATTATAAAACATAATAAATAAAATCTAAAATCTTTAGCAATTTCTTTGATACAAATATTTAATATTATAATATTTATTATAATTTTAGTTATAATTTTTATAATCTTTTGATTTAATACTAGATTTCTTTTGATTATAATATTTTAATGTATTTTATTTGAAATATCAGTTAAAATATTTAATTATCTTTTCATTTTAATTTATTATAAAATAATTAGAATATTTAATTTAGTATCATTAAAAAAATAACTATTTTAAGATTTAATTTATTTAATTTCATTCTTTATTATAATATTTTTAGTCACTGTATTGATAAATAAATATTTTTAATTAAAATATATTTTAAAATTTTAGTTAATTCATTATCCTTCACTCACTTTATTAAAAAGTGATAAAATAGAATTTATTTTCAATTAATTTAACAACATAAAAACTTTAAAATAAATATTTAAAATCTGTAATAATTTCTTAAATACAAATATTTAATTAATTTTAATATATACTAAATTTAATATTAGAAAATTTATTATGATTTTAGTTATATTTTTTATTATCTTTTAATTTAATATTGGATTTCTTTTATTATAAAACATAATAAATAAAATCTAAAATCTGTATCAATATCTTTGATAAAAATATTTAATTAATTTTAATATATAATAAATTTAATATCAAATTATTTATTATGATAATAAATTTAAAACAATTCCTTTATTTTAATCTAATTCAATAATAAAATGTTTGATTCAAATTAAATTTTAAAATAAATGTTTATTTATTTATTTATTTTAAATAAACTAAACACAAACTAAAATTAAAAATAATGCTCATAAAGAATTAATTTACCTACTAGTATTTTACAGTAGGTATAAATTTAAATATTTTAAAATATTTTAAAAATATCAAAAACACAGAAAAAAAATGTGAAAACAAATAAACGTTCAAGGTATTTTAATTTTAGAGTGGCCCTGCTTCCATTCACTTTCATCAAAATAGGGCTTCACTTTCTTTCACTCAACAGTTTCTTCGTCCAAGCCTCAGCGGTTGAAGGATAAAGTGAAGGTAATGAGGTTTTCCTTTCACTTCTTTATTTTCGGTGGTTTCTTCGTCGCTAGCGTTCGCAATGAGGACGTTTCAGCTCTTTATTTTCGCTGTTGCAATGTTTTTCTCGTTTTAGCTCACTTCTTTTTCTTTCTATTCCTTGTTTGATGAGATGTAAAAATATGTATTTAATTTTATAAATAAACGAGTTTTGATATAAATTAAAGTGCTCTGTGGAGGCTTTGTGAATATGATGAGATAGTGTGATAATGTGATATGATGATGATGTTTTTCTTGTGTTGATATTGTTAAGTTTGGTATTGTTAAGTTATTTTGTAATTAGAGGAATGATAGTCATGATAGTGTTAGTTAATACCATTATGACCACTCTTCTTCATTCTTATGATTACTTATTTATTTGATACTTCTTGCTTACGTAAGAAGTGGTGGTTGAGTGATATCGCTTGTGTTGCAAGCATATGTGCGAGTAGTGGTAGATGAGATATTGTGCTAATATTGTAGGAACTATTGAGGCCTTAGATTTGGGTAAGACATTGATTTTTTTAATGTATTAAGAGTTTACGATTGGTGGAATTTTTGAAAGCTATAGTTGTAGCCATTGAATCCAAGGATGATGTATGTTGAGAATTGGAGTTTTGGTATTCTTAAGGGAGATTGAAGTGTTGATGATTTCTAGAGTTTGATGGTTGCATGTTGACCTTTTATGGTTTAGGTAGCATGTGAATTTTAATTTTCTAAGCCTTTTGTACTGAATATGTGAGTTGTTTGGTTTAGATTTGTAGTAGGAAACTTTGATATGAAGTTGAGGTGTGAGTTTGGAAGGGTTGAGGTATTTTTGTGGGCTTAGATATATTGATATACTATTGCTGTTTGGTGTAGAGGATATTTTCGCTGTAGTTTTGTTGTGCTAGTATGAGTACCATATTGATAAATTTAGATTTTATGGTCTTCCCAAAAGTTGTAGCCTGGGACGTTATCTTTCCAATGGAACTGGAATTAGGTGAAACAGAGGTCTAGAACTCTAGTTATAGCTACTTTGGTGATCAAAGGTCTAGCTGCAAGCGCTGAATATATCTGATGCGGTTTTTGAAATTTTTAGCTAAGAAGATGATCTTTTTAGAATCTTATGTCTTCGTAGGAGTTGTAGCTTATTCTCTTAGCTTTCTTTTGGGATGGGTTTGAGATCAATTGGATGATTATAAATCTCTAAGTATCATTCTCTTTGATCGTTGTTGAAGGGATATGTTTGGTGTCATGATATTTTTGAATCGTTAGGCAATGCAAGGATAAGAATTGATTTTGTTAAGATGTTTTGGGGGTGGTTTCATATGGATTGAGAGGTTTTTTAAGGTTGTATGACGCTATGTGGTAAAGGTTGTTCATGTACATGCTTATGGATGGTATATTTGAAGGTTTAAAGTAGGTATTCTAATATGATTTAATATGTATGTATGTTGATATGTGGATAGATGACCTTAGGGATCAATTGGTGAATGTCGTGTGGTTAGTGAGATTGATCTTAGGGTGTGATATGATCATATTGTAGTTGAGGTGGAGATATATCCAAGACGGTTGTATGTTAAGTTATCTAAGTATTACTATTTTATTTTATTTTATCTTATTTTATTTTATTTATTGATTTATTTATTTATTTTGATTGTTTGAGATAAGTTTTCTAGTTCTTCTAAATTCCAGTTGAGGTAAACATGGATCTGTCTCAGGTAGAAGTTGTGTTTAAGTGGGGAGATATCTAAGCCAGTTAGTGAGATAAGAGTTTTATGAGGTTAGCTTATTATTATTGGAGATTTATTGAAGAAATTTCTAAGATAACATTGCCCTTAACTGCATTCACTAGGAGGAGTAATGTCTTTATGTGGGATAGTAAGTATGAGAGTAGTTTCTACTCTTAAGGCAAGATCGACTAGTGTTAATATTATTGGATTTTTGTAAGCCTTTTGTGGTATATAGTAGTACTTATAAGATGAATTTGGATGCATTGTTGATGCAAGAAGGAAAGGTAGTAGCTTATGTTTCTAGGCAATTGAAAATTCATGAGAGGAACTACCTTATCTATGAGTCAGTGGTTATTATATTACATTAAGATTTGGAGACACTACATATATGATTCTAAGCTTGAGGTATTTAGCGATTGTTAGTCTTAAATATCTTTTGACCAAAGGAGATAGTTCGAATTTATTAAGGACTAGGATTTTAATCTCAGTTGCTATCTAGGTAAAGGCAATGTGGTGACAGATGCCTAGAGTAGGATGATCTTTCATCTATCTTATTGATGATTTAAAGGTTAAATTTGATTGAAGAGTTTAGAGACTTAAGCTTGATTTGTGAGCTTACCCTTAGAAGCATTGAATTGAGTATGTCGAAGGTGACTAGTGAATTAATAGATAAGACTAGAGGAGCCTAAGAGTTAAATCCTTGCTTAGTGAACCAAGTGGAGAGGATTGGTAAAGGTATAGATAGCCCTTTTCGAGTGGAAGTTGATGGTGTTTTGTGGTTTTTGGATAGAATCTATGTGCCTAATAATCCAAAATTAAGGAAGATGATCTTAGAAGAAGACAATAAGAGTACTTTTAGTATTTACCTAGGAGCTATTAGATGGATTAGGACCTTAGGAGGATGTATGAGAGTGGCATAGCGGAAGCGTGGTGGTCTAAGGTGAAGAGAGGAGTAGAAGAAGTTGTGGACTTGTGTGTAGTATTCCAAAAGTCTAAAGTGGAACATTAGAAAGTCTAAGGTGGAACATTAGAAAGTCTAAGGTGGAACATTAGAAAGTCTAAGGCAGGAGACATATCCATTTTTATTTGCTTTAGGTAATTTCGGGGAAGAAATTTTTAATGGGAGGGGAGAATTGTAACATCCCAAATTTTTCTACTAATACTACAAATAATTTTTATTTATTTTTGTATTTATGAAGATTATTTCTTTATAATTATTTTGATTAATTAAATGGGTTTGATTGAATTTTTAAAGGTTTTTATTAATAATTGTTCTTACCGGGAATCCGAGGTAGGGATGATCCGCTGAGTAAGATCGGTGAGCTTCCTTCACTGGTACGTTGATGCTCCAAGATGAGGGTGGTACCTGCATGTCGCAACCCGAAAATTTTCGATTTCGCGACTAATGGTTTAGACATCCTTTTAAAACTCTCATTAATTAAGGAATGCCCGGACACCAGACTAATCCTTAATTAATGGTTTTGAAAATAGGTTCGTGGAGTCGCCACCAATATTTTACTTAAAATATTGGAAAAAGAAAAGGTTTTTAAAGATCCAACAATGGTCTCGATAACCAGATTGGGTTCGGGGGTCGGTTACGTATAGGGAAGGTATTAAGCACCCCTACAACGCCCTCAATCGGTACCCTATGATGAAGTTAACATGATAAAAATTAATAAATTAAATATTAAATCTCCTTTATTAATATTTATTTACATATTTAAAATATAAATTAAGCGATTAACCCTAAAATATCTACATTATGAAGTTTGTTATAACAAAAAAAGAGATAAAGATGACGAATAAAAGGGAGAGAAAAAGATTGACTGAAATACCTCTTAAACGAGCTTTATTGAATCTTCAAATATGGAGAAGGTGCTTTGTGGCGACCTTTCACACTACAATATGCCTCACAGATCTCAGAAAATACAATAGGAGGGAGAGAGAAGATAGAGATGCGACATAAATCTCAAGAAATACAATAGAAGGGGAGAGAGATTGAGAAATTTCGTGCTCAAAAGAGTCTTATTCAAAATTTCCCTGGCCGCCATGAGAACTATGCCCGAGGCTTCTATTTATAGGAAAAAGAAGGGGACCAGAACGGCCCGTTCCAGATTTGGAACGGCCCGTTCTGGGCCAATCTTTTATGTGCAAATTATGCTCCCTGGAACGACCCATTCTGAAAATAGAACGGCCCGTTCCAGAGTGGAAATAAACACAAAATTCCCCTTTCCAGAACGGCCCCATTCCAAATTTAACATTCTTTGGAACGGCCCATTCTGGTACTGGAACGGCCCGTTCCAGCGTGGATCCCTTTAGGCATTTTTGTCACATTGGCACGGCCCGTTCTGATATCGGAACGGCCCATTCTGGTGTTCAGAATGGCCCGTTCCAATTTTGGAATAGCCCGTTCTGGGCTATTAAAATTACCTTATTTGGCCTTTGAGCCTTCTGATGTCCTATCTTGTTGTTTTGCCTGCTTCGGAAGCTCTTTCCCTTCATAGCGAAGGTCCATTTCCTTATTTGTGTGCCCCCGGACGAAATTGGGTGTCTACAGCTGCCCCTCTTTACTTGTCCTTTGGAGTAGCTATGTGTTGCTTTTCTAAAGGCAAGTAAAGACGTAGACATTTCGTCCGGGTCTCCTCCTCGTCTCTTTGGTGTTGGTTGCATACTCTATTGTAGCTTGTTAAAGAGGGAGTATTTTCGTAGCTCAGCTTCCCTCACGGCTTTGTCATATACTGGATTGGGAGATGACTACAGTCTCTCCAAACCTTTCCCTCACGGCTTTGTCGTATACTGGATTGGGATGCGAGAACAGTCTCTCCAGACCTTTCCCTCATGGCTTTGTCATATACCGGATTGGGATGCGAGTACAGTCTCTCCAGACCTTTCCCTCACGGCTTTGTCGTATACCGGATTGGGATTTGAGTACAGTCTCTCCAGACCTTTCCCTCACAGCTTTGTCGTATACCGGATTGGGATGCGAGTACAGTCTCTCCAGACCTTTCCCTCATGGCTTTGTCGTATACCGGATTGGGATGCGAGTACAGTTTCTCTAGACCTTTCCCTCACAGCTTTGTCGTATACCAGATTGGGATGCGAGTATAGTCTCTCAAGACCTTTGTTGTATTTTGAGGAAACTGTCGGTGCCCTCATTGGTTTGCTTGAATTTTGGTAGATATTGCCCCAAAAATGTTGGGCAGGAGGTGTGTCGTGATCCCTATAATTTGGGCTGCTTTTGTCTTTTGTTTAGATGTTGTCAATTGGAATTTATGTTTTCCTTTTTGGCTTTTCTTGTTGGTGTTGTGGGATGAAAGACTGACCCTAGGTGGATGGGCAGGAGATGTTTGATGTGCCCCTGTGTTGGTGGGCAAAGTGGATGGGTGACGGGAATTCTGGTGTTGCCCCTGTTGTGTAAGTATTGTGATGCCTCTCCAAGCGCTTGTTACGGAGTCTTTTTGATTCATTGATGATTAATTGTTTGATTGTTGACGGATGCCTCATGGTGAGTATGGATGCATGGATGCACATGAAAATGCAAGACAGGAATGGATTGGATTTTTTTTATTATATTTATTTTATTTTTAGTTTTTTTTGTAAAGTGAATTTATACCCTTTTGTGCACACTTGTGCCCTATGCATGCTATGCAATGATGCCTCTATGCTAATGCTTAAATGCAGATTGATTTTACTTTCAAGAAATTAATCTATGCGCATTGATCAATGACATGGATTGTTAGCCTTTTAGCCGTGTCAAATTTAGTGTTGCTTTTTGAACCTAAGATTTGTGTAGTGCGGCCCTCTCGCTTGTACCGAATATGATATGTTAGCCCTTAGATCAAGTGTACCTAGACTTTGTTCTAGGACACCTCCATCTTTTCCTTGTGAGTGTTCACTGTGCATATTTCATGTATCTTTCAAATTTATCTTAATGCCATGTAGGTCAAGAGGAATGAAAGGAAGGGGATACATACATATATTTTTTGTAAAAGTTTTGTTAGAAAGGATTTTTTCAAAGATGGTTTATAGAAGAATGGCTGGCCGAGGTAGGCTAGTGGTTTAGGCTGATGAACAAGCACATTCAAAGTGAGGAAATCATTTTCCGCATTAGCTTATTATTTCCTTCGAAGTTAAGCGATGACTTGGGATTGCATATTGATTAAATGATCTTCTCAAGCCACTTTTCAGTTTTCAGCTCGGGATGCTACTTTGTCCTAACTTTTGCCTAGGTTACTTAAGATGTGTTTCCTAGCGAACATTTCTTTTTTCTTTGATCCTCACTTTTGCCTAGGCTACCCTTTTTGTTTGTGGGTCTCCTAGCGGACCTTGCCCTAATTTTTGCACAGCCCCCTTAGTGGGTTTCCTGTCAGGCTTTTGTCTTTGCAGCATTTGTGATCATCTTTCATTCCTTCATTGAAGGGGGATGCCCCTTGCACTGATTTTACTTGGACTTTATCCACAAGTCATGCCCAATTTGATTGATCTTTATGTGTTTTTTTTATTGCGTATTAAGCCATTGTTTCTAATGACGTCCTTATTTCAAATGTACTTGTTCATTTAGGGTTTGTTGACGAGGCTTAGAGTAGATAAAAGGGAGAAGAGAAATGAAGTAGAAAAGTGTATGGCATTAAAATAGAATTTTCAATTAACACATGCCCATTTAATGTAGCTTGAGGGCCCGGGCATGCCTCAAGTTCGTGATTCGTACACAAAGAAAAAGAAGGAGGTTGCCCCTTAGAGAGGCCTAAGTCATCTAACCGTAGAGCTAGTGCTCCACTTGCATGGATGTGGCACTTTAGAAGATCTTATGTAGAGGGAGGGCACTTCAGAAGATCTCGTGTAGAGGGAGGTCCTTTGGCCTCTTCTCTCGTAAAGGTATTTTCAACCCATATCTTTCTTGAGATGTAGGGATGGGTAGAAGCGGTGATAGAGCTTTCTATGAAGTCTCAAGAGGAACATTCAAGCTGTCTCTCGATTTTCAGCTCGAAAAAAACATTGCTCTTTTTTTTTTTTTTGCCTAGAACGTCCTTTGCGGGTTTTCATTCTAGCAGCTTCTTAACAAGCAATGCTTCTCTTTTGTTGAAATCACCTTTCGAGAAAGCTCTAATTGCTTTGCCTTAGTGTTTGAGAGATTCGTCCTCCTCAGGTTCTCTTTATTAGCTTACAACTCGTTAGGAGTGTGGATTCGTCCATTCCTATTCCACTTGGATTTCACGGTTGCACGACACAACTTTGTCCTCTCATGGCAAAAATTGGCGTCTTGATGATTTACCCTAAACTCTTTATGCACGGTTTGCTTCCATTACTCCCGACTAACGCACATAGGTTAATCTCCCTTTTTTATTCTCATTTATTCTTTTACAAGGAGGGATATGCTCTAAATGAATGTAATGCAGAATGTAGAGAAAGTTGAGAATGATAAATATCAGTCTCATTGATTTTTTTATCTGTGAATGCTCAAATAGATTTTCACAGTATTAAGCGAGAATCTGTATTTTAAAGATGATTTGAGTTTTTTTCTTTAAAGCGCAGATACTGTTGTATATTAGAGCATTTACTTTTTTTTTAACTTTCTATACATACGGCAACCTAATCCTCCTTAGCTAATAAAATAAAATGAATGAAATTAATGAGCTAATCTAGAATGCATGCATTTTTTTTTGCCTAATCTTTATCATGTTTCTATTATCTAAAAGGGAATGATGCATGGTAAAGAAAAGATTTCTTTTATTGATTTTTTTTAAAAAAAAAAAGGAAACTACCTATATGATGTTAATGAAATGCTGACCTAAGAATGTACAAAGGGGTATAAATTATTATTATTATTTTTTATTTCTTTATTATCTATTTGCTTAGTTTTAACATTCCAATCCATCTTATTAGAACAAAATCATACAAACAAATGCACACGCACATGCTCAATCAACGTACACCTACGAACAGTCATGTTCAAATCTTTGGTTTGTGGTCCCTGTAAGAAAAAGTGCGTTGTATAGAACATTTCTAATCTCACTGGTCTTAAGGCCCCCAAGGTGCCCCCATTATAGGGACCCAGTATCTCTGTCGCTGTCACCTGGCAAACTCTAAGGTTTGTTGCAGTATTTCAGGCTAGAGTAACCTGTTATCACCTTGAGTGTGATTTCTGACAAGGCTCGCAGGCTCCAAGGCCAAACGTGGGCCGGTCGTACGTCAACCACTCCCTATGTTTAATACCCTCATGCCCCCGGGTGTAGTGTGCAAAGGTTTGTGTACAATTTTTATTCAAAAAGATGTAGAATTTAAACAGGCAAATAGATATTAAAGCCAAACAAATAAAGCAAACAAAGTAAAGGGGAAAAATATTTAAATTATTAATTTTATTTTATTAACTTCATCAATTAAATGGGCCTAACCCTCTTTGAATGTCCCCAGTGGAGTCGCCATCTGTCGCAACCCAAAAATTTCTGATCTCGCGACTAATGGTTTAGATATCCTCTTAAAACTCTCATTATTAAGGAATGCCCGGACACCAGACTAATCCTTAATTAATGGTTTTGAAAATAGGTTCATGGAGTCGCCACCAATATTTTACTTAAAACATTGGAAAAAGAAAAGGTTTTTAAAGATCCAACAATGGTCTCGATAACCAGAATTGGGTTCGGGGGTCGATTACGTATAGGGAAGGTATTAAGCACCCCTACAACGCCCTCAATCGGTACCCTATGATGAAGTTAACATGATAAAAATTAATAAATTAAATATTGAATCCCTTTTATTAATATTTATTTACATATTTAAAATATAAATTAAGCGATTAACCCTAAAATATCTACATTAGGAAGTTTGTTATAACAAAAAAAGAGATAAAGATAAGGAATAAAAGGGAGAAAAAAAGATTGACTGAAATACCTCTTGAACGAGCTTTATTGAATCTTCAAATATGGAGAAGGTGGTTTGTGGCGACCTTTCACACTACAATATGTCTCACAGATCTCAAGAAATACAATAGGAGGGAGAGAGATGATAGAGATGCGACATAAATATCAATAAATACAATAGAAAGGAAGAGAGATTGAGAATTTTCGTGCTCAAAGGAGTCTTATTCGAAATTTCTTTGGCTGCCATGAGAACTATGCCCGAGGCTTCTATTTATAGGAAAAAGAAAGGGACCAGAACGACCCGTTCCAGATTTGGAATGGCCCGTTCTGGGCCAATCTTTTATGTGCAAATTATGCTCCCTAGAATGGCCCGTTCTAAAAACGGAATGGCACGTTCCAGAGTGGAAATAAGCACAAGAATCACCTTTCCGGAATGGCCCGTTCCAAATTTAACATTCTTTGGAACGGCCCATTCTGGTACTGGAACGACCCGTTCTGGTATTGGAATGGCCCGTTCCAGCGTGGATCCCTTTAGGCATTTTTGTCACATTAGAACGGCCCGTTCTGATATCAGAATGGCCTGTTCTAGTGTTCAGAACGGCCCGTTCCGATTTTGGAACAGCCCGTTCTAGGCTATTAAAATCACCTTATTTGGCCTTTAAGCCTTCTAATGTCCTGTCTTGTTATTTTGCCCGCTTTGAAAGCTCCTTCCCTTCATAGCGAAGGTCCATTTCCTTATTTGTGTGCCCCCGGACGAAATTGGGTGTGTACACTGCAAAAGAGACTCTGATGCCAAAGTTAGTGTTTGTGAAAGTATGAGTCTCGTATAAGTAATGCACGTACCTTTGTGTGGATTAGGGTTTAGTTGGGCCTTGGGCCTGAGATCAGTTATGACCTAATTAGATGTGGACCTCGTCTTGGCCGAGGTCGCCCAGCGCGTGTCTGAGGTCGTCCTGCGCTGTAATGTCGAGTTCGAGCTCTGCATAGCGGTACGGATAGTACACTAGCCCCCCGAGCTCCAAAGACCGTAGGTCGAGGAGTTAAGACCGAGCTCATCATAGCGGTACGGATAGTACACTAGCCCCCCGAGCTCTGAAGACCGTGGTTCGAGGAGTTAAGACCGAGCTCGTCATAGCGGTACGGATGGTACACTAGCCCCCCGAGCTCCGAAGATCGTGGGTCGAGGAGTTAAGACCGAGCTCGTCAAGGGGCAATGACCTTTCGCGTACGCCCGCCTGTGAAGATGCCATGTGTCATAAGTGTCACCTCGTTCCCCGAAATGCGCAGGCGGCGTGTTAATGGGAGGTGACGATTATGTAGACGTACCTTGCTAATATTAGGGTTTTTACTGTCTACCAACACTTTGGCATTGTTAGGGTTTTACCTTGTGATTGCGGCGTGGTGACAATATTGTATTTTTATCTGTTTGATGACGTGGCCTCTTTGAGCCGATGTGGTATTCCGATGTCCATGTTTCATGGCCGAGCTGAGGAACTCGACAATAATGAGTTTACTACTTGGTCAGGCTGGTAAACCTTTGACCGAGTCAATAGATTGGTGAGGGACAAGTCGGCAACTCGGCTGGCCAGTACACTTGCCCCCAAGCACCGAGTGATGTAAGAGCGAAGGGGCTTTTTAGGAGCTCCCAAATTTGTTGTTTGAAGGTTCAAATTCGACCTTGTTAAGTAGATGTGATCTTCAAGGATCGAGCTCGACCTTGGTTAAGAAAATGTGATCTCAAGGTTCGGACTCGACCTTGGCATATTAAGGTTCGAACTCGACCTTGGTTAAGAAAATTTGATCTCAAGGTTCGGACTCGACCTTGGCATATCAAGGTTCGAACTCGATCTTGGTTAAGAAAATGTAGTCTCAAGGTTTAGACTCGACCTTGGCATAACAAGGTTCGAACTCGACCTTGGTTAAGAAAATGTGATCTCAAGGTTCGGACTCGACCTTGGCATATCAAGGTTCGAACTCGACCTTGGTTAAGAAAATGTAGTCTCAAGGTTCGGACTCGACCATGGCATAACAAGGTTCGAACTCGACCTTGGCAAGTCGTCACAGTTAATGTGCCAATACCAAAAATGTATGGGAATGGAGTTGCTTTGTTGATTATTTCTGAGGTGTGCCTCGTTAAAACCTTCCTTGGCCAAAAACCCTTTTCTTTAGTGGGAAAAAAGGCTGGGGAGGAAAAAGAGTACATCACCTGAATTTACAAGTTAAGAGAAATAAAATTTGAGATGGGTGACATTCCAAGTACCGAATTTCCCTTCTGAGGGGTCTATTCTTGCCTCTCTCACCCTACCAAACAAGGTCGCCAACTTTAAATGTTTGTGCCCTGACCTAGTTCTTGCTTTCCTTATGATTTGTTGGGAACTTGGTCACGAAAAGCAGTGTGCTCTTCCATCTGAATGTACCCTACAACTCGGGCACGAAGTTCGTCTATATCAAGAGGAGATCGTCGACACAAGCTGTCCACGAAAGGTCCAGGCTTGAGCGCCATGAGCATGGCGTGTAGGGTGACCTCGGGGTTCAAGTATCAAATCTTGACTGATATACTGGCAAAGCGTTCCATGAACGCCCTCAGTGATTTGTCGTCACCCTGTCTGAGACTGGCCAAGGCGGCTGATGTGACATAGTGAGGTCGACTCGTGGCATACTGTGCCGTGAATCGCCTTACCAGAGTGTCAAAGTTATCTATCGACTCCACCGGCAGTGTAGTGTACTAGTTAAGTGTGGCCCCCTTGAGCGAGGTCGGAAAAACCCTACACAAGATAGCATCATCATTAGTGTAAAGGTTTACCTGTGTAGTGTACAGGCCATTGTGCTCGTCTGGATCTGTCGTACCGTTGTAGCGGTCGATGTGGAGAGGCTTCCAACTGAAAGGGAGAGGCGTCTCCATGATGCTGTCCACAAAAGGATGGCAGCGAAAGGTCATCCAGTTCCCAGGAACCTGGGCAAGGGCAATGCTAACTTCATGAGCCGACCTGATCGTTGGTGCGTGTGACCGATGTGTGGCAGGCCTGGGAGTCGGTGCCCTATTCGCTGTTGGCGGTTGAGAAATTGAGTGTCCCTCCTCCTCGTGTAGGTTACTCTGGTGAGGGGGTTGATCGGAGGGACACCGAGGGAGCTGAGCGCGAATACGTTCGTTCTCGATGCGCAGCGCCGCTAGGTCAGCTTCATTAGCGGTACAAATCGCAGCTAGGTCAGTTTTGTGCTTGGCACGCATACTTTGTAGATATGCGACGTGTTGCTGTCACATCTGTTCAACCTGCTCGATCAGTCACCTCAATGCGGCTTCGTTGTCCATGGTAGTTGTGTGATCTAGGTCGTCGATTGCTCGTCTGCTATGGCTTCTGGTGAAAACCATAAGCGTGGCCGATAAGAGCTGTCTAGATCGGCCCCAAGGTGGGCGCCAAATGTTCTTACCGGGAATCTGAGGTAGGGATGATCCGCTGAGTAAGATCGGTGAGCCTCCTTCACTGGTACGTTGATGCTCCAAGATGGGGGTGGTACTTGTAAAAGAGACTCCGATGCCAAAGTTAGTGTTTGTGGGAGTATGAGTCTCGTATAAGTAATTCACGTACCTTTGTGTCGTCCTGCGCTGTGATGTCGAGCTCAAGCTCGGCATAGCGGTACGGATAGTACATTAGCCCCCCGAGCTCCAAAGACCGTAGGTCGAGGAATTAAGACCGAGCTCGTCATAGCGGTACGGATAGTACAATAATCATTTATGAAAATTATTTTGTATAATATTATTAATTATGATATTTTGTTATAATTATTATTTAAATAAAATCATGTTTTAAATTGTATTGATATTTTATTTTATTTTGATATATATATAAGTATTTATTTATTTATTATTTAAAATTCTGGATTTTCATGGTCCCGGAACGGGCCGTTCCACTTTGGGAACGGGCCGTTCCAATTCGAGCAAACATAGGAAAAATTTCAACCCAGAACGACATTCTAATTTGGGAATGGGCCGTTCCGGATGACGTTTTAGAGAACAAGTATTGACCCCAGAACGGCCGTTCTGATTTTGGAACGAGCCGTTCTGGGAGAGGTTTTTGTACATGTTTTATTTGTCTAGAACAGACCACTCTAGATTCGGAACAGACCGTTCTGGCCGCGGTCTGATGCCTATAAATAGAGCGTTTTGCACTCTCTAAAACTCATTTTTCTTCATTTTCTAATTTTTTTTCCTCCGTTCTCTCTGAATACGAGGCGAAACCTAGAGGGGGCGACCAACAAGATTCGGCTCCTGCTTATAGAGGTAAGGGGGGAGTGAGAAACCTCGCTCTGGGTGTGGGATTGTATGCTGGGTAGTGGGATTGGCCCCCAATCCTGTGTTTGCTGTATGTTTGTATGCTCATGTATGAGGGATTTCTCCCAATTGTATCTATTTTGCTTATTATTTTTCTTATATGCAATTAATTGTATGACTTGAGATCTCTATGGGTTCCTATGGGAAACCCTATGAGAAATAGACAAAATATGAATGTTTAATGTTTTGCTATCAGATTGCTCTATTGTATTCCTTGTTGAATGTAATGCGTAAGTACGTGATTAATTTTTAGAAAAAATATGTTTTTATGTGATTTAGAGTGCTCTATGGGTTCTTGCGGGAAACCCTATGAGAAATCGGCAAAATATGAATATTTTCTGTTTTGATTTCTGATTTTTCTGTTATATTCCTTGTTTGATGAGATGTAAAAATATGTATTTAATTTTATAAATAAACGAGTTTTGATATAAATTAAAGTGCTCTGTGGAGGGTTTGTGAATATGATGAGATAATGTGATAATGTGATATGATGATGTAATGTAAAATGTGATTGAGACATGAGATATGAAATGTGATAATGAAATATGATGAAGAAATGTGATGATGTGATATGACCATGGGAAATGATAATGTGATATGAGAATGCATAGAGTCTTGATTGACATGCATCATTTGCATAAGTGTCTTAAGGGTACGATATGGAATACACCGCCAGAGAAGGCCCCCTAGTGTAAAAGCTTTGGGGATTAGTCCTTGGGGATAGCTCAGTTTGGAAGTCCTAGTCTCGCCCATTGTGTGCATGGGATGTATTTTGCGCGGCTTAGCTATCCCGACGAGACTCTAGCAGTATATCCTTCTAGTGAGAGTGCGCAGAGGGTGTGACCCGGTATGTACTCCTAGACTACTCTTCGTGTATTGCTAGCGGCAATATGCCATGTGATGTTTTACTAGCGCCAGATGCATGATAATGTGAAGTCCGTGTCCATGCATGTGCATCCTTATTATTAAATGATGATAAATTACTATTTGTATGACTTGGATGATTGAATAAACTATTTTTGTTGATTGATCTATGAGGTAACTGTATTGTTTGTGTTTGGCTATCTAGTGTGCAGTCCTACACCGTGAGCCAGAGTGAGATGTTTCTCACTCCCGTCTTTTGTGTTATTTTTCTTGTTTGATATACAGGAGACATTACCAGCTTGAGGTTGAGGTTGTGGATGATGGAGTTTAAGCTTCTATGTGGGATTTTGCTCTGATAGGACATGTGATATCGGGACATAGATAGAATTAGAACATGACATTGTTTACGATTTATTAAAGTATATATTTTGAAAAATTCAATTTTTATTCTTTGTAATTTTATTTGCTATTTGGATTAAGGACATGAATGTGAATTCTCTACTCACATGATTATTGGAATTTTCATTTCAATTTTAAATATTTTTTTTATCCAATAAGATATTTCTTTTTTATTATTATGTATATATATGTTGCGGTAGAGGGTGTCACAATAAGTGGTATCATCTTATTTTTTATTATTATGTATATATATGTTGGGGTAGAGGGTGTCACATTAAGTGGTATCAGAGAAGGTCGATCCAATCGGCCGTGGGTTATGTACTTATCATGATTTTGTTGTGTACTCTGACAGTGTTTTGTTGTTGTATACTTTGATGATGCTTTGCTTTGATAATGATGATGATTATGATGTTTTTCTTGTGTTGATATTGTTAAGTTTGGTATTGTTAAGTTATTTTGTAATTAGAGGAATGATAGTCATGATAGTGTTAGCTAATACCATTATGACCGCTCTTCTTCTTATGATTGCTTATTTGTTTGATACTTCTTGCTTACGTAAGAAGTAGTGGTTGAGTGATATTGCTTGTGTTGCAAGCATATGTGCGAGTAGTGGTAGACGAGATATTGTGCTAATATTGTAGGAACTATTGAGGCCTTAGATTTGGGTAAGACATTAATTTTTTTTAATGTATTAAGAGTTTACGATTGGTGAAATTTTTGAAAGCTATAGTTGTAGCCATTGAATCCAAGGATGATGTATGTTGAGAATTGGAGTTTTGGTATTCTTAAGGGAGATTGAAGCGTTGATGATTTCTAGAGTTTGGTGGTTGCATGTTGACCTTTTATGGTTTAGGTAGCATGTGAATTTTAATTTTCTAAGCCTTTTGTATTGAATATGTGAGTTGTTTAGTTTAGATTTGTAGTGGGAAACTTTGATATCAAGTTGAGGTGTGAGTTTGGAAGGGTTGAGGTATTTTTGTGGGCTTAGATATTATGATATACTATTGCTGTTTAGTGTAGAGGATATTTTCGCTGCAGTTTTGTTGTGCCATTATGAGTACCATATTGACAGATTTAGATTTTATGGTCTTCACAAAGGTTGTAGCCTGGGACGTTATCTTTCCAATGGAACTGGAATTAGGTGAAACAGAGGTCTAGAACTCTAGTTATAGCTACTTTGGTGATCAAAGGTCTAGCTGCAAGCGTGGAATATATCTGCTGCGGTTTTTGAAATTTTTAGCTAAGAAGATGATCTTTTTAGAATCTTATGTCTGCGTAGGAGTTGTAGCTTATTCTCTTAGCTTTCCTTTGGGATAGGTTTGAGATCAATTGGATGATTATAAATCTCTAAGTATTATTTTCTTTGATCTTTGTTGAAGGGATATGTATGGTGTCATGATATTTTTGAATCGTTAGGCAATGCAAGGATAAGAATTGATTTTGTTAAGATGTTTTGGGGGTGTTTTCATATGGATTGAGAGGTTTTTTAAGGTTGTATGACGCTATGTGGTAAAGGTTGTTCATGTATATGCTTATGGATGGTATATTTGAAGGTTTAAAGTAGGTATTCTAATATGATTTAATATGCATGTATGTTGATATGTGGATAGATGACCTTAGGGATCAATTAGTGAATGTCGTGTGGTTAGTGAGATTGATCTTAGGGTGTGATATGATCATATTATAGTTGAGGTGGAGATATATCCAAGACGGTTGTATGTTAAGTTATCTAAGTATTACTATTTTATTTTATTTTATCTTATTTTATTTTATTTATTGATTGATTTATTTATTTATTTATTTTGATTGTATGAGATAGGTTTTCTAGTTCCTGTAAATTCCAGTTGACGTAAACATGGATCTGTCTCAGGTAGAAGTTGTGTTTAAGTGGGGAGATATCTAAGCCAGTTAGTGAGATAAGAGTTTTATGAGGTTAACTTATTATTATTGGAGATTTATTGAAGAAATTTCTAAGATAACATTACCCTTAACTGCATTCACTAGGAGGAGTATTGTCTTTATGTGGGATAGTAACTATGAGAGTAGTTCCAACTCTTAAGGCAAGATCGACTAGTGTTAATAATATTGGATTTTTGTAAGCCTTTTGTGGTATATAGTAGTACTTATAAGATAAATTTGGATGCCTTGTTGATGTAAGAAGGAAAAGTAGTAGTTTATGTTTTTAGGCAATTGAAAATTCATGAGAGGAACTACCTTATTTATGAGTTAGTGGTTATGATATTACATTAAGATTTAGAGACACTACTTATATGATTCTAAGCTTGAGGTATTTAGCGATTGTGAGAGTCTTAAATATCTTTTGACCAAAGGAGATAGTTGGAATTTATTAAGGACTAGGATTTTAATCTCAGTTGCTATCTAGTTAAAGGCAATGTGGTGACAGATGCCTTGAGTAGGATGATATTTCATCTATCGTTTTGATGATTTAAAGGTTAAATTTGATTGAAGAGTTTAGAGATTTAAGCTTGATTTGTGAGCTTACCCTTAGAAGCATTGAATTGAGTATGTCAAAGGTGACTAGTGAATTAATGGATGAGATTAGAGGAGCATAAGAGTTAGATCCTTTCTTAGTGAACCAAGTGGAGAGGATTGGTAAAGGTATAGATAGCCCTTTTCGAGTAGAAGTTGATTGTGTTTTGTGGTTTTAGAATAGAATTTATGTGCCTAATAATCCAAAATTAAGGAAGATGATCTTAGAAGAAGGCAATAAGAGTACTTTTAGTATTCACTTAGGAGCTATTAGATGGATTAGGACCTTAGGAGGATGTATGAGAGTGGCGTAGCGGAAGCGTGGTGGTATAAGGTGAAGAGAGGAGTAGAGGAAGTTGTGGACTTGTGTGTAGTATTCCAAAAGTCTAAAGTGGAACATTAGAAAGTCTAAGGTGGAACATTAGAAAGTCTAATGCAGGAGACATATCCATTTTTATTTGCTTCAGGTAATTTCGGGGACGAAATTTTTAAAAGGAGATGAGAATTGTAACATCCTAAATTTTTCTACTAATACTATAAATAATTATTATTTATTTTTATATTTTTGAAGATTATTTCCTTATAATTATTTTGATTAATTAAATGGGTTTGATTGAATTTTTAAAGGTTTTTATTAATAATCATTTATGAAAATTATTTTGTATAATATTATTAATTATGATATTTTGTTATAAATATTATTTAAAGAAAATCATGTTTTAAATTGTATTGATATTTTATTTTAATTTGATATATATATAAGTATTTATTTATTTATTATTTAAAAATTCTGGATGTTCATGGTCCCGGAACGGGCCGTTCCACTTTGGGAACGGGCTGTTCCGGATGAGGTTTTAGAGAACAAGTATTGACCCCAGAACGGGCCGTTCTGGTTTTGGAATGGGTCGTTCTGGGAGAGGTTTTTGTACATGTTTTATTTGTACAGAACGGGCCGTTTCGGATTCGAAACAGGCTGTTCTGGCCGCGGCCTGATGGCTATAAATAGAGCGTTTTGCACTCTCTAAAACTCATTGTTCTTCTTTTTCTAGTTTTTTTCCTCCGTTCTCTTTGAAGACGAGGTGGAACCTAGAGGGGGCGACCAACAAGATTTGGCTCCTGCTTATCGAGGTAAGGGGGGAGTGAGAAACCTCGCTCTGGGTGTGAGATTGTATGCTAGGTAGTGGGATTGGCCCCCAATACTGTGTTTGCTGTATTTTTGTATGCTCATGTATGAGGGGTTTCTCCCAATTGTATCTATTTTGCTTATTATTTTTTTTATATGCAATTAATTGTATGACTTGAGATCTCTATGGGTTCCTATGGGAAACCTTATGAAAAATAGACAAAATATAAATGTTTTCTGTTTTTTTATCAGATTGCTCTATTGTATTCCTTGTTGAATGTAATGCGTAAGTATGTGATTAATTTTTAGAAAAAATATGTTTTGATATGATTTAGAGTGCTCTATGGGTTCCTGCGGGAAACCCTATGAGAAATAGGCAAAATATGAATATTTTCTGTTATATTCCTTGTTTGATGAGATGTAAAAATATGTATTTAATTTTATAAATAAACGAGTTTTGATATAAATTAAAGTGCTCTGTGGAAGGTTTGTGAATATGATGAGATAATGTGATAATGTGATATGATGATGTAATGTAAAATGTGATTGAGACATGAGATATGAAATGTGATAATGAAATATGATGACGAAATGTGATGATGTGATATGACCATGGGAAATGATAATGTGATATGAGAATGCATAGAGTCTTGATTGACATGCATCATTTGCATAAGTGTCTTAAGGGTACGATATGGAATACACCGCCAGAGAAGGCCCCCTAGTGTAAAAGCTTTGGAGATTAGTCCTTGGGTATAGCTTGGTTTGGAAGTCCCAATCTCGCCCATTGTGTCCATGGGATGTATCTTGCGCGGCTTAGCTATCCCGACGAGACTCTGGTAGTATATCCTTCTAGTGAGAGCGCAGAGGGTGTGACCCGGCATGTACTCCTAGACTACTCTTCATGTATTGTTAGCGACAATATGTCATGTGATGTTTTAATGGCGCCATATGCATGATAATGTGAAGTCCGTGTCCATACATGTGCATCTTTATTGTTAAATGATGATAAATTACTATTTGTATGACTTGGATGATTGAATAAACTATTGTTGTTGATTGATCTATGAGGTAACTGTATTGTTTGTGTTTGGCTATCTGGTCTGCGTTCCTACACCGTGAGCCAGAGTGAGATGTTTCTCACTCCCTTCTTTTGTGTTGTTTCTCTTGTTTGATATACAAGAGACATTAGCAGCATGAGGCTGAGGTTGTGGATGATGGAGTTTAAGCTTCTATGTGGGATTTTGCTCTGATAGAATATGTAACATCGGGACATAGAGATAGAATTAGAACATGACATTGTTTACGATTTATTAAAGTATATATTTTGAAATTTTCAATTTTTATTCTTTGTAATTTTATTTACTATTTGAATTAAGGACATAAATGTGAATTCTTTATCACATGATTATTGGAATTTTCGTTTCAATTTTAAATATTTTTTTTATCCAATAAGATATTTCTTTTTTATTATTATGTATATTTATGTTGGAGTAGAGGATGTCACATTAAGTGATATCATCTTATTTTTTATTATGTATATATATGTTGGGGTAGAGGGTGTCACACTCCCCAGTCTTTATTCAAGTATTTTAGGTGTTGATCAACTGGCTCCACTATATATGACTGTCACTGGAACCACATTTTCGAAAATGCAAAGCAACAACTTAATTTGGATTTATGACAGCTATTTTTGGCAAGCCGGGAGAAGTACTCCTCCTCCCAAGGTTGCGCATGTGGCAACAGAGGTTGATACTATTTGCTGAATCTGCATGTAAAAATCCAGTGTCAAATATGGAAATCCAGGATCAAATATGTAGTGTACTTCTGTCTAGCAGTACTTAATGTAGAAATTATTTGTATTGGTTTTGGTTGTTTAATATATTGGTATAGTCACTTCCTTGGAACTTAAGTTTTGGTTGCCATGGCCTGTTTGTGATCTATCTATATTACCACTGCAGTAAATATGTATTAATACGCACCGCAATTTCCTTGAATTTGGCAGTCTTTTAATACATAGTGATAATTCAGACAATTTTTTCTATTCTAAAAACAAAATTGCAGGAATATCTCCAAAATTTCAAGTCAATTGAAATAAATTTCTGTGAGTATACTTCAAATGAAGGATGATACCTTCTATGATAATGCATTAATTGATGGTCGAGAAGCGAAAACTTTTTTCAAGGAAGTGCATTAGAAATTTGATCGCAAAATTTCAAGTCAGCTGTACTAAATCCACTTTTACAAGCCCCACTAGCTTCTTTATAATTTATAACAGAAGTTAACTCTTAAAAAGCATCCAAAATCTAACTCAATATTCATGAACAAACATTAAATTACATTACACTGCAACAAGTGATTCTTAGAAACCATTCAAGATTGTACTTCTTCACTGCCTTAGCTGGCAATCGTGAAACCAACCCAAACAAGACTAATTGTTTTAATTATCGCTGCGTGCTGCATAATATGTCTGTACCACAGTGAGACCTAGCAGCACGATAGCTGCCAACACTCCAATGAGTTTCCAAACCGTAGGGATATGTTCCTTGATCAAAATGCTGTACCAATTTTTCCAATAGAAAAGAATAATCGCAAAGAGACATCTGCACTGATGCCAAATTACAATAGGCCATTTTTTCAACATAGTTAATAGAGTCGTTGTCGTGTATTTGTTCAACTTGGCACAATCTTCGCTATAACTCGAATCCATGTGTTCAACTCCCTCACAGATCGTATGAAACAGCTTCAGCAAATCTTCATTACTTTTCTCGGATTCATTGACTAAAACCCCGACATGCTCAAGCAGTTCAATGTCATGGGGACAACAAATCAAACCTTGGAAGAACAATGCATACGAAGTCAATTTGCATCTGTTCCCAATCCTGCTTTGCTCCCAGGCGATCAAGTTCCTCCATTTGACTTCCGTTGACTTCTTAATACGCAGCTGAGGAATCTCCAACACCCCATCGTCGTTGTTGAATTTTATCTCAAAGTCAAAGTTATCAAAAAACTCAAACTTGTTCAAATAATCAGCATAATCAACATTGCTTCTTTCCGCGGGTTTTATTTTTATTCCATTAGCTCGAAGCCTCGTAGCACAACACTTCAACTCTCGCCGCGCGTGCCTCGTTTCGTGTCTCTCCTCTTGGTTTGTTATGGACAAATGAACAAGGTGAAGGAGGTGAGCCACGCCAGCTGTAGGAGTAATCAAAGGGTAGCCAAGAGCTCCCAATGCAAGTTCAGCAACACGATGATCTTCCTCACTGGGAACATCACAGGGGAAGAGTCTCCTATACAACTTCTTGAGAACAATGAAGGGTATTTGATTCTCAAGCAACAACATGTCACTCAAAACAGACAATAGTTTCTCCTGGCTTTCGAATATGGGGTCATCATGGTAATGACTATGGACAACATAATTGTTGTCGCTCAAGGCATCCATGTACTTGCTAAGCCTGATTAGAAATTCCAACAAGAAAAGACCATCCAGTAGCATTATTTTGGCCAGCTCGTGTGGTTCGGTTTGGATGTTCCCTCCGTAGCTGGCACGGATTATGCTGTCTAACTCCAGAATGGTTGTGCCGCAAATTTTCAACGTAATTGGTCCCTGATCACTTTCCTCGGCGTTTTCGTTTTCCTGTTCTGGTCCCTGTTGACTTTCCTCGGCGTTTCCATTTTCTTGTTCTGGTCCCTGTTGACTTTCCTCGGTTTTTCCATTTTCTTGTTCTTGGGAACGTCCAAGAATATGCAACATGTAACTCCACTTAGGTTGTTCCATCAACATGAGATCGTTTTCGCCTTCGGATCCCCTGTGGTAGGGTCCAATGGAGACAACCTGGGGCTTGTATGCTCCATTGTTTGGCTTGCGAATTCTGTCTGGAACCTTGGAGATGCTGCATGACTGAACTTCTCTGTGAATTATACTACCCAACATCATTTCAATTGGAATCATCCAACTGGTGTTGTCAACATTGATAAGTTTTTGATAATCCATCTCAAAGATTAGATTTAGGAGTGCATATAATTCGCTGTTAGAGGTTCTTTATATTGTGCTGCCTAGGCCCCCAGAAAGTCGTTGTTAATGTTCGGGATAGAATGTGGCCAATACTCATCTCATTCTCGCGACTTTTTCACTTAAGATTTAAGAATTTTCATTTCTTTCCTCTGTTCTATTGTTTTTTATATGGGATGCACTAATGGATAACCTAAACACTAAAAAAAAAGCCTCGTGATAAAATAACTAACATAAAGGAAAGAATAGATTGGACACACTTGACTTGAGTCCTCAATAGTTAATTTTCCGTTATCTTTTTCGAGACATTTTGACCGTGATGATGGTGAAATTACCTTTAACACAACGGGAGGTCCCACATACGAAAATGCCAACTGTGGAGCAGTTGTTGGCCGAGGCTTTAAGACAAGGGCAGGTCTTCGGAGTTGTTTGGATGTGCAATGTATAAGAGGGGCTTACTTTTTTTTATATTATTATTTAAAAAATATAATTTGTTATAAATTTATATTATTTTAAAAATAGATTAAAATTATTATTTTTATATTTAAATATAAAAATGCTCTATAACTATAAAGTTCCGTTATTTTTTTATATATTATTATATTCATAAAAGAATAAAATATATTTTTAATTTTTGTAACACGTTTCGAAGTTTGGTTTTAGTCTCTAAAAAATATTGTCTTATTTTGACCTTTTTAATTTACAAATACACTATTTTTAATTTTCAAAATTATTTATATAACATTTTATGATAAACAATAGTACATAAGTAAATTGAATGAAAGTACCTTTTAAGATTTGTTAATTTTTTTTTAATGTAATAAAATATGTCACTTTTAAATTTTTAATTAAAGATTCAATACATCATTTTAGGAATCTTTAGTTATGTCCTTAAACTAAAAAGAGAATTGTAACCTAGTCTTTCAACTTTTAATATTTTTTAATTTAGTTCATAAGATTAGAATTTTGTTTATAAATAGTGAAATATAACATAATATTTTTTTATATCATACATGTACAATCTTATCAAATTATTATTTTATGTATTATCATGCAGATATAACATGTTTTAATCTATTAAAATACACTACTATAGAAGATAAATTTTACATAAGTTTTTTTAAGCATTTTACACTGGTTTTTGGAAACGATGTAGGTTAAGACAATGTAGAAAGTGTAAGACATATTTTACATCGATTTTATCAATAATCGATGTAGAAATGTGATTTTCTACGTCGAATTTGAAATCAATGTAGAATATGTTGGTTTTATCGATAACCATGTAGAATATGTTTGTAACGACTCGTCGTGGTTGTCACACTACGGAACAACACTAAATACTATTGGGAATATATACTGAAATAGTATAATAAAATATTTACAACACAAGTTGCTAATCAAGCAACCAACATCAACTAGTTATATACAACAAAAAAATTCATCTCCAGGCACCTCCTGTGGCCTCTAGCAGCTATCTCCCAACCTATCCCTGCCCTGCTCCCATACAACATATGATCATCACAGTCCAAACCACATGGAAACATGCAAGGGTAAGCTAGAGACAATAAACGACTCATAATAATTAAATATGCAACACAACTATATAATCATCTTCTCATCCGACACATAAAACAAACAACATATATATATTACACATCTTATCATGATTTCAACTTGATTCCACATATCAACATTGTATCAACACTTCAACGCAACTACTGTACAAATTATTGGAATAGTTATCATAATAACAACCAACACATGTATAAAAGAAACTTACAACATAACAGCGCTATCATCATTCTCAACAAGGTCAGCATGCAACACAATCACAGCTTAACAACAGAACAACATACATACAACTCATATCAACAACAAATCAATTCATCAACAACTTATGCGTCATCAAGCATTTCAACTCGGAGATCTCCTACAACGTGGTGAGTAGTCTAAGTGGCTAGGTCCTACCGAACCGACAACACAAAACCTTTTTGGGCTTGCTAGGTAAACAACAATTTGGATATCAATCCACAACACGATAACGGTTTCTCAGACTTTGCCACTTAAACAAGGAAATATAGTACTATGTTAGGATAGAACAACTAGGTTTAGGCCTACCACGCCATTAGCTAGCTCAACTAAGCCATCTATGGGATTAGCCTACCAACTATCCTCTAAATACTACAACCTTCCGATACTCGGTTAGGAACTAAGTTCTCGACTTTATACTTTACTCGAATTGGCCGCTTGTAATCGGTATAGATCGACTTGACCCCTATATCTTGGTTGCTTTGTACACGTGTGCCTCAACCTTGCCCACACACGGGATCAACTAAGTTCTAGAGGAGAATAACACAACGGCCACTCCAAGGGACAACTTCCCAAGGAGGGTTTTTCAACAAATTGGGCTCTTAGAGCACACAACTATCTCAATCCACACAATGGATGAGCAACTTCGAAAACATCTCTCCTAGTCCTAGTGATCAACAGATAATCATCACAGCTTAATCAGCTTACAACACATCAGCAGAACTCAACTCAATAACTTAAACAACACACAACTCATCTGCACTATTTTAACAACAAATCTTAACAACTCTACAACTCATTTCCTCTTTAATCAACTTTCAATCAACTTTCAACTTAAACAACATGATCAACTCACAACTTTAACAACACAGTTTATCAGCACAACTCATCTGCATTATTTTAACAACAAATCTTAACAACTCTACAACTCATTTCCTCTTTAAGTGACACAATTATCATCTCATTAGCTCAATTATTAGCTCTTGTCAACTTTAGTCAACTTAACATCTTATTAGCTCAACTCATAATTTACAACTCATTCGTACAACCATCAACATACAACACGACATGTGAACCACACAACCTGATTTTCAACTTGAGCAACATAGATTTACTACAACTATCGCATATAACTAAATAGCATATGCACAAACACAACTTTTATCATTTCATCATATTTCACAACATTAAATAATCCACACATAAATATAGCAACTTTAGCAACATACCATGTATTCACACATTCTCTATTTGGCACAACTACTCATTTAATTTACAACACTATACTCAACATGCATCTCTTTATTTCATTTCCTACTCATCATACCTCTTAATGTAATTATACAACTTCATACAACTCAAAATAAATCTCAAATTCAACATAAAATCAACCATGCATCAAAAGCCCCATTTTTTCCAAAATCCCAAAAAATGAGAAAGTTCACAAATCAATTAATGATTCTCAACATTCTTACTCCATATGAGTTTCTAAACTCACATATAAACAAACAATATACAATCTAGCTTCTCTTACCTGGAGATTGACTCTAAAAGTCAAGAATCTGAGAAGAAGAAGAAGAAGAAGAAGAGTATCTCCAAAGCTTGACTCTTGAACTTCAATCCTCCAAAGACAAGCTCTCTAGTCCAGGGTCCTTATCTCTAGAACTTCTCTCTAAAACTTCTATTTTTCCTCAACTGCACCCAAGTCCTATTTATAGAAATTCAAAAGGGGCCAGAACGGCCCGTTCCGAATTCGGAACGGCCCGTTCTGGGCTCCTTCATTGTGAGCAAAATTTACATGCAGAATGGCCCATTCTGAAACCAGAACAACCCGTTCTCAAATCAGAACGACCCATTCCAGAGTTCAAGTTTACTCATAATGACCATTTCAGAACGGCCCGTTCCAGTCTAAAATTTATAGGTCAATTTAGTAGTCGGAACGACCCGTTCCAGTCTGGGAACGGTCCGTTCTAGGCTACTAAATTACCCACATTTGGGCTTTCTGAAACTTGCTACGTTACAATGTTGGTTCTATCAAAAACCATGTAGAATATGTAATATTCTACATCACTTCTATTGGTGGTTCTATCGGTAACAACTTTCATGGGTTATCTACGGAAAAATTTCCATAGATAACATTATCTACGAATTTTTCGTAGAAAACCTTGGTGGGATATAGGACAAAAAAATTTATGTTCTAAGCGATGTAAAGAATATTTGGTAAAAAATAAATATTATTAAAAATTTTCATTTTAAATTTTTTATTTTTATAAATTAATGATGATAAAAAATAACATACTAATATCTAGTTTTAAATTTGATATGAATAAATAAAACAAGGATAAATACATTTTTTGAATTTTATATCTTAGATTTAAGATGAATAAATATATTAAGTTAATTAATAATTTATTTAAAATGTTAAAATTTAATTTATAAAAATAATATTTTAAAAGAGAAGTGTTATAAGAACACAGGTATAACTTTTACTAAGTATATACACACTCAATAAATTTATATTAAATGTGAATTTTATAAATTCAATCGTTAGATTGAAAGTTTTTTTCTCTCAGATCATATATACAAAATTTTATATGAATTCAAGATGATTTGATACTTCATTCTTGTAAAATAAAATTGACGTAATATATACATTTCATAATATATTAAAATATGAGCACTTTGATTACCTTCAAGTTGTTGTTCAATTTTAACAAAACTTGATATAAACATATAAAGTGATATGAACTTTCAATCTAACGGTTGGATTTACAAAATTCACATTTAATATAAAGTTATTGAACAGTGTAATACTTAGTAAAAGTTATACCAGTGTTATTATAACCCTTCTCATTTTAAAATATAAAAATTATTATTTAAACTTTTAAATTTTTAATAGATAATTTAAATTTTATCATAATATTAATTTTAAATAGAAATAAATAGATTTTTAATTATAAAAATAATTATATATATATAAAGATTAATTAAATATAATATAATTATTATTAGTAATATAATTATTAATTATACATATTATTATATATTATAACGGTCTGGACACATCGAAATGAGAAAGATCCAAAGATAGTATAAGTTGATATTGTATAGTTGAGGATGACTTAAATGAATTAATTTGTGCCACCTATACTAACAACATGCATCTGCTTTTTGGTAGCTTATCTCATCAGAACTCCACAGTTAAACATGCTTGACTTGGAGTAATATAGGGATGGGTGACCTTCTGGGTAGTTTTCAAAAATTGTGTAATTAAGGACAAAACAAGCTGAAAAGTGAAGTATTGTGAAATAGAATCCTTGAGAGGCCAAATATGAGTGTTTCGTAGCGATCGAATTTGCGACGTCTATAAAATTTAATAAAATAAAAAATAAATCTTTAGCAACCGATTTAGCGACCGATTTATTCGATCACTAATTTGGTCCCCATACACATCAGCGACCAAAATCATTGCAACCATTTTGCGACCAAAATTTTCGGTCGCTAAACCAAAATTTTTAGTCGCTAAATAGAGATCAAAAATTTTTCAATTACTATATAACTTTGTGACTAAGTTTTTTGTGACTACTTAAATTCGGTCGTTAAGGTAAATAGCGACCGATTTTAACAATTTAGCGACCGATTTTGGTGGTCGCTAAATGCAATTTTTTTGTAATGTTGGTAGAATAGTTGCAAATACAAAAAATTCTATAATATGATTTTTGGTTTGAAAACAGAGATAGGATTTGGTAGGAGAAGAGAAAATGGGCCTTAGTGACTCACGTTGAAAAACAACAATTGAAACATAGGGATTCACCAGCAAAACCTAAGTTTTCCTTTGATTGAGTTTCACCATCTATCAAGGAGAGCACAAGGAGAATGATGTGATTGATCTTGGGTAGCACGATAATCGTCGGGGAGAGTGCGAGAAAAGATACTGTTGTCCGTTGGCTTCCTAAGTAGCACAATGATTGTTGACGAGAGCATGAGGAAAGGGATTTTCATCCCTCACGAGGGTTTGGGTACTGCAATGAGGGTTTAGGGTCGAGAGTTTGAAAAGAGATATGTGCTCCCTAGGTAGTGCGCATCATTTCTACATCGGTTTTTAGAATATTTGATATTTACATCATTTTTATGTAAAACCAATGTAAATATACTTATTATTTTTATTTAATTATAAAAATGTCATCGTATTTTTATTTTACATCATTTTTATTGAAATCGATGTAAATATGGTAATGTAAAATAACATATTTCTAATAGTGATAGTATAAAAGTAATTTTGAAAAAGTTATAAAAATAAGATAAATTTATTATTTTCAACTGTATTAACAACTTTTTTTAATCTTGATGACTGAATTACTAATACGTATTATTTATATCATTTTTTTTGGGTAATGTAATATATTATTTATATATTATAATTCTAACAATATTTTATTCCACAATATTTATATACATAACAACCCATGATACCTCGTGATAATGGCAGAGCTTAAATTAATTATTAAGAGTGACCTAAATCAAGTCGCCGAAGATATAATTTAAAATCCCAGCACATGGTTTCACATAAAAAAATCCCAGCACATGGTTGCCTTTTACAACAACCAAGCGATAATGGAAGAGTTTATAATTAATTATTAATAGTGGATTGAATAAAAACACCAAATAAATGATTTTAAATCGCGCACATAGCTCGCATTGCAAATAATTACGATTAAAGTGAAGTTCATGGAAGGTGCATCAGCCGCCTGAACTTTGAATAAACAATAATAGCTTTTACGTTCCCATTTTGAATACAGGTTATAGGATCATAGTCGCTGAACTCAACCTACATTGGTTATAAAACATGCAAATACCCGCCAAATAAAATGTAATTAAGCGGGAATTAATTTCTATGGCGACGCGAAAAGAAGGAAAGAAAACGAGCAACAGTTCAAAGCCTGAAAATGATCAAGTTTCCCATATTTCTTCTCCTCCAGACTCTGCTCCCTCAATGGCCCCACGTACCAATCCCAAACCTAGAAGCATTGGTTTTGATTCAGCCGTTACTAAAAAACTGAAACATAATTCCCCCAATATGGGAAATAATAAAAAGACGAGGAAACCCTCATTGGATTCCTCTTCCCCCGCCAACGTAAATAGTAAAGAGACCATGCAAAATAAAGACGAAACTGACGGTGGTTCACCAACATCAGTACATGAAGCACACATCCAATCAACCTCTTTATCTGCTTTCCCCCTTGGTAAGCAAACAATTTAATTTTCTATCATTTGTAAAATTTACTTTTATATAGAGATATGATTCGTTAACTTGCTTCTTAAGAAAAATAGGTGGAAGAAAAAGAAGAGTGAGATGAGGTTTGGGGAGAAATTTGTAGATAATCTTAAACTGAATAGTTTTTATGCAATCTCTTTATGATATAATCAAGTGTTAATGATTTTTTTTTGTAAGTTAAAAAATTTATATGCATATCAAGTAGTAATTATAGTTGGAACCGTAGATATTTGGTAGTAGTGAATAACTGCTTAATACTTTCTCAATAGGAGAAAAAGAAGAAAACAAAGAGAGAACAAAAAAAAAAAAAAAAGAGAAAGAAAAAAAAGAGAGAGAGACGAGATAGAATATAGAAATAAGAGAGGGGGAAAGAAACAAGTGGAAGAGAGAAAGAAAAATAGATGGAGAAAGAAAAAAAAAAGTAGAAAAAGAGGAAAAAAAAAATATATATATATATATAGAGAAAGAGAAAAGAGAAAGAACATAAACTAGAGAGAGAAAAAAAAAAAGAAGAGAGAAAAAAATCAGAAGAAAGAAAACATATAAAAAAAATAGATGTGAGAGAAGATGTAGAAGTGAGGGGAAAAAAAATATGAAGAATTTGTTTGAAATGAAAATGAAATTTTTATATTTTAAATAATTAAATATTTTCATAAATTGTTAGAATTCAATTTAATTTTAATATTTTTTTATTCAAACAAATTATTTCAATGCAAAAAATTTAAAATTCACAAGAAAATAAATTATTTTCTTAAAATATCTCATGGAAACATACTATTAAAAAAAGTGTAAAACATGAAATTCAAATTCCAATTGTTGCAATTTTTAAGGATATTTTTTTCACTGCATTGTAATATATAAATTAATTTGACTAGTGATTGCCTTTTCTAAAAAAGAAATTGACTAGTATTTATTGTTGATAAGCAAGTTTTGAGAGATGAGTCTGAGTTGCTGCAATCATTGTGGAATACGGCAGTGGAAGAATCGTACGCACAACTTACTTCTGAAGAAATTTTCAAAGCAGTATCAGTTAACGTGGAACTCATAAAGAAACGTTTGAAAGAGTTATCAATGAAAAATACTGGGAAGGGAGAAACAACGAACAAGAACACAATAAAGGAAGGGATTGAGATATCTGAGGCAGTGTCTCTTTTGAAGTTGGAGAGAAATTCATTATTCTCTGAAATTGAGATGGCAGGGCAAAAGGCTCGAAGGGCAGCAACTTTGATGATTCAAGCACAAATGATGTCTAGCAAAGCAAGTGAACTACTTGCTCAGAGCAAAAAAATACTACAATCTGTCGACCTTTAAATATGTTTTATAACTATGATGTATGAATATTTGATACTATAATCCATTTATTATAAAAATATACATATAGGTATCTGTATTCATAGCATAATAAATGTTAATTATAACTTTGATTAAATTTCATAAATCATAACAAATATATAATTACAATTTTGCAAATTTAAATTAATTAAGAACAAAATTCTTGTACATAACTAAATTAATGGAGCTGCAAGTATGTTTTTTTTTTTTTTAATTTATGGGAACACTACTAGATTTTAATCCTTTAGCAACATTTTCTTATTTACATTTGTTAAAATGTTACTATATATTAAATAAATGTTATTTTGTAACACTTTTGAAAAATGTCATTATAAATAGAGTAACATTTTTTATTTCAATATTATTCTTTCTAAATGTTTTCAAAATCAAAGTCTCATATCGATTAAATTTTTTTTACATAAGTTATTTTACAACATTTTTTTTATAAAATGTTACTATAATTGCATCTAAAATCAAAGTCCTATATCGAGTTAAAAAAAGTATATTTCTCTTATATCTAATTGTAACCTATAATTAAAGTTCTACATCAAATAAATTAATCTCATAAAGAGTATATATACTCGTATAGTTATATTTAAGATAAATGAAATTTGATATTCTATATATAATTAGTGGTGATTAACTAAAAATGTCTTTCCCTAAAAACTTAGAACTCCTAGAATTTAGGAGACATAAAAATATAATAATTAATAGTAATATTTAAATTAAAATTAATTATTATTTTATAAAGTTAACAAAATCTTGGCAACATTATTAAAATGTTACAAAAAATTATTAAAATGTTACAAAAATACTACTTTGGTAACATTTCAAAAATGTTACTTAATTATGTAAAAATGTTATTAAAAGTCTTTAGCAACATGAACTATATACAACATTTAATAATATGTTGCTAAAATCAAATTAGCAATATTTATACATAATTAAGTAACATTTTTCAAATGTTGCTAAATACCATTTATGTTGTAGTGGAAATAATGATGATAATAATTGCATTTCATGAGTTAGACGGTATGTGGTTTGTATAGATAAAGATAAAGGTGGAATGAGAGTGAAAGATATAGTATCATTTAACAAAACACTAATTGGAAAGAGGAGGTGGAGAATGTTATTAGAAAAAGAAACACTTTGGGGTTAAAATATTAGAATCAAAATATGAAATAATTATAAGACATGTTCTTACTCTAGATCAAAAGCTTATAGGTTCTCAATGGTAGAAATATTTGTTTAAAACTGTAAATTAATGAAGTAGGGGAGAGACAATGATCTAAGAATCACATTTATGTGTATGTTAAGAATGAGAATAAGGTTTTGTACTAGGAGGACAAGTTGTTGGTGCATGATCATTTGTGCCAATTAATTCTCAAGTTGTATATTTACTTTTAGAAAATAAGTTTAACTTAGTAAGAGATCTTGCTTATTGGCTTGATAATTGTTGGCTTTAGAATTTTTCCTTTGAGAAGGGTATGTTTAATGGAATGGAAACAAACATCCTTTTATGATTTTTTTTTTTTTGTAATTTGCTCAATTTCTGTTTCTTTTTCTACCAAAGCATCAAATAATTGAATATGGAGTGTTGCAACTATAGTTGATCCACGCTTAAGCAAGGTCAGGGGTTCGAATCCTGCCTTGTGTATGCAGCCGCGTTAAATCTTGGGATCAACTATCCTACCCTTTGATGTGCCTCCAACGTAGCGAGGAGATTAGTCTCTGTCAGCGGTGGATACTTCAGGAACGAACCAAAAAAGAGTATATTTCTTAATTAGAGATATGTATATTGTTCCTATTTATCTTGTGTTCAAATTCATTTGGAAAATTAATGTATTGTCTAAGATTATTACATTAGTTGGAGGTTGTTCCATGATATAAGAATCAACGATAAAAAAAAAATTTAAGCAAAAGGAATGTGATGGCTAGTCATTGATGGAGATATAGTTTTTGCTTACAGGGATGTCATTATGTAGAGGACGACTGTTTGTTAATTATGTAACTTCTGTACGCATCCACTTACAGACAATATATGTCAAGCGAGTTTGTTATGTGAAAATTGATTCTGGAAAACCAATTCCAGAGCGTGATTAATAGGGTTTAGGCATATTATATATATACCCGGTGAATCAAAGTCTCTGATCATACGGTAGTATTGGTTAAATTGGATAGTGGCGTTTGTAATTGAGTGTCATTTCTTGGCTGATTATATATATATATATATATATATATATATATATATATATATATATATATAAATGTATAGATATTTTTATTTTCTACCACCAGTGAGCGAAACCAGATTCAATATTTTAAATAGGTTATCAAGTTATAATTTTTAAATAAAAAACGTGATTAATAGATAATATCTCACTAATAATAATTAGCTAAAGTTTTCAAAAAAACATTAATGGTTAATAAAATTTGAAGATGCTTTCCATCGGTAACATAATATATATATATATATATATATGTAAACACCAATTTTGTTCCAACAATGTTCCTAATAATCTCTTTCACAAAAATCTCCAAATCAATTATTCAAAAATAAATGAACAATATATGTATAAAGTGATTAATCATATCTTCTTCCCTCCAAAATATAATACAAAATAAAATAACAAAAATGGAAAGAAATAATAAAGTCAAGGAATGCACAAATGAGACAGAAAATAAAACCAAGTAAGAATCCGGAAGGCACCATTTTGACTTTAGGAGCCAAGGCCTTTCTCTTGTGTCCCTGCACTACTCTCATTCTCATACAAAGTGGTGCAAATCTTGTTCTGTAACTGAAAAGGCTGTCTAGGCTATCTGTGTTGTCTACTTGCAATACTCCAACCACAATAGACAAGCAAGGAGCCTCACGCTCTCTCAAGAGGGATTATTCTCCTTCTGATTGAAAAAAATTTTTATCGAGACAAGAGGAAAAGAGATAAAAAGGGGAACTTCATGAGTGCAGAGGAGACACAACCCATGGTTCGTCTTTTAAAAGGGGGAGGAAGGATTGAGAGGGGGGACCGGGAGGAGGAGAAAGGAAAAGGACTGGTAGCGGGGTAGAGACCATTAAGCAGGGAAGAAGAGACCCATCTTTCGTGCGACGTGGTATGATTATCTAGCTTTCCCCTTCAACGTGCCTTGCACTGTTTATGCGATTTTCAGGCTTCTTCCTTTTGTGAATCAGGAATTTAGTAAAACTGGGATGTGCCATTTTCGTGTGCTTATTGTTTGTTTGTTAATACATAGTAGTTCGCTTGGATTTTAAATTGGGTACTTCGGATTCTTCTTTTTGTTTTTTTGTTTTCTTTCTTTTACCTTTTGAGTAGACTGTGATTGGATTGCTTTGAAATATTTCTCTTTGCGTTGGCAGTGATTTCCCACATGGATTTGACGTGTGTAAGTGGAAGTAAGGTGCGTAATGATGCTTTTCAAAAAAATGGTGCCTAATGAGATTTTTTATTTGCAAATAAATTTCGGTTGATGGTGGAAATCCTGGTGCCAACGTCATTCAACCAAATGCATTTTAATAGTCAACTAACAATGTGGCCTCCAGCATATACTATTGTTAAAGAGTTTAGATTTTTTTGAAATTTTTTAGCTGGATCAAAATGATATAAAAAAAATTATATAAAAAATTTGAGTTTGACATTTAATTAATACTTTTAGTATCATTATGTCTGAAAATGATAATACAGTGTTTGAAATAATAATAGTAATAATAAAAATAGTCACTATTATAATAATAATGATAATAGTAATAATAATTTATTTTTTATAATATCTATCTTTTTTAAAAAAAGATTATTTTTATGTGGTATCTCCTTAATCTTAGATGATGATATTTATTTTCTTGTTTTAACAAAATTAGTCTAATTGATTTTATTTGATTAAGTTATTTTTTATAAAGGTGCTAGATATTTATAATAATCAGAACAACAATAATAGCAATTACTGTAATATTTCTATTATTAATATTAGTATAAATTATATCTATAGAAAAAAGATTATTTGAATGTGACATTCCTTTAATCTTAAAACTCAAGGATGTAAGTTATGACAACTTATTATCATTATTATTTTATATTTAAAAAAAACAATTAATTCAAAATATGATTAAAAATCAAAATATAATATTATAATATTCAATATAAATATTTGAAGTATTAGTATTAAAAATTTTATTGGAAGAATGGTTAATTAGATGTGACATCTTTTTGACCTTTGAATTTAAAGTACAAGCTGCTGTGACAGCTTATCTTTAAATTTTTTCTCAAAAAAAACAAAAATGTCCAATTAATAAAAATTTTAACATCATAACAGCAATAATTGTAATTAAAACTTTATTGAATTGACTTTGGTGTACACCTTAGTCAATTTTATATTTTTAGGGTGAATGAGCTGAGATAGTTAAAAAATCCTATATTTAAGAAAAATAAAATTTAATTAAAAATATCAACACACAAATATTTTCTACTAAAGAACTACGTGACTCTGATTCTTCATTACACATGAAGATACGTAGGAGCAAGAACTAAATCTTGTCGAGCCAAAAAATAAAAAATATATTATTTTCTTTTTTATATAACAATAATAATTTTAACCTTTTTTAAATATATTGGTTAAGTTAGTTTAATAAAATATATTTAATCATTTTTGTGAGATAAATATTTTATAAATTATAAATAATTAGTTTAATTAATTAAAGGTAATCGTCTTAAGACGAACGTTGTGAGGTGCTAATACCTTCCTCACACGTAATCGACTCTTGAACTCAAAATTTGGTTTTCGTAGACTATTTTTCTACTTTATGGTTTTTCCAATGTTTATCCGTAAAAAAAAAATAAAAAATAACATTGGTGGCGACTCTTCTTTTTTCAATTTATTTTTTGTCGTCCCGTCGCGACTGAGGTTGCTACAATATATATATATATATATATGCCACTTTTAATAAATACATTTCTCTTCTCAATTTTTTTAAAAAAATCCTAAATACTCTTTTAATTATTCATTTTTAAAATAAATTTTACTTCCAAATGTTATCTTCTTTGTTCACTACTCTTTCTTGACTCATTTTCTTCTATCACTTCTCTCTAATTATTATTTGGTTTTTTTTATTTCTTCTTAATTTTTTTTCAACAATCAAGATACTCACTAGTCATTTGTACTGCTCTTAATTTAAATATTATTTTTCTTTTTTTACTTTTATCTTCATCATTTTTAACCTTAATTTGTTTGCTCTATATCTTTAATATTGTATACATTTAATATAAGTTTATAGGTTTAAAAATGTCATTTATGAAGACATAATTCATTGATTTTATGATAAATAACTGATTCAAAATAATATATTTATTATTATTACTGGAAACTAATTTTTTGAATTGTATTTTTATTTTAAAATATATTTTTTGAAATTATTTTTTTCGAAAAGTATAAATTTTCAAAAATTGAAGAGTATTATTTGGTAGGAAAAGAAAGTCAAGAAAGCATATATTTGAAAGTGTATTTAACAAACATTCATAATAATATTAAAATAAGTAGCAGTTATAGCATTATTTTTGAATTCTAAGGTCGATACAACCAGTTAGACAAAAAGAAAGAAAGAATTCTTTAATAATTAACAAACAGATGAACAAAATAATTTTATAACCAACCTAATTTATACAATCTGATTTTTCAAAATGTTATTTGTTTATTAATTTTTGCTTTTTAAATTCAAAATTTATCATAATGGAAGTGAAGGTTGTAACTTTATTACTATTATTACAATCACCATTACTATTTCGATTATCTTGAAATGAAAACAAATAATGGTAAAGGGATAAGAGAGGGAAAACACACGCGTCTCATATGAATGCCCAGTCTCGGGCGCCTAAGGAACTTCTTTTCCGTGCCTTTAATTAATCAAGCAGTCGACAAGGCCTCAAAGTAATAACATTAATTAGCCGGAACAGCAGACAGTCTCAGTTGTTTTCGAATAGACGCACTAGGAATTGAAGATTTAAGAGGATTACTAATAAGCACATTCTATTAGCAGGATAAAGCGAGAGATATTAAATTAACAGATTTCACTTTTACTGATTAGCTGGTTAATCCAATGTAACATCCATTCTTTAGTTCACGAACTGAAAAATTCTTTGCTGAGATCTCCCCTATTGTTTCGAGAGCAATAGTCACCGAATAACAAACTAGAAAAAATTTAACTAAAAATTTAAATAGAACTATTTAGTAAATCTTTACCAACATTTTATATAAATGTCAATAATAGTATTAGTAATTTTAAATACACTAATCATTATTTAATTACTAGTAAAAAAAAATAGTAATCATTTATATGATTGCTAAAGAACAAAATAATGACTACAAAAGACTAACTCTCATGAAGTGGTAGAAGAACTTCTTGAAAAGTTGCATTTGTGATGTCTGGAAATGCATGGAGACTACAACACCATCTCCATCTGAGCTTCGAGTAATCATTGCCCTATCCTCTTGAGATACATGTGCTAAACCAAAATGCACAGGCTTTCCCCAACCAAAATCTGCTTCATACACTGGCATGCTTATCCAGCTTGTGAGAAGAATGTTATGACTCCCAGAATACGGGACACCCTTATGTTGTTGTCCTTGTCCATTGAAAAAAGAACTTATGTAATCCAATTGCTCTTGGCCTAAAGTTGAACATAATTGTGACCTTATATACTCATTTGTAACCACATAAACTGCTTCCCTTATCTTTTGAGAAGCATGACATAATGGGTTTGATATGATATCTCCCACACAACATTTAGGTGTCACTGTTTTTGCCAAAGCATTTCCAAAATAATTCTGAGGGAGAGGTGGAATCAATCTATTGCGAATATCAACACTAAATCGAACTAGAGTTGGTTGGTTCTCACCAATTTCACGAGCCTTAGATGCACATCTCCATATATGAGCAGATATAACTTCAAATGTGCTATAAGGTCTTGCCCCTTCTTTCATAGATTGATTGTTGGCCATTTTCAGCTTCTTCACTTGGCTTGATGTGAGTTTCAACAGTGCAGCACTTCTTTTGTTTTGCTCTATTCCTGCTGGTATTTTTGGCACAGGCTTCCACTCTGGGAGATCAACGCTTGGAGCTGATTGGTTCGGTAATTTTAGTAGTTTTCGATCAAGAAATGGTATTTCATTAGATTCTGGTGTTTCTCCTCGAGCTAACTTTGCCCATGTGTTGATGAAGTGAGTAAGGGCAATACCTGTTGGGAACAAAGAATTTCAATTTTAAACGATATCTTAAAAATTTAAATTTAAAAATTTGAATTATTTTTCAACAATACCATCAGTCAAAGGATGAGACACTACAACTCCAAGGGCAAGGCCTTCACCACCATGGAACTTTGTTAACTGCAACAACAGTAGGGGAAGCTCCTGCATAGGTTGAGTATAATCAACTTCTGGAACAAGTTCCTTGGTGGACTCGGAGGGAGAAAAGTCTTTATAGTCCCCAAATCTGTTGGTGGTTTCAGCTTCAATCAAAGTCACTCCCTTTGCGTTACAATCCACTTCCATTCTACCACTTTCTGTCAATCTCAATCTACCAGCTATTGGATAGTAGGGCACTAAAATCTTGCTAAGAGAATTCTTCATCGTTTCAATGATGTCCCCACTGTGTTTTGCTTTGTAAATGTAGATTGTGGACACATGACCTAGGTGCCCGATTTGGTCACTATCGGATAGCCATAACGGTTCCATGGGTGTTGGTTAATTGGGAGTGACATTATACGAAGCTACGATAGTTGTCATTTTTCTGCTTGAAGGATAGGTGCAGGAGCTTAATTTCTTATGCAACATGCAATATATAAATTAAAAAAAAAAAAAAAAAACAAAAACCCTATGGAGTTTACTTTTCATATTGTACAGCGATTTGCATATATTCCACGACACTCATACATTATATATTATATATCATGTGAAATCATGCATGACCCGTTGGTCAAATATATAGGAGAATTTAAAATCTACACGTTTTTCACTAAAGCTGAGTTTATCATCAACAACTTGTTATATTATTAGCCACGGAAAGATTAAAAAAAGGGTTCACGAGAATTGCGTGAACTCATTCTTTTTTATAACTAGTTAAATTTGTCATTATACTGATCCATATTTGATGTTTCAACAAATAACAGTGATTAATATGCTTGAAGATAGAAAAATGAATAAGTAAGAATCAAACGAGGGGTTAAGCGGAGGAAAACAGATTTGTGCAAATTATATATCATATAAATAGTGTTTACCTCTCTAATAATCTAATGTATAGCAAGGATTTTGCTTGAGAAAATTTAGCATAGAGAATGCGATAGTCCAAACAGGATGAAGAAACGGTGGAGCCCCCTGTTCACTGTTTCAGAGCCACCTGTCCTTAATTCACCATTCACTCAGTCCGGACACTAAGTGTATGTTTGATTAATGTGATGTTAGAAATATCTAAACGTCTGTTTCAGTGAAAGCAACGTCCTTGTTTTTAAAATTTTGCACCCAAAAGTAAAAAATCACCGTTATATTTAAAAAAAAAAAATGTATATTCAAACATGTTATAAGTCATCAGTCACCGAGTTACTAATTCAATTATATGATCATATCTCTATTAAAAAAATTAAATACTAAAGCAAAACCTAGGAATTATTTTAAAATTAAAAAAAATTATTAAAAATAATAAATTTAGGATAAAATTAAAATTTTAACCGGTACGCTTCTCAATTAAGAAGGTTACAGTAAAATTTTCATATATATATATATATATATATATATATATATATATATATATTTCAAACTTGTATATCTTAAGTAAAATTAAATCAACCGACAAATTTACCATTACAACAGATTGACAGATCACAGACAACTCCGCAAACATTAATTAATAGTCTACAACCTACAATTATAAGTTTACAACAAAGCAATTAACAGCCTACAATAACAAATGAGCATTGCAAAACCTAAGTCACAACAGAGAAACTAATTTAGACATTTCGAAACAATCAAATCAGTTAAAATGGGAAACGAAATCACTTACCTACAAAATCTTCCAACACTGGGGTGGTACCTGCAAAAGAGACTCCGATGCTAAAGTTAGGGTTTGTATGAGTATAAGTCCCATATATATAATGCACGTACCTTGGTGTGATTCAGGGTTGTTTTTGGGCCTAGGGCTTGAGATAAGATATAATAAGATTAGATAAAGGACCTCGTCTGGAGCGAGATCCACTGAGATCCGTTATGATCTGTTCTAACACCGAGCTGATGTCACATAGCGCGTGCCCGAGATCATCTTCCGTCGTGGTATTGAGCTCGGAGCTCGGTTTCACAGATCAGATAGTACATTAGTCCCCCGAGCTCCGAAGACCGTAGGTCGAGGAGTTGAGACTAGGCTCATTGGATGGCTATGACCCTTTGCGCGCGTGCACTCGTTGAGTTGCTATGTGTCGTAATTGGTCATTTCCTGAAACGTGCGAATGACACGTTAATGGGGATGACGGTTACACAATGATGAATTGTTTTTATCATGATGGCTTTTGATTTATTGCACCGTCGGATGTACTCCCGGGTTGACACGTGGCGCGTTCACTTTGAATTTGGGGGAAATCCCTTTTTCTCTTTCCTGTGTCTCTTCTTCTTTCACTCTGTTTGTTTTTCGTTGTTTCAACTTCTTGCGCACTTCTTTCCTTTTGCTCTCATCTGCCCTCCATCTCCTGCTTCTTGGCTTTCTTTTTTGTTCCCAACTTTCATTCAAGCCTTTCTCTTTCTCTAATGGCTGGTGGTTGCGGTGCCAGTTCTTCTGCGCCTGCTAGGGGCAGGGCGCGTGGTAAGGTGGTTGTTATTGGGTGAATTGCTACTGAGAGTATAGATCCGCCTTCGCCCAAGGATTCGGAGCTAGGCGTCCCTGGTTACAACTGGGTCAAGCGCGAAATGGCTAAGGGTGAGAGTGTTTTCAAATCATTTCTGGAAGTTAATGCGGTTTGGAGGACGCACAGGGTTTGCGACCGTTCTCTCTCACGGATGATCCGGCTGGAGCCCTGTCCTGCTGGCGAGGGTGTGTTCATGGGGAAATCTACTGACTCTCCCCATTTTTACGTTTACCAATGTTTCTTCAGGGATCTGGGTGTTCGTCTTCCTTTTTCCCCATTTGAGTGCGATTTTTTAAACTACGTCAATGCGGCTCCTACCCAGATACACCCCAACAGTTGGGGCTTTCTGCGGGCCTTTCAGGTTCTTTGTGCCGTTTTGGGGATAGAGGTGTCCCTTCGGGTATTCCTCCACTTCTATCAGTTGAAGCTGGGCGCTCCTCCTTATAGCGTTCTTTCCTTGAATGGGGGTAAAGATGGGGGTTTGTTTACCCTTTACTCCCAATCTTACAAGAACTACAGGCAGGAATTTTTTTGGGTTGCCCTGGTTGGTGTCGACCCTTTGGAAGATGGGGGCTTTTATTTTGGCGGGTTGCCACGGTTTCTTTTCTACTGGTGTCTTGATCCGTCTGATTTTAACGGAGTGGACCCTTCGCAGTTGACGGCTTCGGAGGCAGCCGTCATTGAGGATCTTAAGGTGCTTCCCCGGCCTCTGGACTGTAAGCTCATTCTGTCGCTGGAGTACTCGGAGCACAGGGAGAGGGGTTTGGAGAGTGAGTACTCTGCATTTCAGTGATTTGCTGGGTTTCATATAATGTCATCTTTGTTGATGTGCTCTGTCTTTTACTTGTAGGTATTATGGGGAGGAACTTGTGGCGCGAGTTGAGGTGTCGCTACAATGTTACCGAGCTCAGGGTTTCCGAGCCCCAAGAGGAGGAAGTCTCCCCCTTGAAGCTCAACCGTAAATGGAAGAGGGGTGTGCCGGAGGTCGGGGGGACCTCTGCTTCCCGAAAGGCGGAGGAGGTTGCCTCCACCGTTGCCAATGCTGAGGCGATGGATTTGACTGGGAGTCCCCCGCCCGAGGAGGGTGCTCAAGAGGTTAATGGGGAGGTACCGGCGGCTACTGAACCTCCAGTCCAGCCTGTTGGGGTGTCCGCCCAAGCTGTTGATCGGGTGGCTAGGGCTACTGTGGTGAGAGTCGTGAATTATTGTCTTCTCTATATTTCCTTTCACTACTCTCCAATTTTCTGATCCAAGGTTGTTGGTTATAGGAGGGGTCTGTCCCCGAGATGACTTCTCGAGTTGCCAGGCAAGTCGCCCGAGGTGTCGAGGTAAGCAGTTTACGTCTGTGGCCTTTTATGCCGCTCCCTGGTTCCTCTCCGTAGTGGAGGTTTAACTTGTGTTTTTCTTTCTTTTGTTAGGCGAGCAAGGTCACCGAGGTTTCTGATACTCCAAGGTCAGGAGGAGCTGCGGGTGATGTCCCTGGCGCGGGGCCGAGGGCCTCTACGTTGGCCGATGCTCGTGGAAAAGGAGCCAGCTCAAAAGTTTCAACCTCGGGTCCAGCGACAAGGGGCCCTCCTAATCGCCCGTATCTTGCGTATCGTTATGGACGGGAGGGCGCCCCGGTTCGGCTGGAGCACGTGAGTGCATCAGAAGAGGTTGACTCCTTGTGGAGTGCTGCGGTGACTCTGGAGAGGTTTCTTCCCACGGGGTCTCTGAGCGTAGCTGACCAAGCCATGATCGAGTCGAGTCGGCTGGGCCGATGGGGGGCTTTGATGCCACTCAGGTCTTCCTGCAGTGAGGCATGGCCATTGTGGACCATTGGAAACACAAGTGGTCCAAACAGCAGGAAGACATGACGAAGTTGAAGGTCCGAGTTCAACTTCTGCAAGAGGAGAATAAGGTTCTGTCTGCTGCCCTTGGTGAAGCGAAGCTGCAGGGGGCCGAGCTTCAAGCCACAAGGGGGGACCTTGTTAAGGTTTAAGTATCGTTGGAGGCCGCTCTACGTTCCAATGAGGATTATGCTGGCCAGGTTTGTTCCTTGGAAAATGAGGTATCATTTCTGAGGGGCGAGCTTGTGTCGGTGTCTAAGGAGCGTCTCTGTGACGCAATTATTCTTAGCAGCAAGGAGGAAGAGGTGGCTGTTTAGAGGAAAGACCTGTCTGTGTTGGAGGCCGAGAAGGCAGCCTTGAAGCAGAGGCTTGAGGAAGTTGAGTGTTCCCTATTGATGGAGCATAAAAGGGGGTTCCTCAAGGCTGTCTGGCAGGCTAGACTCCTTGCCCTTGGTTTTGACTTTTCTAGTATGCATGTAGAAAAGGTCGTTCGCTTTGGGAGGTTGGTCAGGGAGGACGACGTCGAGGATAGTTCTAGTGAGAACGCCTCTATATAGTACATTTTGCTGTATTTGGTTTTTTCGTATGTGTATTGAACATGATTCTTTTGTACACACGTGCTTTTTTCTGCACCTTTGCTTTTTGCTCGCTGAGGTTCAGAACCGAGTCCAGTCTCTTGTTAAGTAGCGTGTTGTGAGAGTTTGTACTCGCCCGTAGGTAATAGTGTCGGAGTTCGGATTTAAATTCGAATGACTCGAGGCTCGAGCTCGACCTCGAACGAATAGGTTAAGGTTCGTGTCCGACCTCAAATAAATGTGTTGAGGTTCGTACTCGACCTCATATAAACATGTTAGGGTTCGGGCTCGACCTCAAATAAATGTGTTAAGGTTCGTACTTGGCCTTAATTAAGTGTGTTAAGGTTCGTATTTGACCTTAAATAAACATGTTAGGGTTCGTACTCGACCTCAAATAAATGCGTTACAGTTCGTATTCGACCTCAATTAAGTGTGTTAAGGTTCGTACTCGACCTCAAATAAACGTGCTAGGGTTCGTACTCGACCTCAAATAAATGCATTACGGTTCGTATTCGACCTCAATTAAGTGTGTTAAGGTTCGTACTCGACCTCAAATAAACATGTTAGGGTTCGTACTCAACCTCAAATAAATGTGTTACGGTTCGTATTCGACCTCAATTAAGTGTGTAAATTATGGGGTGCTGTAGGGAGGATATAAGTTGGATGGAATGAGTCATTTTATTGATCATATATTTGCGCCTCGTTAAAAACCCTCTCAGCCAAAACCCATTTTTTATCTTTTGGGACAAAAGACTGAGGTGGGAAAAGAGTGCACAGTTCATTCATACAAAACTTAGCTGAAGTCAAACTTGAGATGCATAGCATTCCAAGTCCGCGGTATAGGTTTCCCGTTGAGTTCTTCCAGCCTGTATGCTCCATTTTCCAAGTCTTCTGTGACTCGGAAAGGGCCACCCCAAGTGGGTGCGAGTTTCCCATCTAACGTGTCTTTTCTTGCTTCGCCTAATAGTCGCCATACCAAATCACCTACCTGGAAGGAGCGAGGTTTTACTCGGGTGTTGTATCTTCGGGAGGCGCAGATCTTGCAGGCTTTCTTATGGATTTGAGCTACGTCTCTAAGCTCGTCCACTATATCGAGATCGGCTGCCAGTTCTTGGGCATTCTGTTTGCTGTTGAAGGCTTGGCGTCTATGGGATGTTTCGCAGACCTCTACTGGGATCATTGCGTTGGTTCCGTAGGTCAGCCTGTAAGGTGTCTCTTGTGTGATTGATTGAGGGGTGCAGTGGTACGCCCAGAGGATGCTGGGGAGTTGGTCTGGCCACTGTCCTTTGGTGTTTCCTAATCATTTTTTGAGCTCCCAGAGTATGACCTTGTTGGCAGCTTCGGCTTGGCCGTTAGTCTGGGGGTGCTCCACTGAGGTCACAAGATGCTTGATCTTGAGCTCATGGAGGAAATTCTTGAATTCTTGTGCTATGAATTGCCGACCATTATCGGTAACTAAGGCTTGAGAAATTCTGAACCTGCAAATGATGTTCTTCCAGGTGAATTTCCGCACATTCTCGGTGGTGATTTTGGCGAGCGGGCATGCTTCAATCCATTTGGTGAAGTAGTCGATTGCTACTAGGAGGAATTTTAGTTGGCCTTTTGCAGGGGGGAATGGTCTGAGGATGTCCATTCCCCACTGGGAGAAGGGCCATGCTATCATCATGTGGTGGAGAGTTTCGGGCGGTTGTCGGTGTGCATTGCCGAATTGTTGGCACTCTTTGCATTTTTGGATGTGGTTTTGGCAATCTGACTTCAAAGTGGGCCAGTAGTATCCAGCTCGGAGTACTCTGGCTGCCATGGAACGTGCCCCGGAGTGCATGCCGCATATCCCCTGGTGGATTTCCCTGATTACATAGGCTGCCTGAGATGTAGTCAGGCATTTAAGCAGTGGAGATGAGATGCCACACTTGAAAAGTTCATTTTCGATGATGACGAACTTGGCCGATCTCATCCTTATCCTCCAGGCTTCGTTTTTATCTTCAGGCAGGGTTCTTTCCCTCAAATAGCCCCAGATGTCTGTCATCCAGCCTGGGTCTTCGTTGTTACTGACGTTTGGGCGAGTGTAGAGTTTCTTGGATAATGGTTCGGTGTTGCCCGTGCCTTTTGGTGCTGGCAAGCTTCGATAGGAGGTCAGCTCGGGCATTTTGCTCTCGTGGAACGTGCTTGATGGTAAATTCGTCGAAGGACGAGATTTGGTGGGACGCGGTGTGAAAGTACCGTTGCAGCAGGGTGTCTTTTGCTTGGTATGTCCCGTTGAGTTGCTCCACCATGAGTTTCGAGTCACTGTTACAATTTACTCTTCGAGCTCCGACGTCGCAGGCTAGCCTTAGCCCTACGAGGAGTGTCTCGTACTCTACTTGGTTATTGGTCGCCTTGAAGCCGAATTTAAGGGATTGCTCCAAGGTCACTTGGTTTGGTCCTTCCAGAATGATGCCTGCGCCGCCTCCTTTAGAGTTAGAGGACCCGTCGACATGCAGGGTCCATGCCTGGGGCTCCCCGGCAGCAGTTGGCGTGAGCTTGACTACGAAGTCGGCTAAGCGTTGGGCCTTCAGGTGTCCGCGACTTTCGTATTGGATGCCGAACTCGGATAGTTCCACTGCCAAGCGATCATACGCCCGGCGAGCTCGAGTTTTCGCAGAATTTGCTTGATGGGATAATCAGTTTTGACCACCACTTGGTGGCTCTAGAAGTAGGGTCGGAGGCGTCAGGCCGCGGTGACAAGTGCTAATGCTAGCTTTTTGATCATCTGATATCTCTTCTCCGCGTCTTGGAGGACTCGACTGATGAAATAGATGGGTGTTTGTACCTTTTGGTGCTCTTGTACGATGACTGCGCTCATGGCATTTTCTGCTACGGCCAGGTAGAGGAGGAGGTCGGTGTTGCGCTCTGGCCTTTGTAGGATTGGTGGAGTTGTGAGGAAAGTTTTGAAGCTTTGGAAAGCTTCTTCGCACTGGTTTGTCCATAGGAAGTCCTTTGGCTTTTTTAGGAGAGTGAAGATTGGTCCTGCCTTTTCCGCGAGTTTGGGAATGAAGCGGGATAGGGAGACTAACTGTTCAGCTAGGCGTTGGACCTCTTTCGTCGTTTATGGGCTTTGCATTTGGATAATGGCTTTGCACTTCTCGGGGTTGGCTTCGATTCCTCTGCTGGTGATCATGAAGCCGAGGAACTTACCTCCCTGGACCCCGAATACACATTTTTCTGGGTTGAGGCGCATGTTATGCTTCCTGACCTGGGCGAATACTTCGGCGAGGTCGGCAGCATGATCTGTCGCCGAGGTGGTTTTGACTATCATATCGTCGACGTAAACCTCCATGTTTCTCCCGATTTGTTGATGGAAGACCTTGTCCATCAGCCGTTGGTAGGTTGCCCCGGCATTCTTGAGGCCAAAGGGCATCACCCGATAGCAGTAGTTGGCGTGGTCGGTGATGAAGGAGGTGTGTGCTTCATCAGGTGGGTACATCATTATCTGGTTGTACCCAGAGTAGGCGTCGAGGAAACTGAGGAGGGCGTGTCTGGAGGCTCCATCGACTAACCTGTCAATGCTTGGTAGAGGGTACGAGTCCTTGGGACACGCTTTGTTGAGGTCGGTGTAGTCGACGCACATGCGCCACTTCCCCGAGTTCTTCTTTACCAGGACCACGTTGGCCAACCATGTGGTGTATCTGACTTCACGGATGAAGCCGGCGTTGAGCAATTTCTGTGTTTCGACAACGATGGCCTCCTGCCTCTCGCCGCCGACCTTCCTCTTCCTCTGGGTGACTGGTTTTGCTTCTTTGTGTATTGCTAGCTTGTGGCAGATGAAATCTGCATCTATGCCTAGCATGTCAGTGCTAGACCAGGCGAAGAAGTCGGCATTCCGGAGGATTTCTGCTTCAAGTTGTTGTCGCAATTCTGGGTTCAGTTGTATGCTGATCTTCGTAGTTTGTCCGGGGAGTTCCCCAATCTGGAGGTTGTCGAGCTCGTCGACGGGGCTAGGCCGCTCATCGTGAGCGTCCGATCTCGGGTCGAGGTCGGTGATTCCTTCGTGGTTGGTGCAAGCCATGGTGGCAAGGTTGCTCTTGCACTGTTCACCAAGTGAGGCAATTTTCAGGCTTTCAGTGTAGCACTGTTGAGCTGTCTTCTAATTTTCCTTGACGGAGATAATTTTCCCATCGTGTCCTGGGAATTTCATCGTGAGGTGTGGGGTGGATACTACCGCTCCGAGCTGATTTAAGGTTGGTCTTCCGATGATGATGTTGTAGGAAGTATTGGCTTCCACGAGTAGGTATCGAACCATGACCCGCCGTGAATCTGGGGGTGCTCTAAAAGTCGTCAGTAGGTCCACGTATCCTCGAGTGTGGATGCTTCTTCCTGCAAAACAGACTAGGGGCTCTGTATGAGGTTGTATGAGAGAGTGGGGGACGTCTAACCTGAGGAATGTTGGCCAATAGAGGATATCGGTCGAGCTCCCTTGGTCGACCAGGGTCTTGTGGACCTCCCAATTGGCTAACGCTACGGCTATGACCATGGGATCATCTTGGTTGGGATTGATCTCGGCATAGTCGTCGTCAGTGAAAGTGATTGTCGGCGAGCTCTGATGCGTAGGCGAGATGGTGAGGTGGACACGGTTGACATTGCGCAGGTGTTTTTTCCGGGCCGAGTTACTGGCACCCCCTCCTGTGAAACCTCCTACAATTGTACTGATTGTTTCCTGTAGGGGAGTTGATCTTTCTTCCTGGTTGGTCTTGGCTCGCCTGAGCTCGTCAGGGTTGAGTTGAGCACGAATGTGTTCGTTCTTGGCGCGTAACGCCGTTAGGTTTGCTTTGTTGGCAGTCCGTATCGTTGCTAGGTCAGTTTCGTGCTGGGCACGCATGTTCTGTAGGTCGGCGGCGTGTTGCTGCCGTGTTTGTTCGATCAGATCGATCAATCTCCTTAGTGCTTCGTTATCCATGATCAATGACTGGCTTTTGTCGTTTGTTACTCGTCTAATGTGGCTTCTAATGGAAACCATATAGGTGGTCGATAAGGGCTGTCTTGATTGGCCCCACGGTGGGCGCCAAATGTTCTTACCGGAATATGGTCGAAAAGGTGATCCGTCCAGTAAGATCGGTGAGCCTCCTTCGCAGGTGTGCTAATGCTCCAAGATGGGGGTGGTACCTACAAAAGAGACTCCGATGCTAAAGTTAGGATTTGTATGAGTATAAGTCCCGTATATATAATGCATGTACCTTGGTGTGATTCAGGGTTGTTTTTGGGCCTAGGGCCTGAGATAAGATATAATAAGATTAGATAAAGGACCTCGTCTGGAACGAGATCCACTGAGATCAGTTATGATTTGTTCTAACGCTGAGCTGACATCACATAGCGCGTGCCCGAGATCATCTTCCGTCGTGGTATCGAGCTCGGAGCTCGATTTCACAGATTAGATAGTACACTTATTATTTATTGAGACTAACGACAAAGCCTCTTGAATGCTTCATTCTTTAACACATCGATTGAACTAAAAGATTATCTTGAAACTCACAAATCTATTAAAGAGAACAAGAACATACTCTTTGCAAGGACCAAGGACAAAGATCCCTAAAATCACGAAGAAAAGCAAATAAAGTCATTTCTACTACATTACATCTACAAATTCTGTTTGGTATGAAAAGATGATAAGTCGCCTCCTTAATTAGATAAAAGGTACCATTTGGTGAAATATAATTAATGCTCACATTAATTGAGCCAAACGGTACCTACCATCATAAAGAAAGACAATGAAGACAAATGAAACAAACTTATGAGTTGGACTCAAAGTGTTACAATAATCATCTTCTCCAAATTAATATAAAAGAAGATTCACTCAAGAAAGATAGAAAGATTCATCATATAAGAGACACTAATTTACATAAGTGATACATACATTTTGTGCAAAAACATACTCTCTGTAAATCTATTCTTTTGTGTAAACATTCATTGCTTTGTACTGGTTTTATAACATTTAAGTGAGATGAATACAAAACTTGTATAACTTTCATAACCATTGTTATAAGGTTGAGCCTGGAAAGGCTTGTCTGAAAAAGAATATTTATTTAAGCCTAGATAGGCTTGACTATAAAGGAATACTTGGTTGTTAATCCTTTAGAGACTTGTTGTTAAAAGAATACTTGGATAGTTGCTTAAAGAGACAAGTCAAAAAATACTTGGGGTTGAGTCAAAAGTGGCTTACTGAAAGAATACTTGTATCTTTATTTAAATATAGTGGAACTCAATCTGATTGGATTAAGAACTGGACGTAGTCTCCATGATTAAGACGAACCAATCTAAAAAATAACCTATGTTTCATCTGACTACTCTTTGTACTCCATCTGACTAGAGATATTACTTCACTACGAAAATCATGTGAGTTTTTGATACACATTATTCAACCTCCCTTCTAGTGTTTATTTTTTCTCCACACACACACACACATATATGTATATATGTGGAGAGAGAGAGAGAGGGGAGATATCCACTTACTACAAAAGTAAGTTTACTTGGACTTACTCTACTCAATAATTCAATTTTATTTTATCAAATTTCAACAATCCAATTATTGAATTAAAGGTTCTTAATGGGTAGATCAATTAAACTTGCAATTTAAAAAAAAAATTGAAAACTATTTGATATTTTGTTTCATTAATTCAAATCAACATATAAAATATTTTTATATTTATCCATAAATTTGAATTAATGAAATGGAGTATCAAATAGTTTTTAAATTTTTAAAAAATCTGCATACTTGATCTATGCTTTAAGAACTTTTAATTTAACGATTGAATTATTAAAATTTAATATAAAATTTAAGTTATTGAGTGTAGTAAGTCTAAGCAAAACTTACTCTTGGATATATATATATATATATATATATATATATATATATATATATATATATATATATATATATAGAGAGAGAGAGAGAGAGAGAGAGAGAGAGAGAGAGAGAGATGAGAATTGTAGGCGTATACATGTAGTATTTATATTGGGATTTCAACACTTTTAGTAACAAAGACATGAAATTTTCACATTTTATGATAGGCTGTCCTCGTTAGTTTTGACCTACTAATTGATTAAACAAAACACAACAACCATTGATCAATAATTGATTAGAAGCTTTGGTGATATACAAACATGGAGTGACTCTCGTGAGATGGTTAAACTAGATCAATGGGGTGTGTGTGTGTGACTCTCTTGAAATGGTTAAACCATATCAATGGTGTGTGTGTGTCTATATGTTTTAATTTTATTAATTAAATGAATATTTTTTTGATGTGTTGTTTTAATGCTTTAAAGCTTTAAGGATTAAGGAATCCTTATAAGTTTTGTTGTTTGAAGGTTGTTTTGAATTGAGGTCAAAGTTGACCAAATTTAGGGAAAGGTACACATGATTTTCTTAAAATTTGAACTTTATAAGTTTATTCCTTCAAAAAAATTAGAGGTTTTAAAGAGATAGTCTCTAAAACAATATGAGATCTTGTTTCTTCTAACATCATATATGAGAGCCCTAATCCATCCCCAGAGCAAATATTTGAGTTGCGGTGTTGTGATTTGAAGCCTAGAAGCTGAGAATTGACCATAGTTTGAGTTACTATATGGTGAGAGCTCGAAGGACCTTGTTCTTCATCGTTCTTCCTCCTCTTCCCCTTTTCTTAAAGAATTGAGGTATGAGAAACTTGTAGATTAGTCTTTTTTGTGTTGTATGTGTTGATTTATCCATCGATGGCTTTGATGTTGAATTTGAGAAGTGAAAGCCTTGGTACTCTAGGATTTTAGTTGTACATGGTGGAAGGGAAGGAGAATTCATGATCTTGGATCATGTTGTGATTGCATGTTCTTTATTTTGCTGAATTTGAGTTGTTTACGATGTATAAATGTTGACTTGAAGATTTACATGCTAAGTTGGTATAGACTGATGAATATTGAATGTGTTGAGAGAAGATGTATTTTCTCAAATTGATGAACTTGGTTCTTGAGTTGGGTTTCTACCTGAGTGTCCTCGTTTAAAGTGAGAACTTACTCTTTAGCTTGGCTTGCTTGGAATGCTCATTGGTCACTTTGAGCGAATTTCGCTTACCCAAAGAGAGAACTCACTCGCTTAAGCGAATGAATCGCATCTCCTAGGGGTGCTATGTATCTGAGTTCGCTCAAAGCAAGTTGTAAGTGCTTGCTCGTTTTTAACTAAATCATATATCTAATTTTATATTATAAAAATTTATATTTTAAAATGATTATATATAAGGACTCATATTAATAAGTCGTTAGCTTGAGTAGTACTGACTTATTTCCCTTAAACAAGATATTAATAATAGTTAGGTTCTTCAACAAATATTAGTAATTAGCGAAGTCAATTAATATTTCAAAACACTAACATGATTATCGAAAAAATATGAGTCTATATTTATCATTTTGTCTAGGACTTATAAAATGTTAAGATTGACCTTGATCACAACCACAACTCCTACTTATCACCATGTGGTAGGGTCAACTGTAACGTAGTTAGTACCCTAGAACAGACCATTCCCAAATTGAAATGGGTCGTTTCAAACTTTTAAAACAAGAGTGATTTAGTTGCCTAGAACGGGTCATTTCCAAACAGAAATGGGCCGTTCTAAACTATTAAATAGGCTTATAAATCCTTGTTGGGAACGGGCCGTCCAAACAAGGTCTTTGTGAGTAAAATGCAACCCTAGAACGGCCCGTTCTGGTTTGAAAATGGATCGTTCTGCAAGTAAATTTTACACATGACGTTTGAGTGCAGAACAGGCTGTTCCGGATTTGCAACGCTAATTTAAGAGTTCTTTGTTACATTTATAGTAAACTTTTAATTACGATAATTTATCATTTTTTTAATCTTAATTTAAGAGTTCTTTTATGTTTTTATGTAAACAGATATTTTACTAGAGTTGCTCTCATATATAAATGTTACATGACAATGCTATATTTATTCTTGATATATTTGTTTAAATAAAGTTAAACTTTATTTTATTTTTAAAATTTGTAGATAACATAATTATAATAATTAAGATGATTAAATTTAGTTTATTTTAATATAAACCAATTATGGACATTATGAATAACATATTAAAATTCTTTTTGATTTTATTTAATTAGAGATTATTTCTATTTATATACCATCAATTCAAAATCAAAGGTCTTTCTATATAATCATTTTCTCTAATATACATAAAATTTATATTGAAGCACTCTTCAACGAAGTTATGTTCGGTTCAATCTTAAATATTTTGACTATAAAATTAAAGGTCTTTTTTATATTTAATTTAATTTCTCTTATCCTATATTTCTCTTATTATTAATAAATAAGGATCATTTTTAAATTTTTCTATTTATGTTTATAGATATAATCTCTCAATTCTTTTTATATTCTCTTAATCAGGATCTCTATAAAAATGACCATCTCCAATACAAAGCATTTGTAGTGTATCTTATTTTACTTTAAATGAGATTCATCATGTCTCGTCATTTTTAAGCAATTTACACTATATATTTACAAATTTTATTCCAACGGTGGGATCTTATAGGTCTTGGTAGAAAAGTTATATATAGAGAGAAAAATCCACTTACTCCAAAAGAAATTTTTTTATAGATCTACTTTACTCAATAACTCATGTTCTAAATTAAATTTTAATAATTTAATTATTAATTAAAATTTCTTAATATATAAATCAAGTTTACAAATTTTTAAAAATTAAAATCATATAATACTTTGTTATATAAATTCAAATCAACATATAAAATACTTTTTAAATTGATGTATAATTAATGTAATAAATTAGTTATCTGTCAATTGGAATTAAAGAAAAAAAGTATCAAATAGTTTTTAATTTTTTTAAATTTTTTTGTAAACTTGATTTACGTATTAAGAACTTTTAAGTCAACAGTTAGATTGTTGAAATTTGATATAAAACATAAATTATTAAGTGAAGTAAGCTTATGTAGACTTATTAAGCAAATCCCTCGTCAATATATATATATATATAAGAAGCGATCCATTTACTCTAATCGTAAAGTCATAGTAGACTTATCTTATTCAAAAATTCATGTTTTATATTAAATTTTAATGATATAACCATTAAATTAAAATTTTTAATATATCGATCAAGTTTACAATTTATTTTTTAAATTTGAAAATTGTTAAGTTAAAAGACCATCTTAAATTTCTTAAACTTTCAAATTTTAATGATAACGAACAAAACATTTTTCTAAAAGAAAAATATTTTTGCAAAATACAAATAAAACAAAACATAAGACACAAGAATCTTACTTCATAAAATCTTAAATGTGTATCATTTATCATTAGTAATAACTACTTGATACATAGCTAATTAGTTCTTTAACAGATTAAATAAAAAAATCATTAGAACTTATAAATTTGTCAAAATGAATGAAGTTATGCACGATATCCGAGAAATTTGATGTATAACAAGCATTAGTATATAAACTGATCTACCAAATCATACGTAATAAAAGGAAAGGAAAAAAAAAAAAAAAGGAAGAAAAAAAGATGACCCAATACAAATACAATTTACAGCCATTGGTACTACTACAATACTACTAGTTTATTCGCATTAATATCAATGAATGAGCCACTTATTTTATCTCAAAATAAAAACGGTATGAATTTGGGAAGACCTGGTTTTTCCGTCTTCGTCAACGTCTACTTGAACGAAATTAAGATACAACCAACACCTACACACAAAACACAGGATTGATATTGATTAATTGAAAGCAAACATGACTTGAGCTATGCCAAGACGCAAAACAAAACATTATTGGAAGATAAAAGCAACTGATACAATCACTCTACACATCACACACTGCAAATTTGTGAAAATACTGCATGTAACTAGTCTAGGACTCGCTGACAAAAGAAGCAACTAATTTTTTTCTTTTCTTTTTATAAGTACAAATAAGAAAGAAATAACTACAAGCCAATGGCTGCAAAAACAGTCTGGGCAACGGTGAGAAAAAGAAGCACGACCGCGGCGATTACTCCGATAGTTTTCCACACTGTGGGAGTGTGGTCGCGTTTCAAAGTAGCAAACATTTCCCTGAGCTCGTACTTTGCGTTTATCATTACTCGTTTGAGTTTATGCCAAAGCCAAAATAATTTAAAGTTTATTCTGTGATCCGGATTTTCCTTTAAGGTCTGAATCATCTCATCGTACTTGTCGACCATATTAGTATCAATCTGAATTCCACGGGCGAGTGAACGAAAGAAATTCATCAAGTCCTCATTGCTCCACTGGGTTTCTAAAACATCACTTTTGTAAAGCAGTTTGATATCGTGCTCACAGCAAACCAAACCTCTGAGCGACACAGCAATCTCGCTGAATCTGCAGCTAGTCCGGTCATGTTTTCCACCGACGTATTTTTCATGCGTAATTCTGTTCTGCTCCCATGCAACGAAATTCCGCCATTCAATTTCCTTTTCTTCAGTGATGTTCAGACGCTGTATCTCCAAGGTTCCCTTTTTGAGAAGTTTGTAACAACCAAATATAGCGCCCTCATTCTCAAAATCAAAGCTATGATCTTCAGCCCGCGTAATTTTAATCCCGTCGGATAAGAACCTATATGCACAGCATTTCAACTTCAAATGATGCTTGCTTTCCGGAGCAATTCTATTTCCATCTTCATTCTTTGTTTCGAAACTGTGCACGGTGTCGAGTAAGTGTGCTGCATTAGGGCAATCTGTCACATTAACGGAATGAGTACAGCCAAAGAGAAACAGGGCAAGGGCGTTGATGATTTTTCGAACATGTTTTAACCCATCACTGTCAATCTCAGCTGGGACAAAAAGTATATGGAAGAGCAAAATGAGAACGAAGAGAGGTATCTGGTTTCCGAGTAATTTCAAATCCAAAAGGACCTCACTCATTTTTCTTACATCGGCTAAGGAGTGTTTGAACTCGTGGCTCTTTATTTGAAGAGGTACGCCTGAGAGGCTTTGTAAAGCTCTAAAATCATTATCTGATTCCTCGGCTTTGGTGATGAGAAGCTCAAGCAGAAAACAGCCATCGAGTAACATGATTTTGGCGAGGTCGTAGTTGTTGAATTCGATGTCGTCCACGTAGAATGTTCGGACTAACATGTCTAAATGAAGAATGATTTTGCTGCATTCGTCGAAGGATCCAAGTGGGTCTGTGGTTCGATGAAATAAAGAGTGCATGAAACGGTATTTGATCTCTTCCATGTGTAGCAGGTCCCTTTTGTTTCCCTTGTAGAGGGGTCCTATGGATACCACCTTTGGCTTGTAAGGTTCAGATTCCTTTTTCGATTTTCGAAACTGTTCCGGAACTCCTGAAATGCTACATGCTTTCACACCGAGAGCTTCATCTCGCAGAAACCCCAACAACAATTTCATAGAAGAAACCCATCCACCCAATTTGGAATCGGATTCACTGGTTCCAGATCCGGACATAGCCTAGCCTGCTGGAAAGGAAAAAAAAATACACAATCAAACAACTCCGGAAAGAATGAAAAGAATTAAGGGGGGAAAAATCCGGAAAGATACAAAGAGTCACCGAAAAATATGAATATGATCACTCTCAAAATTCTCAATGGAACTTTTGTAACTCTTCAAATGTGGGAAGAAGAGACAATTGTGTTTGTTGATAAATTAGGAACCATAACTAAGATTCTTAATTTATATGCTCCACTCTAAATAATGCTCCACCGAAAATCATATCTCACAAGTCTAATTAGTCCTTAATTATAATTTTTCAAATACTGTATGAATTATATCAATAAAAAAAAAATCACCACCATATTCTCGTTATTTTAAAGTGAGTTTGTACTGAAGAAAATTTGCGACCGAAAAGTTGTCGGTTCCAGTAATGAAATATCTTGAAAGATTTAATATGTAATCGGTTATCAACATCAAACCTATCAAAAATGCGTGACCAAGGATAATTCGGCCATGGTCACATCTCTTATCACAATTATTGTAAGTAGTAACTTTCAACTATTACAAGACAAAGGCTCTTGAATGTGGTTAATGGTCAAATCCTCGATGTAACATTCATTTACCTATAAATATAAGGTATTAACATATATACAATATATATTTAATCTTTGATTACTTGTTAACCTTGGCATCAAAGCCCCTTTTACAGATATAAATTACCTAACACTTGGAAGTCGAGGACTGACGACTTCTAGTCAAAGACCTCTTGCACTCACTTTCTAACAAGAACATTTGGTAGGATTGTAGAAAATTTTTCCTATGGATTCTACTAAATTGAAACAATGGTTGGAATAAAAGCTTCACCATACAGGAATTATGGAATGTCAGATAACACTCAAGTCTTAATCGAGTTACAACAAAATTACATTAATGGAAAACACAAAGTGAACAACAACAATAGTATCGTGAGGAGGAAATGGCCCTTCTCTGACAATAAAATTCCGATCTGCAACAATTACTCAAACAATTACAATCCAATACTAAAATGCTGGAAGCCAAATTCCTCTAATTCTTTAACGGATTCAATTTTTCTTTTTGGAATGCCATCAACTCAAGCTACATTATCTAGGAAAATTTGGCCTTCTCATACATCCAGGCCAAGTGAGACTTCAACGCCAAACTCTCGAGAAGTTTGGACATCGGCACCTCATTTCACTATGGTGATGAAAGAATTTAGGAAGCACCCATTTATTGATGAAATCATGGAAATTCCCCTTCCAAGGGGATGGAGGAATATTCGGGGCTTGATAAATATGATGGAACCTTTGGCCTTGATGATCATGTGTTAACTTGTATGTTTCTCAAGTTAGCATGCTCACCAAAGTGGATGTCGATCATATGTACCATCTATTTTCCACCTCATTAAAAGGAGAAACTATAAGGTGATTCACTCATCTTCCCCTTGTTTGGTCAATTCTTTCTAAGTGCTTATCTCCAAACTTACCACATAGTTTTGCATTAGCCAACCTCATGCTATGACCTTGGCTGCCCTTATCAACATTAAGCAAGGTAAGGATAAATCTCTCAAAGCCTTCATGGATAGGTTTGGAAAAGTTTCTTTTGAAATTCCTAATTTAGCCGAGGAGGTCGCCTTACATCAGATGTTAACATCTCTAAAGTCGAATGCTTTCTTGGATAGTTTGTACTAGAAGTCAACTTCATCCATGGAAGATCTTTGTAGAATAGCTACAAAGTATATGTAGATGGAGGAACTTGTTGAATTTCAAAAACATTTTGATGAAGATCAAGGAAAGGCAAAAGTAGAATCTCGGGGAGATAAAAGGGAAAGAGATCGGTCTTAATGTACTCCCTTGAATGATAATTTCTCTCTGATACTTGATGAAGCCCTAAATAGTGACTTGATCAACTTGTCGACTTCTCAGGAGAGTGAGTTGATACCTATAGGTATGTAGACCTATTAACTATCTTTGATGATGGTGAGAAGAGGAGAAGGACAATTAGTATATGCAATATATTGGTCAATGCCAACACATCCTACAATGCTTTGTTAGGTTGATCTTCTCTTAATGAGTTGGGTGTTATTATTTCAACTTTGGATTTAGCTATGAAATTTTCCTTGTCAATGGGAAGAATAATGGCAATTCTTGTCGAATAGAAGACGACACGAGAATGTTATGTGACAAGTTTGAGGATTACACCTCTGGTCAGTCAAGTTGAAACTAACACATGATTTATTTGGATTGGTGAACCCTCCTCTTTGACAAGTAATATGATGGAAACCTTAAAAGAGACTAGATTGATGCATCTTCTCCTTCATGCTTCTTGAATGGATCTTTCATGTCTTGGACTCCTTCAAACTTCTTCAATGACTTTCATTAATGTTAGAAGTCATTTCTAACACACAATAGAAGATAAGAACTCTCTTAGGTGATGCCACACTCTTAAAGAGTGATAAGTCTCTTCAATTTTTCACCACACGTAAGAGAGGATAAGAGAAATGGAAGAATTTCAAAGAAAGAAAGAAAAAAGCTCAAAATCCTAGACAGCCTTCCTAAGGTCTCAGAATCAAAAGCCACTACCATCTTTGAAGCTCAAGATTTAAAGGTTTTCACTCTTGATGAACTTCTTGGAGCATTTCGTGTTCATGAGGTTCATTTGAATAGTAGAAATCAACCCAAGGCAAAAGACAATATTGCCTTGAAAAACAATGAAACAAGCACAAGAAAAGAAAGAGAAAAAATGCTAAAAGTTGAATCTAGCTCAAACAAGTCAGATGATAGCTCATAAGATTCAACAAATGATGAAATCTCCCATATGTCCAAGAAATTCAAAAATATGCTAAAAAAAGGGAAAGATTGAAGAACCTACATAAGAAGCAATAAAAATAGAGAAAAATCAGCAAATCAAAGGCCAAGGATATCGTCTACTTCAAATGCAAGAAGCCTGGACACCTAAGAGAAGATTGTCCACTATACTTAGGAATAGGTGGTCAAGGAAGACTAAAAGGAGTTTGGTGGACACTTGGAAGGATCTTGACAATGAAAGTAGCATTTCAAATGAAGAAGTTGTTAACATTTGTCTTATGGTAGACGCTAAGTCAAAGCAGTTGATATAGAGGTAAATTCTGACTCTAGCTCTTATTCATCTGAATCTGACAATGATGAAATGTCTTTTGAGACTCTCTTAGCTAATTTCCACATGATTTCTCTTGAGTACAAGAAGCTAAAAGAAAAATATAAAGCTTTGAAAAAAGAGAATATCTTAAACCCAAAAGAAAAGTGTTAAATGATGCTGAAGAGATATTATGTCTCAAAATCAAGATCACTAGTTTTGTTCCTCTTGATGTAGAAGTCTTAAAAAATGAAAATGTGCTACTGAGGAAGGACTTAACTAAGTTTGTTAATGGATCCATGAAACTAAACCTTTTGTTAAAACATAGAAGGATTCCATCTGACAAAACTAGTATTGGTTTTGACTCAAGTCTCAAGAATTCTTAGACCAAATCCAAAGTTTTTTCTCACAAAGCCAGTGGATATAAATATAAAAATTCAGCAAGAGAAAAACTAAGAGAAATGGAACTAACAAGAAAGAATCCAAGAGAATATGGGTACCAAAATCTCAAATAGTCTTTGTTTTAGATATCTTTGGTAGGAAAGCCAAAGGATTCACACTGGTACCGGACAGTGGATGCTCATGACATATAATAGGATAAAGGTCTATGTTCCTAGACCTGTAGCCACATGAGGGATCTATCTCCTTTAGAAGTGGAAAAGGAAAGATCAAAGGTATAGGTAAGATAAGTAAAAATATATACACCTATTGTGTCTAATGTTCTTTATGTAAAAGGATAGAAGTATAATCTACTTAACATAAGTCAATTTTGTGATAGTCGATATATTGTGTCTTTTGATAAAGATTCATGCATAGTCAGACAAAGTGATGTGTCTATACTTTTTACTGCTCAGAGAAAGTATAATCTTTATGAGATTGACGTAACTAGTTTAAGTAAATAGAATGTAACATGTCTAGTTTCAAAAGAAGATGAGAAATTTATTTAGCACAAAAATCTTGAGCATGTCAACATGGAACACATCTCAAAAAATATCCAAAAGAGGTTTAGTAAGAGGACTGCCTGAAATTTCTTAGAAAACTCATCTTCTTTGTGAGACTTGTCAGAGAAAGAAACAAACGAAATCATCTTTTAAAGCAAAAAGAGAAGTTTCCACCTCTAGACCACTAGAATTGTTACATATGGATATGAAGTGAGTTAACAAACCACTTGTAACATTATTAAGACAAAAAGAGGATGAGGGAGATCATGCATCCATGAAAGTAACTACTTGAATTAAAGTTGGGTTTGACATTAAGATCTTGCAAGATTATACTACATTTCTTTTGCTCATACCAAATCTTAATATGAATTAGCGAATTTCTAATTTATAACCTTTATAGTGTCTTATTCCATGACTCAAAAATTATACTCATGACACAATCCATATTCATGTGTTTGTAATAGCTAGCTAAGATAAAATCGTACCTTGAGACATTTCCTTGAAAGTTGAGGAGAAACAGGGGCAAGGCCTACTATTGTGGAATGTTTTACTTAAAAGGTTAAGAGCATTATTGGAACATTTTGATACGGAAAAAATTTGAGAACTAATTTTCTTTTAGGGGAAGAGAGTTGTAACATCTCATTTTTTTTTAAAAAAATAGTAAATAAATTAGAATAAGAGAAATATTTTCTATAATAAAATAAAATGTGGAGAGGTTAAACAAAAGGTTTTGGGCTAGATTATAGACTTAACCAAGGGACTAATTAAAAGAAGAAAAGGGAAGGGATTAGGTTATTGCATGTCTTTTGAAACTTAGAGCACTTGTAGGAAGAAACCTACTGGAGGCTACCAAAAAGACAAATTAGTAGCCAAAGCTACAAGAAGTGCATTATTTTGCAAGATTGTCACTCTAGGTAGAGAAAGTGTGATTGTCAAATCTATTATGCATATATGAAGTATAAGGGTAGACAGTCGCTTCCTAAACCATGTAGGTTGAATTTTTTCTATGTGACTACTTATGAATGACTTGATGCTTTATCCTCTTATATATTATATGAATTTGTGTGCTAATTAACATTAGATTGAGTTGTTAGTATAAATTGATGTATTTTTAGATTAGTATATATTGCGTATGAACTCAAGATATTTGATAGATTGAATGAGTTGCATAATTTGATGATAAAATTAAAATAATTGATGTGTTTGTATGAAAGTTTGAGAAAAGGATAATTACTTAAATAATTATTTTTTACATTTTAAAGGATAATATAGGAGTCAAGAGGAGATAATAAGACTAAGAATTATGAGAAGTAATTGACAAATAATTTGTATATGTATTACTGATGTTATTTGAAGAATCTATCTTGAGAAGTAATGAATATTGTAATGATATATATATATGGGTAATGATGTGTAAGATTATGAAATATTTTGTACTAATATCTATGAAGATGTATGAAGAGTTATGTTACCATTAAATGATTATGATAGATTGTGTGATAAAGTTCGATAGGCTAATATGATTACATTGTATGAGGATTTATTATGGAATATTATTATATTGATATGTTGAACAATTGAGATGTGATGATGCTTGTTGTGATGAATATGATAAGGATGAATTATTAAGATGTGATGATGCATATTATGATGAATACTTTGATGTGATGAGTTGAATAACTCCAGTGTTGCAGATTGGCACTCGAGGAGATGAATTATGTATATTTTATGGTTGTGTTGTGTGTATTGAGTCCATGCATTCATGTTTTATTTCACAAGATAGTTAGTTTATGCAGGTGGGATATCATAGGTCATCTAATGAGTCTATGTAGGTAGGATATATATCATAGGTCATCTACCTATGTTCCAATGTATTATGGTGGAGAAACCTCTAATGAGAATGGGAGACTACCATGGTTAACTGTAACACTTCGATAACTCCCTAATAGACATCCCCTAATTGAGGTGGTTTGGGGGGTCACTATTGATGGGTGGTCCCTACACCATTCAATGGGGTAGATTTGTTCCATTACTCTTAGGCTATTTTGTGTTCTCGATTATGAGGAGGAGATTAGGACCACAACATATAGACTTAGGAGCATGCATTGCATGAGTCTTAATTATGATTGAGTTTTATTGTATGACTTGCTAGGTGAAAAATGATGAATGAACGTGTGGAGATACGATTATAGTAGTTGTATGGAAGGATGCTTATATGTGTGTGAGATGTGATTGATGTTATAGTTGTGTGTGTCTACCTTTATACCTTATATATATTGTGTGTGGGTAAGACGTATTCTCACTCCCTATGTTTATATCTTTGTGTTCAGGTTGGTCACCACTAGTAGAGCGTACAGGTACAAGAAGATGTGTTTGATGATGGAAAGGAATAAAGATAAGTCTTGCTCTGATTAGTATGACATCAGGGCAAAGTTTAGTTTTAGTATTTTAATGGATTTCATTTGGACTATAATTCCTTTTGTTTAAGTTGTTGGGATTTTGTTAAAAAAGGTGGTTTGTGCCTTACTTGAATCTTATATGTTGTTTTATAAAGTTGTTGGAATAGATTGTGAAACCTTTTATTTGAATATTAATGCTTAGAAAATTTACTTTTCATATGAAAGGTTTTTAATTTATTTTCATAATTATTATTTAATTTCTTTGGTTTAATTAATGAGGGTAGAAGTGTGTCAACTTAGTATAGTCACTAGTGGAAAATTAGGATACTACGTCACCCATTTTACGTCGGATATACAAACACCAGACGTAATAAAAACCCTGTGGCATGTTTTGTAATTTTGTTAAACTATTTACGTCGGACCTCCAAGGGTCCGACGTAAATTTTAACATTTACATCGGACACCATGGATAGCCGACGTAGATGTTAAAATTTACGTCGAACCCAATTAGGACCGACGTAAAAAACCCTCAGGCCCTCCTTAAAAGAAGGTGTGCTCGGACTACCTAGATTTCAAAAATTTCATGGTTTCCTTCTCCCGCGCATTGTGCACCTTCTTCTATTTTTCTTCCTCATCCCTCTGCCTCCTCATTTGCACCTTTTTCTATTTTTCTTCTTCGGAGGGTTACGTTGGTTTCTTCTTCGCGTGTTGATGGAAATGGCTTAACCATACATCCATCTATTTTTCTATGAGGTAGCATCTTCTATCAAGTTTGTGTTTTCTGGAATGTTTTTTTCGTAATAATGTTTGTGTTGCATTTCGAGTTTTTGAAGCTAGAGAAGGAAGTGACCAAGTCCGAGTTTGGAGAACCCATGTTGAGATTTCCGTTAACAGACTTTTGTTTAAATCTAGAAATCAGTTAAATTCTATTAACGGTCTCAAACACGGCAAGTATACCGGCCGTTCAAGTAGTAAAAATATCGTATCCACAGGGATTAGAAGGTAAAATAAGCATTTATTGACTATTCGTGACTAAAGAATAATTCCAATTTGTAGTTTGTCATGTATATGAATTGAAGAGCATGACTACTGGAATGAAAGCTATAAATAAATATTGGTTTTAGAGTGGAAAAGGGTAGAAATGGTATTGTGGTTATGAGAGATTGTGGGGGTCAGATTTCACCAGACATAACACTAATGTATCCTTAATCTCTTGTTACATACATTGCTTAGTCAACCCATAAGTTTACTCAAACCTAATCCCTTAGAGAAAGAGCCTAGGTGCGGATATTGAATATCAATCCCTTGAGTACCCAATGTAACACTATGGAAATACCAAACTATTTGGTATATATATTCTATATATATGTATGTATGTATGCATGTATGTATATGTTTTTTATTTGGATTATGAATATGTGAATTTGAAATGTACTTATCTCTGTGCATGTTGTATGTTAATGTGGTTTTGATTAGTTGTTTAAGCATGATAGTGATTCTGTAGTATGAGTTGAGAGGTTGATGTTTTGAGAGGTTTATATAGGCATGTGTATGCATGAATGTGGTGAATGATGCATTGTACACCATTATACTGAACTTGTACTAAGAGGGAAGAAGACTGATCACCTTCCTTCTCATCTTGGTTAAGTGAAGGATTATGGCATGCAACTCATTATTCTAAGCAAAAGTATCTGAAAGAAATGTTTCTTTGTGTGTTGATGTATATTGTATTTCATATAGTGGTAAGTTGTGAGTGTTGCATGGAAAGGAATAGGATGGATAGGAGATTGAAGGATAAGAACATAAGATAAATCTGGTCTTTCTGAGTGAATTTGAGGTTGTTTCAGAGCTTAGGGAGTTGAAATACTTCAAGGAATAGGATATTTGAGGTGAATAGGTGCTAAGGGTGAAATTTGGAAATTTTGAAAAATGGCTATATATAGGGACTTAGGACCGGAGGATTTCATTTGTCAGACAGAGACAGTTTTTAGAGAGAGAAAGTAGAGAGAGAAAGGCTCTGGTCCGGAGGGAAGCTGAGGACATATTTGGGAAGCTTATCAAGCCAGGATCAATCTTCACAACTGGAGTTTCAGGAGATTTGGCCTCTAAAGCCTTGAAAATTGAGATTGAAGTTTGAATTGGGAATTTGGGGGTTTGTCCAAATCTTGCATTTCTGAGGTTTCTGAGGTAAGGGTAGTATTTATAAGACTTAATCTAGTATGTATGGGTTTGAAATATCATATTAATTCCATGATTTAAGCTTGATTAAGGATGGATTGAGGAAAAAGGATTTAGTTAGGATTTTCATGATTTCTTCATGATTTCCATGGATTAATGGTTAAAACTTGATTTTCTTGCTTAAAATGTTGTTTCTGGATATTGTTTATGCTTTATAATGGTTCAATTTCGTGTAATTTGGATTGGATTCATGAATTGGAAGGAATTTTGATGATTTTCAAGTTTTCTGTCGTGAAAGTTACTATTCACATGAATAGTACTATTCATATGAATTCCGTCTGATTGCATAATTTACTATTCATTCAATTTACTATTCATTCAATTTGAATTTACTATTCATTCAATTTGAGTTTACTGTTCAGTCACGAATTGATTTCAGAAATTACTGTTCATGTGCATAGTACTATTACTATTCACATGAATAGTATTTTTCATGAGTATTTTGATTTTGTCATGAAAGTTGTAGCCTTAGATGTTAGTTTTCTAATGGCATTGGAATCACCCAAAAAGGAGGTCTAGAACTCTAGATATGATTGTTCTAGTGAATGATTTGGCATGGTTATGGAAAAGTTGTATGTAATTATGAAATATGCTATGTGCATGTGGTTTGGAAAAGCTAATAGAACTCAGAGGAGTAAGGTTATGGTATGGAAGATCTCTTGGTGAGATCAGGATATAATCTTTGGAAAACTATAAAATTTGTGAATCCCATGGTGAGGATTCCAATAAGGAACTTTTCCAAGGATTATATGATAAACCACTTCAGATGTTAGGTGGATTCTGAAGTACTCCTCTAAGTATTCTATTTGCTACCGGTATGGGGGCAAGGCCGAGTCATACCGATGGATGAAGTGGCCATGATCACCAGGGTTACGTGACGACGTAATTCCAGCTGTATATTTTCCATGAGAGGTCAGGTGTGATTCATGGGTTGCTGATAAATTTCAGCGTGCGTATCAACACTTGGTGGATGGTGTTGAGGCCAACATTTGGTGAGAATATGTTGGTGTGAGATCATGGAATAATTATACAGTGGTGTGACTTTGTTTCTGGATGTGGAATATGTATACAAATGGTGTGGATTGTATGCATTGGATTTTAGATTTGATTTATATTTGGCATGGAAATAACTATTTATAAGGTTTATTTCCTTGGTGCGGATATATATATATTATGGATAAATATCTGTTTAATGATATTTCATTTTATCGTACTATGGTTGGTTTATATGTGCTAACCCTTGCATGTTTCCATGTGGTTTGGACTGTGATGATCTCACTTTGTGGGGGAGCAGATCAGGTGTGAGGCTTTGGGATAGCAAGAAGTCTTTGGTAGCTGCTTTGAGAAGTAGCTAGGTTTAGAGCTTGACCAGCACCTAGGGTGTCTTATATGATGTTATTATGGGATTACTGTATAATTTTACTAAGACTGACTCTGATATAATTATGTTTGATATTATGAAGACAAATTTTTACACTCTAGCATAGCTGGCTTTTGCTCTATTTTCTATATTATATATCATTTTATTTTAGTTGGTTTTGATGTGACGGCCTAGGGTGGGTTGTTACACCCAATATCTACACCCGCATTATGGGCTAGGGTTTAAGACTACTAATGGGTCAAGCTCTATCCCTAGATACAATCACCACTAGGCATATGTTTCAGAACTAGCTTTAAAGGTATTTCCCAATACTCAATGAAACCTTAAATCATGCAAGGGGTGATCAATCCTAAGCAAGCATTAAGAATAGAAACAAACACAACAATGAATGAACAACACATATATATATATATATATATATATATATATATATATCATAGAAAACGTAAGGATTACAATAGGACTCGTTGGTTACATCTAACCCCACAAAAAATGGGTAGAACCACTCAAATGGGGGTGAAAACAAAATAGAGATGGAAGAGGAAGTGAAGAACTGAAGGAAAGACCCACACACGAACGGCTCCAAGCTCCGAGAATCCCTTCCACAGCTCCTAGAGTTCGCCCAATGTGTGAATGAGGAGAAGGTTCCCCGAAAATGGCTTCAAATACGAGCCTGGGAGGTCAGATTAGGGTTTCGCGCCCGGCGCGTAAGTCTTCGCGCCCGGCGCACGGTCTTTCAATCACTCTCTGTCGCAACACAAGCCCGGCACAATTCTTTTTGCGTCCGGCGCAATGGCTTCCAGAGGTGAGATACTCTGTTTTGCTCGCCCGGCGCAGGTCGTCTTGCGCCCGGCGCAGTCACTCTTCTCTGCTCCTTAGCTTCTTAGATTTCCAATCTAAGGGATCTTCAACTTTCCACTCTTCACTCAATACCTACACAAAAAATGAGGTGGATTAAGGTATTGTTAGATGAATTTGGGTTAGTTATATCTGCACACAAAATGAACCAAAAAGAGAACAATTATATTGCAATGATTCAGAGGATGAGTGGAATTGTTCAGTAAGTCTCATCCAAAAAGAGGTAAAATTGAGACTTAACAACTCCCCCAAACTTAGAACCTTGCTTGTCCTCAAGCAAAAGGTAATTAATCTAGCAGATAACAAGCGATGCAAGTGTGTCAAATTCTACATCATAGTTCACTTGTATTTTTCTTTCGCAAGCATGAACCTTAGATGGACTTTCAGTCAAAATTATTGCAATAGAACATGACAAGGTGCAAACAAAGGTTTCAAAAGAGATCAAAGAGCTGAGAAGAGTAATGACTATCTGTGTATGCATCCTCACTAGGAAAATGTTTCTCTCTATGCACACTAGTGTATCAGGGTGAGTGTTTCTCTCTAATCTGCTACTCACGCCACATGATTCAACTTTGCTCTTCGTTTCCAAATGAAACCAATGGTAAAACAAATGCAGGCACTTATCACAAGGTCTTTATGAGGGCAATCTGGGTAAAGTAGGGTCAAGCAGTAGCAGTTTTATGATTTTTCAAGGATTGACGGTGCTATAGCTTAAGAGAGCAATAGAGATTTTACAATGGTGTCCCTCTCCATACCCCATTACAACAATTTGGCACATGCCCTTTACCAGATCCAAGCCATTAGCCTTTATGAGATGCATATTTACATTTTTGCATCTTAATATTTTTGCTCTTTTTTTTTTTTTTTTTTTTTGTAATGGCTGACCACATACTTTCTTCTTCCCGAAATTCCCCATTCTTCAACTCTCCCAAACTTGTTTGATGTTATCAATTTGCTCTCTTAACCACAGCAGAGGTTATGGTTAATTTTTCTCGATTTGGGATAAGTGGAAGGTGTGGTGTTTAGGCTTAGGAAATTATGAGTCAGGTAAAAGTGGAGATGGCTTTTTGGCTTAGATGGTTATCAAAATAAAGGAATATGAATGCCTTGATCATCTAAGTGCACCACATAAGCAAACCACCAGGGAAACTCAAGCAAAACCTATCATGCAACTTAAGTGTAGTTCACTCATCAGTATTTGGGCTCAAACCTCACCCGGCTATGCATCCACAGATTAACAAACTCAGCTCAGTCCTATGATCAACATTGAAACCCGTATGCAACTAGTCATGAACTAAAGATCTAACGTGACTTAAGAATGTCTAAAGTACACGCACCACAAACATCAAGCAAATTACAATCCAGAATTGACCACAAGCAAAGCAAGTATCAACAAGATTAAAAACCGTGCTAAAGCAGAATATTCACAAAAAGAACCAACAGTGTAATCACCAAAAAGAAACTAAATATAAAAATAGTTAAAATACTGAAAATAAAAGACAGAAAAATAAATTGCAATAAACAAAGGAAAACTAAGGTAGGCTCCATCTGCTTCCATCTATGAGGTCTGGTCATCATCATTGTCAGCTGCTCCACCATCATCAGCAGCTCCACTCCCCCAAACTTAGGAGCCTGGTCCCCAGGCCAACCAGTATATGCCTGAAAGTCCTGGTAACCAGAAGTGGTTGCAGAGTGTAATCCTGAAGAACAAAATGGTGAGCACAAAATTTATACACAGTGATGACCAAGCAACCATAACACCATGGAGAATATCCTTAGACCAAAAATAAGCACAACATGCATGCACACGGAATTGGACTATGACAATGCAACACAATGCACACAAACATACAACACATAACAGAACATAAAGAAACATGATTGAAATAGATCAATATTGGGTGTCAGGGATGTTGTGCGCCGGGCGCATCACAGATGCGTCGGGCTTCATATCAGTAAAAATCAATGAGGCTTCAAAATCTGATATCGCGCCGGGCGTGACTTAAGCGCGCCCGGCGTGGTGGGTTCTAGAGACCAAAAATTGGGTACTGAGCCGGGCGCAAAAGAGTTACGCCCGGCGTGTAGCCACTTTCATGGTCAATTTGCCTAAGTTTTCTTTTAAGGGAAGGCCTTATTTCCACCTAGAAACAGAATTGCCTCATTCCTCACACTCCAAACAAAATGCACCCTATATTTGCCCACTCAAGCATGATTCTAACAATTAACATCTAACACAAAACAATACATACTACAAACCAACATATAACACAAACAACATGTACACACAACAATCATGCATAACAAACATTAACACTAAAATCTACACTAGAATGAAAGGACAAACACATAAACAAAGTCAGATCTCTGGGTTGCCTCCCAGGAAGCGCTTGTTTACTGTCTCGAGCCTGACGGTGACCAACTTGAATTGCTCTGATTCTCCTTCTCCTCCTGTTGCTATTGTTCCTCCTTGCCCTGTGCTCAATCTCAGGATTGCTCAACAACTGCTCAGAGGGATTAGTCAATCTAGTTCACAGTACCTTGCATACAAGAGAAGGCAGAGGACTAGAGTGCACAGGTTAGCTCCAACAATTCATTGCCAACACACAAACAAAAATAAAAACAAAAGAATAAGTCACAAATAGCTATAAATACTAAATCGCCTTTCTAATCCCCGGCAACGGCGCCAAAAACTTGTTGAGATTTCCGTTAACACACTTTTGTTTAAATCTAGAAATCAGTTAAATTCTATTAACGGTCTCAAACACGGCAAGTATACCGGTCGTTCAAGTAGTAAAAATATCGTATCCACAGGGATTAAAAGGTAAAATAAGCATTTATTGACTATTCGTGACTAAAGAATAATTCCAATTTGTAGTTTGTCATGTATATGAATTGAAGAGCATGACTACTGGAATGAAAGCTATAAATAAATATTGGTTTTAGAGTGGAAAAGGGTAGAAATGGTATTGTGGTTATGAGAGATTGTGGGGGTCAGATTTCACCAGACATAACACTAATGTATCCTTAATCTCTTGTTACATACATTGCTTAGTCAACCCATAAGTTTACTCAAACCTAATCCCTTAGAGAAAGAGCCTAGGTGCGGATATTGAATATCAATCCCTTGAGTACCCAATATCTACACCCGCATTACGGGCTAGGGTTTAAGACTACTAATGGGTCAAGCTCTATCCCTAGATACAATCACCACTAGGCATATGTTTCAAAACTAGCTTCAAAAGTATTTCTCAATACTCAATGAAACCTTAAATCATGCAAGGGGTGATCAATCCTAAGCAAGCATTAAGAATAGAAACAAACACAACAATGAATGAACAACACATATATATATATATCATAGAAAACGTAAGGATTACAATAGGATTCGTTGGTTACATCTAACCCTACAAAAAATGGGTAGAACCACTCAAATGAGGGTGAAAACAAAATAGAGATGGAAGAGGAAGTGAAGAACCGAAGGAAAGACCCACACACGAACGGCTCCAAGCTCCGAGAATCCCTTCCACAACTCCTAGAGTTCGCCCAATGTGTGAATGAGGAGAAGGTTCCCCGAAAATGGCTTCAAATACGAGCCTGGGAGGTCAGATTAGGGTTTCGCGCCCGGCGCGTAAGTCTTCGCACCCGGCGCACGGTCTTTCAATCACTCTCTGTCGCAACACAAGCCCGGCGCAATTCCTTTTGTGCCCAGCACAATGGCTTCCAGAGGTGAGATACTCTGTTTTGCTCGCCCGGCGCAGGTCGTCTTGCACCCGGCGCAGTCATTCTTCTCTGCTCCTTAGCTTCTTAGATTTCCAATCCAAGGGATCTTCAACTTTCCACTCTTCACTCAATACCTACACAAAAAATGAGGTGGATTAAGGTATTGTTAGATGAATTTGGGTTAGTTATATCTGCACACAAAATGAACCAAAAAGAGAACAATTATATTGCAATGATTCAGAGGATGAGTGGAATTGTTCAGTAAGTCTCATCCAAAAAGAGGTAAAATTGAGACTTAACAACCCACTCCTGGGTTATCAAGCAGAACTGGTCGTTCTTCAATCAGAACGGGTTGTTCTCCCAACAAAACGACCCGTTCTGCTTGCACTCATTTTTCTTTTTTTTAATTTAAATTTTTATGACTTTTTTACGTCAGACCTTGGCATGTTCAACGTAAATTTACATCGGTTTTTGTGCCCCGACGTAAATTTACGTCTCCCGCTTCTACGTCGGAAGTTTTTCTAACGTAAAAACCCCTAAAATAACCAACGTAAAATGTGCATTGTGTACTAGTGAGTACAATTACTACATAGGAAAAATACTAAATTGTATTCAACTATCCTAAGTTTCTCATGCAACAATTATTTGGTCATTCATGTATTATATACATGTATAGAGGCAAAAATCATAAAATAATTCTTGCATAGATGACTAAATGATAAATTCGCTTATGCAATCACATATTTACCTTGTACATATACACAATCTTTACAAACTATGTAATTGTATACAAAATATCCTTAATCGTTGGTCAAGCGTCTATACAATAATCATGCTACACCAAAGTAACATCACCAAAACTAGGTCACTAGTAGCGTGACCCTCCATTAGCTAACTAAGACATCCTATTAATCTTGTTTTGCTCTCATAATAAGTATAATCATTACATTTCAACCCACAAGAAAAAAAAAAGAGTAAGCTTGTGAAAGAATTAACTTAATTGTTAAATAATAAATAATTCAAGTAAAGTATCAATTGAAATCATTCACTAATAATTTAAAGAAAGAATTGAGTAAAATCATTTAATATTTGATCATCATACAAACAACTAAGTGCAAATGATAAAAGACTTTCAAAACAAATCTTAACACCTTCACAACTTCAAACACAATAAAGCAATTGCTAACAAAGGAACAATTATTAAACTACCAATAATAATTACAAAACAAATTAATAATGGACATGTCATCATGCATAACATTTGATAATAACAATTTTTTCTTTAATCATGGAGTTATCTATATATAAGTATGAGTTATCTATATATATTATTTATTATGGAAAAAATTAAACTATTGTATTAATAATTTTCCTAAATAATTAAATCAAATAGTTAAATATCGATCAGCATGTGGATTAACTAGTTTGTAGTTGTTTCAACTTAACAAATGATCTTAACTATTGCGCAGCTGTAGGGCATTCGCATGAGTGGCGAAGTTTCTAGGATTTCGAGTGTTTCGTAAAATATGTATAAGAGTGCCTCCTAATACTTCTTGTACTGAGAGATTGCTGAGTTGTAAAGCCTTTTCATAAGTGGCAGCTTCAATGATTTCGAGTACTTCATGAAAGATGTATTTGAGTGTCTCCTGATTTCTCTTGTACTTCGCATGTTTCCATTCCTAACACTTTTCTTTTACCATTTCCGATAACCCGCGACCTCGAAAGCCCCCGATTTTCGAGCATTCCTAGATTACCTCATTTTCTGCCAACAACAAGAAAAAAAATATCTTTCATATACAAATATAGATACAATGAGTATTTTTTTACTTCGTTGATGGTATGCTATTTGCACATCAGATAACGCAAACACACCCTATTTATTTATTTTAAAAAAATAATTGATAATTAGAAACTACTTTATAGAAAATTGTAAATTAAATTTTATTTTTTTCAAATAAAGTATTCTTTATATATAATCAGGAATCAGTATCCTAATAATATACTTAAATAAACTAATTATCTACACCTTATCAGCACGTGCTACTCGTTTTTTTTTTTGGTTTGTTTTTATGCATTGGAACATATTTGTTAAGGTGGTGGAAATTTGTAGGAGTATTTGGTGCTTATTTAATTTTCTACTAGCTAGCTAGGGTTGATATCATACTACATTCTTGCTCTATTCTTCTCTGTTACTGTTGAACATATCTTTTCTTTATTAATTGCGAAGACTTTCGCAACAACACACTAGTGTTCTACATATGATTCTTTATCAGTGGGACAGAGTGTTTTTTTTATTAATTGGGACAGAGTGTTTTCTTTATTAATTACGAAGACTTTCGCTTTTAGTCTCAACAACGCACCAGTATTATCACATTAATTATGTATGATTCTTTACAGTGGGACAGAGTGTTTTCTTTATTAATTACAAAGACTTTTGTTTTTAGTCTCAAGTCTCAACAACAGGCTAGTGTTCTCACATCAACTATGAGGGATTCTTATTATTTTGCAGGTAAGTTTATTTGTGAAAGATATTAATTTTAAATCTTTCTATTGCATTCTTCTCCTAATTATCAGACTTTTTTTATTGGGATAGTAAACGTCGATCTTTTTATATCTTAAGATATTAAATATATTAAATTATTTTCGTAAACAAAAAATATTGTAAAAAATATAGCATTACTCTTCTAAAATACAGACGGAGTGCATGTCCAAAGGAAATTTATAAGTTTATCATCAAATTGAGAAAAAAAAAAAAAAGAATTTATTGAAGATAGAACACAATCAGTGAACTTGAGAGAAGTGAAGTGACATACAACAAACTCATAAATAAACATTAAATCAATGGGACAACAAATGGATGGAGAAGATAACATTATATTCTTCCGATTGATTTCATAAGATCAAATAATTTATTTAATTATAATGATTTAGAAAACTAATTAATTTAGTTAATAATATTAATACGGTTGTAGATTTATATATATTTTTATAGGTTAAATTATATTTTTAATCACTTTATTTTTTTTAATCTGTAATTTTAAACTCTAAATCTTGAAATATATATTTAATTCTCCTAATTTTAAAAATACAAAATTTGAAAATTTTGTGCTAATTCCATCCGTGAATATATTGTCACGTTAATTTTAGTTCCATCCACGAACATTTCGTGCAACGAGGATTGTATGCTTCTTTAATAGTTTTTATATCCGATATATAATTGAGAAATACCGAAAAATATTTGGCTTCTTTAATAGATTTTATAATGGAACTTCTAATATTAATGGCCAAAAAGTGAGATCAATTCTTTTTAAATTTTATGGCCAAGATAATCATAATAAATTTCACGATTTTGAATAAGTTTAACATGATTTTGCATTATTAAATCAAATTTTGCAACTATTTTAATTAATCCCACAAAATTATCATTGCTATCTTAATATAATTTTTATTGGATCCTTGGAAAGCCAAATTACGTTTAGCAAGACATTTCACAACAAAAAACAAAAAAATATTTTATGTAAAACTTGTCTCCAACATTTTTTCTCTTTGTGAACCTCTTGATATAAATTTTTATCAATTGTTTGGTTTTTTATTCAATCTTACTATGATCTAACTTCATTCCAAGTATTCATGTTATTCATATGCTCAAAACTATTCTTATAATATTTAAATATTTCACTAATTCGCTTCCAATTTGTAAAGCCTTCAATTGTCAAAGCACTCTTTTTATTATCATATGAACAACATACAACAAAAATAATATACACCGTCAACATGTTCGGATTAAACTAACCATTTCCTATAATTAATTTCATTATTACTCAACTTTCCAGAATAATAAACATATGATAAATGTCTAGAAGTGTTATTTAAGAGAAAAACAAGACTAATTTCTCTTATAAGCCCTTTTTCAACTTAAATGTCTCGTGTTTTGTTGTTAAGATTACCGCAATTTCTAGGATCATAAATATTTAAAGGAAGAATTAATTGTTCTTGGTCAATTCCAATATTTTCAATATTAGATGATTCATTTGGTACATCATTAGCTTTACTTAAATCATTAATTTCATCATTTTCATTTTCATTGTTTTTATTATGTAAAATATTTGATTGATCAAGATTTTCATGAGAACCTACCTTTTTAAAAATAAATTTATGAAGAGCTTCTTGTTGTAATTTTATTAACTTTTCCTTTTTTTTTTTTTTTACTCACTTCCAGATAGATATCTTTTAGGAAGCATACTATAAAAAGAAAAATTAAATAGTAAATTAACCTAAAAATGAAAGATAAACGTGGAAGTAAAAGTCGATGTTGAATATACTCGTTCGCGTGTTTACTGATTCCAATAGCTAAATTAAAACACTATAAACATATAAATAAAAAAATTTAATGTAAAATTGTGCTAAAAATATATAATATAATATTAACATTTAATAAATAATTGTATGTTAAACTTTGATTAATTATTAAGTATGAATCTAATAACATATTGAGAATTCTTAAATTAAATGATAATTCAAGTATCATCCTTTATTCACCATTTTATGGGTAAAAAATATATCATACTATAAAATCTAAAAAAATTTGATTAAACTATATTTTTAATAAGGGACAGTTGGGCAAAGTAATTTAAAAACATTTTCTTCTACCATTCTACCTTTTACCTTTTTTTCTGCCCCACCTCTTAAATTTTTCAAACTGCCCGAATAAATAAATACCAAACCTCCCCTTCCAAACGCGTCAACTACACCTCTTGAATTTTCATCACCATGAAGGGTTCAACCATTTCACCGTCTCTGATCTCCCTCTGTCTCACTGTGTCGCTCTTGTGTGCCACTTTTGCGTACCAAATAGAGCAGTACTGCTATCCCAAGTCTTCTCATGGATCCATGATTCCAAACCAACCAGAAAAAAAACAAGGACAAGATGAGTTCAAAGATAATGCTTTTAAGACGTTAAACGCCATCAAAGTGGACAGAAAACCACCATTAACCAGACAACCGGGTAAATATGTTATTCTTTATTTTTTTTTTCTTTAATTTGCAAATTTCATATACACGCTGTCTTATTTATTTCTACGATTAACTACGATTTTTTTTTTCTTTAAAAAATATGAATAATTTCTATTCGAATAGTTATCGTTTTAGTTTTTATAAATTTTATTTTTTTATTAAAATAATTTCGATTATCACTTGTTAATTATATGACATGTTTTCAGATGTTTCGTTAATCATTATTTTCAAAACATGTTTAAATACATATTACATATGTTTTTTGATTGAAACCAATTTTTTAAGGATTGATAGACATTTTTTTAAACCAAAAGTATATTAGAACTAAATATAAAAAAAAAAATGGAGGACTGAATTTAAAATTAGTTAAATTATCATATACGTACTAAAAATATATCGAAGTGGTTTTTAAGATTGATTTTATTTTAAAATATTTTTTATAACCTTATTATAATTACTGGTTAAAAAAACAAAGCCGAATTAGTGCCTCGTGTACATATATAGTTGAATTTTTTTAATTTAATATCAACCATGGTCAAGAGATGTAAATATATGCTACAATCAAGAGATTACTTTTAAAAATCAGGTCAAATATATTTTTGGCCTTCTAAAAATTGACTTTATTTTTACTACAAAAAAATATTAAAAAATTTACGAAAAATAAGAGTCGAACAATAGTCAAAGCAAATAATGTTAATTAATCTAAATTGTAATATCAAGGAAGTTGACGTTCTTCTTTAAATATAACTAAAAAACATAAAGTTTTTTTATGAGATTATATATATATATACATATATATATATAATATACATCAAATATATATTATTGTATACAAGATAACTCTATTATTGATCAAGCGTTTCTATAGAACAATACTATATCAAAACATTATACTCAAAACAAATCATCTCCAACATGAATCATGATTATCCACCAACAAGTTAATCTTGTCATGCTCCCGTATTAAGTATAGCCATTACAATATCCAACAAAAAGGAAAAGAAAATATAAGCTTGTGTAAGAAGCAGCATAATACCATATAAAGAAACAATAACTTCATTTCATCAACATAAACAACTTATATCATCCACCACTGATTCATAGAAGCAGCTGATAGTAATCTACTAACAATTAATCAACAAATAAACAACTCATACAACTAATAAACAAATGATCAACTCCAAACACAACTAAACAACTAAAAAAACATGCATCATCACACATATCAATTTATGGAGATCTTTTATAACTGGGGTGAGCAGTATAAGTGACTTGAACTACCAAACTACAATGACTGGTGTAAAAACTAGAAACAATAGTTAGCATAGTGACCAAAATTAGTTTCTCAAGTTTCGTCACTTATACTAGAAAAGGTCAGTATTACTGTCAGGGATAAAACAAATTGAATATGAGTCTATCACAACCTTAACATGCACAAATAAGCCTATATGAAATTATATTAGCTTGTTGACTACCCTTCAAATACTATGCACCTTTTTAATACTTAGGGATTTCTAGCCCCAACCTTGTACCTTATTCAATCGCCAACAAGTATGGTTCGGCCTCCATCATATTGTTCAAGATGAAAACCTAGAGAAGATGAGTTAAATAACTTCTCATTCAAGAGACAACTTACTCACTGAAGGGTTATCAACTTTGGACTCTCTAAGCACCACAACTTATATCCACACAATAGGAAATTTAATTTATAAAATAATTTTTCCTCTCCTCTTTCTTTTTTTGCAATTCAACTTAAACATTCATCATATGTCTATATAATTGATCATCGTGCAACTTTTCTTTTCATATAAATTCAACAGTAAACAACTTTCAAATTAATTAACTTCCAACAATAGGAAACTTTCAAATTAAACAACTTAAATCATCATCATCATACATCATCATAGATTAATTTATAATGAACTAAATTCAATCTTCATCGTACATCATGTAAAAAACATACAAAATAAGATAAGTTGAGAAAATTACAAGTTTAAATGGGAAATAGGAGATTCAAGCACCCAATGCTTGTTTGGAAAGATTAGGATTCATTTGGAGCCCAATAGCTAGCTTAGAGCGACTGGAATTCACTATGAATGCTTGAAATTCACTCTAAGCAAGCCAAGTTAGCTAGCACCTTTGAAATGGTCTCAGGAACTTGCTTTAAGTGAATAAGTTCTCATTCTGAGCTACCAAAATTTTCTCTAAGCACCTAATATTCGCTTTAAGTGAGTCTAGTCAGAGATTCCCCCTAAAATGGTCCAGTTGCACGCTTACATGACCCCATGGGTGCTCTGAGTGAGCAAGCCCAAAAAACTTGCATGAATTCAAGAACAAACTGAGCAATCTCAAGAACAACATACCAACTCCAAAATCCTCTCATTCAAAACAAAAATTCATATATGAAACTTAGAATCTATCATATATGAATAACATTTTACTCAAAATTGGAAAGAAAGGCAAAAATGAAACAACAAATGCATCACAAATCATCAACTTTCCACCTTAACCAAGAAAAACTAAGAACATCAACTTTTATCCTCAAATTCAACAGAAAATGCTTACTAAAGCAAGACTCAACAAAGAAAATCAACACTTACAACTTAGAAGATCAAAAAACAAGAAAGGTAATAGAAGATGATGAAGAATAGAGACTTTCCAGAAAGCTTGTTGTATGACTAACTAAGACCTTGATTCTCAATTCACCAGCTTGAAGCCACCAATCAACTACTATTTCTCTGCTAAAGGAATGATCTAAAAGGTTCTTGTAGAATTAATAGAAGCAAAGGATCTCTCTAACTCCAAATCTTATTTCTCTAGCTTTTCTCTAACTTTCTTTAAGATATAAACATATAAAATTCATGTCTTAAGAAAATCCTTAAATACATTTTTCTAAACTTGGTTAACCTGCCCCTAACTAAAACTACTACAAAAATGACTTAACTCTCAAGAATTTCTTAACCCTTAGAACTACAAACGAAAAAAATGCAACATATCAACATTAAAAAAAACAACCAAACATATAATTAATTAATTAAGTATAAAGATCAAAGATTGTTACAATATTAACAATATTAAATATGATTTTAATTTTCTAATTAGTTGAAAATGTATTCTTATGCAACTTATAAAGAATAAAGGAAAATCATGAACATAAAATATGTATATAAAGATAAATAATAAAGCGAAAAATAATATTATAGGAAATATGTATATCAATAATGTAACTTTACTTCTTTTTTTTTAATGGATAACTATTTGTTTATGTTGCGTGTAGTTGAAAGCATGGATGCGCATAAACCATCTTATAAAGTCCCCAAAAAGTCTGAGGACAAACAATTGTTAGATGGTGATTTTGCGGTCGTTGACCTTGAGATTGTAGACCATGGAGAGTATGTTCTGAAGATTAAGAAGCTTAATCTAAGTTCAACCAATGAGGATGAGGTACAAAGGGCTAACCAGATGGCTCAAAATGGAGCCATGTTGTTACTTTACGGAGAGATGCTTCTAGAGATGGGAGAGAAATTGATGGCTCACTCCCAATCATCCATTTACTCCATATTTAAAATGCCTACGCCTCCTAAATTGAAGTATGATCGATGATTAATCATAACTAATAAGCTTTCACACACACAAAAATAAACACCAAGTAGCTAGCTAGCTAGGTTTTGCATTGTATTTTCCTTTCTTAGTTTGAGAATTATTTTTAATCCCTTTTTCCCCGTGACTTATTGTTTGCTACGGAGTGTTTGTGTTTCGACATTACATTATTATAAGAAATTGGTAAAATAGGATCAAGTACATAGTGTTGTCTGACATGTTATGAGAACAAGACCTTTCAAAATTATTTTTTTAAAGAAAACCAATACAACAAATAAATATTGTTATATAAAAACAAATAATATATCATCCTATTTTTTTTTAAATAAATAAATAATGAATTAGAATAATTAGAAATAAAAAAGGAATATATTTTATCAATAAAATTAAATGGAAATAGCTCATTGAAAACATTTGGATTAGACTTTGGATCCAACCTAGAGGTTAATTCAAATATAAGAGGTTAGATAGGGTTAGGTTAGTTTGCACGTGTTTATAAAATCCTAAAAGCTCACATGAGGAGAACTAGAGGAGGTTGTTAGAGAAATCACAATTTGATGGTAGAAGTTATAGGAGGGACACCATTCCGTGAGACTTGTCATTACTCTAGGGGGGGAAATTATCAAGTTCTAAGCATGTGTTGGGGATAAAGATAGAGAGGCGAATCCCAAGCCTCTTAGGTTATCTATTTGAGGGAAACCTCTTCAATATGAATTTGATTGAACTTACATTGTTGTTGTATGCTATGGTTCTTATTTGATGAATTGATTAAATTTATATTGAGATTATGCATTTTGAGAGTTAGGATTGTTATATATAAGGTTTAGAGTTGTATGCATAGTTTGGGAGTTTAGTGTGATAATTTGTTTTAATTTAGAAAAATTATTAGAGTTTGATATTTAATTTTGGGATGATTATATGAGTATTTGATAATTTTAGATTTGATGTAAATAAAGAATCATGTGTGAAGCAATTGAGTCCGATGTGATTTCGCCCTAGATTGTTAAGCATGGTCTTGCTTGAAGAAAGGATGTCTATGCAAGAGGTACGATGATCATGCTGAAGGAAGCATGCCCGTCCATGGATGAATTTGAGGAAATCACAAGCATGCTTAATTAAGCACACCTGTGCATGTTGAATTTTAGTGAAGTATGATTGTGCTTATTTTATGCATCCTCGTGCATTCTTTAAAAATCTAAATTACTTTTTTTGTTTTCATAATAAATGTAGCCTTGGATGTTAACGGCCAATGACACTAGAATCATCCAAAAATCAAATCTTAAAGTTAACATAGAAGTTGTAAATAATTATCTTAACTTTCTAATATAATTAAGATCAATTTGATAACATAGATACATCTCTAGATAACTCGTATAGACCACATGAAGTCATAAAAGTTTAAGATAAAAAGAGAGAGTTTGTGAGTTGTTTTAGTCGTTAAGTGTTTAATCTCAAGATTTTGTGCCTACATGTGATATGAAATGTGGTTGTTTGAACTAAGAATTATGTGTATAATGTTTGAGACACCAATGAATCATGTTATGATGCTATAATATGTGATGAATGAATAGTATGAGTAATGATAATGTATAATCTTATACTGTATGATGATGTTATGATGATGGTGTATAGTGATAATATGATGAATGATGATGTAATGTGAAGTTAAATTGTGATGAAGTATATTGTGATGAGATATGATTGAGTTTATGTATGAAGATTTATGTTGAGATATCATTGATTCGTTGTTATGAATATTATGGTGATGCATATTATGAAAGTATTGATGATGGGATGAGATGAATAAGTCCAGTGTTACAAACTGACACTCGCGGAGATGAGTCATGCATATTATTTTGTTGTAAATAATTATCTTAACTTTCTAATATAATTAAGATCAATTTGATAACATAGATACATCTCTAGATAACTCGTATAGACCACAAGAAGTCATAAAAGTTTAAGATAAAAAGAGAGTTTGTGAGTTGTTTTATTCGTTAAGTGTTTAATCTCAAGATTTTGTGTCTACATGTGATATGAAATGTGGCTGTTTGAACTAAGAATTATGTGTATAATGTTTGAGACACCAATGAATCATGTTATGATGCTATAATATGCAATGAAGGAATAGTATGAGTAATGATAATATATAATCTTATATTGTGTGATGATGTTATGATGATGGTGTATATAGTGATAATATGATGAATGATGATATAATGTGAAGTTGAGTTGTGATGAAGTATATTGTGATGAGATATGATTGAGTTGATGTATGAAGATTTATGTTGAGATATCATTGAGTCTTTGTTATGAATATTATGGTGATGCATATTATGAAAGTATTGATGATGGGATGAGATGAATAAGTCCAGTGTTACAAACTGGCACTCGCGGAGATGAGTCATGCATATTATTTTGTTGTAAATAATTATCTTAACTTTCTAATATAATTAAGATCAATTTGATAACATAGATACATCTCTAGATAACTCGTATAGACCACATGAAGTCATAAAAGTTTAAGATAAAAAGAGAGAGTTTGTGAGTTATTTTATTCGTTAAGTGTTTAATCTCAAGATTTTGTGTCTACATGTGATATGAAATGTGGCTGTTTGAACTAAGAATTATGTGTATAATGTTTGAGACACCAATGAATCATGTTATGATGCTATAATATGCAATGAAGGAATAGTATGAGTAATGATAATATATAATCTTATATTGTGTGATGATGTTATGATGATGGTGTATATAGTGATAATATGATGAATGATGATGTAATGTGAAGTTGAGTTGTGATGAAGTATATTGTGATGAGATATGATTGAGTTGATGTATGAAGATTTATGTTGAGATATCATTGAGTCTTTGTTATGAATATTATGGTGATGCATATTATGAAAGTATTGCTAATGAGATGAGATGAATAAGTCCAGTATTACAAACTGGCACTCGTGGAGATGAGTCATGCATATTATTTTGTTGTAAGTAATTATCTTAACTTTCTAATATAATTAAGATCAATTTGATAACATAGATACATCTCTAGATAACTCGTATAGACCACATGAAGTCATAAAAGTTTAAGATAAAAAGAGAGTTTGTGAGTTGTTTTATTCGTTAAGTGTTTAATCTCAAGATTTTGTGTCTACATGTGATATGACATGTGGCTGTTTGAACTAAGAATTATGTGTATAATGTTTGAGACACCAATGAATCATGATATGATGCTATAATATGCAATGAATGAATAGTATGAGTAATGATAATATATAATCTTATATTGTGTGATGATGTTATGATGATGGTGTATATAGTGATAATATGATGAATGATGATGTAATGTGAAGTTGAGTTGTGATGATGTATATTGTGATGAGATATGATTGAGTTGATGTATGAAGAGTTATGTTGAGATATGATTGAGTCTTTGTTATGAATATTATGGTGATGCATATTATGAAAGTATTGATGATGGGATGAGATGAATAAGTCCAGTGTTACAAACTGGCACTCGCGGAGATGAGTCATGCATATTATTTTGTTGTAAGTAATTATCTTAACTTTCTAATATAATTAAGATCAATTTGATAACATAGATACATCTCTAGATAACTCGTATAGACCACATGAAGTCATAAAAGTTTAAAGTAAAAAGAGAGTTTGTGAGTTGTTTTATTCGTTAAGTGTTTAATCTCAAGATTTTGTGTCTACATGTGATATGAAATGTGGCTGTTTGAACTAAGAATTATGTCTATAATGTTTGAGACTGTTGAGATTTCCGTTGAAGTACTTTTTATTATAATTATAGATTAGGTTACTTCCCTCAACGGACTCAAACACGGCAAGTGTACCGGCCGTACAAGTAGTAAAAATATCGTATCCACAGGGATTAGAAGGTAAACTAAGCATTCATTGGCTACTTGTGACTTGAGAACAATCCCAATAAATATGAATATGAATTTAAGAACAAAACTACTGGAATTGTTAAAACACAAATAAATGAATTAGAAATGAAATGGGGTGAGAAATGGTAAAATGGACACTTGAAGTTGTGGGGGTTTGATTTCACCAAACAAACACTAGTGAATCTTATGTCTCTTGTTACAACCATTGTTCAGTCAACCATAAATTTACTCAGACCTAATTCCTTAGAGAAAGAGCCTAGGTGCAAAATATTGAATATCAATCCCTTGAGTACTCAATACCTCCACCCGCATTACCGGTTAGGGTTTTAAGACTACTAATGGGTCAAGCCCTATCCCTAGGTACAATTCCCACTAGGCATATGTTCAAAACTAGTTTCAAGGATATTTCCCAATACTCAATGAAACCTTAAATCATGCAAAGGGTGATCAAGCCAAAGCAAGCATTACACATGGAATCATACACAACAAGGAATGAAACAAAACATATATAACATTAAACACAAAAGGATTACAATACAGTTTGTTGGTTACATCAAAACCCCAATACAATGGATAGAACCTCTCAAAACAAAGAGGGGAAAACTAAAATAGAGATGGAAGAGGAAAGGAAGAACCGAAGGAATGATCCACCATGGGAGGCTTCCGAAGCCTGAGAATCCCTCCTGCAGAGCTCCTGGAGGCGCCCCTCGGCGAATGGGGGAAAAGAACCCCGAAAATGGCTTCAAATACGAGCCTGGGAGATCAGATTAGGGTTCCGCGCCCAGCGCACAATTCTTAGCGCCCGGCGCAAGTTCTTCCAGAGAAGTCAAGCACTCTCTGTCTCAACACAAGCCCGGCGCAATTCCTTTTGCGCCCGGCTTAATGCGCCCGGCTTAATTCCTTTTGCGCCCGGCTTAATTCCTGGCAGAGATGAAATACTCTGTTTTTGTCACGCCCAGCGCAGGTTATATTGAGCCCGGCGCAGAGCCTCTTCTCTGCTCCTTAATTCTTTTGATTTTCCACTCCTTTAACCCTTTTTTTCCTCAATTCTCTACTTGAATACCTGCATATACAAATGAAACCAAAATGAGAACAATTAAAATGCAATGATACAAAGAATGGAAGAATTTGATCATTAAATTTTGTATAAAAACAAGTATAATTTAGGCTCATCAAATTCCCCCAAACTTAGAACCTTGCTTGTCCTCAAGCAAAAGGTAATTACTCTAGCAGATAACAAGCAATGCATGTGTGTCAAATTCCTTATTCTTGGTTCACTTACAATTTCATTTCACAAGCATGAACCTTAAACGAATTTTCAGCCAAAATTATTGCAATGGAACATGACAATGTGCAAACCAAAGTTTCAAAAGAGATCAAAGAACTGAGAAAAGCTAATGACTATCTATGAATGCATCCTCACTAGGAAAGTGTTTCCCTCATATGCACACTAGTGTATAGGGGTGAGTGTTTCTCTCATATCTACTACTCACGCCACAGGATTCAACTTTGCTCTTCGTTTCCAAATGAAACCAATGGTAATACACATGCAGGCACTTATCACAAGGGCTTTATTAGGGCAATTTAAGGTAATTAGGGTCAAGCATAGCGGTTTCATGGTTTTTCAAGGAATAAGGGTGCTATAGCTTAAGAGAGTACTTGAAATTTCTTCAATAATTTCTTTCTCCATACCCCAATGTATCATTTTAGCACAGGCCCTCAACCAATTCCAGCCATTAGCCTTTATATGATGCATCTGTACACTTTTGCATCTTATTTCATTTTTTTTTTTTTTTTTTTTTTTTTTTTTTTTTTTACTGACCACATACTTCTTCTTTCTCAAATTTCTTCATTCTTCAACTCCCCCAAACTTATTTGATGTCATCAATATACTCTCTTAACCAAAACAAGGATTTATGGTTAATTTTTCAAAGTTGGGATAAGTGGAAGGTTGAGTGTTTAAGCTTAGGAAGATATGGGTCAAAAGAAAAATAAATATGGCTTTTTGGCTTAGATGGTTATCAAAATATAGAAATGCCTTGATCATGTAAATACACTACACTAGCAAACCACCCGGGAAACTCAAGCAAAGTCTATCATGCAACATAAGTGTAGTTTCTCTCATCAGTATTTAGGCTCAGACCTCACTCGGTTGGCATCCACAAATTATCACGCTCAGCTCAGTCTATGATCAACATTGAAACCCGTATGCAACTAATCATGAACTAAAGCTCTAATATGACTTGAAAATGTCTAAAGTACACACACCATAAACATCAAGCAAACCTCAATCCAAAATTGATCACATACAAAACAAGTATTCAACAAGATTAAAAACCATGCTCTAGCAGGATATTCAAAAAGATGTACCAACCAGAGTAATCCAAAAAACAATTAAAATACTGAAAATAACAACAGAAAAATAAATTGCAAACAGAGGTGAACTAAGGTGAGCTTCATCTATTTCCATCAAATTTGGTCATCTTCCTCAGTAAGTGCTCAACCGCATCTGCATCAGCAGCTCCACTCCCCCACATTTAGAAGCCTGGTCCCCAGGCCAACCAGTATATGCCTGCAAGTCCTAGTAACCAGAAGTTGTGAAAGAGTATAATCATGAAGAACATGGTGAGCATAGTATACAATGATGACCATACAATTATATCAAAAATGAAGAACAACCTTAGACCAAAATTAACCACAAAGAAACATGCTTGAAAACAGAGAAATATAGGTTCAGGAGAGTGCTCGCGCCGGGCGCAGCACAAACTCGCGCCGGGCGCCATATCAGTAAAAGGCCAACGAGGTTCAAATTCTAATACCGCGCCGGGCGCAGCACAAACTCGCGCCGGGCGTGGTACTCTGAAATGGTTACATTTTGCCTAAATTTGCTTTGAAGGGAGCCTTGTAACCAACCAGAACCAGAATTACCTCATATCTTACACTCCAAACAAAGTATAGCCTATATTTACTCATTTCAAACATGATTCACACACTTAACAAATAACACAAACAATACATAACACAAACAACATATAACACAAAACATATTTACATATAAACAAACAAGTCACAAATAGCTATAAATACTCAATTTGCCATTCTAATCCCCGGCAACGGCGCCAAAAACTTGTTGAGATTTCCGTTGAAGTACTTTTTATTATAATTATAGATTAGGTTACTTCCCTCAACGGACTCAAACACGGCAAGTGTACCGGCCGTACAAGTAGTAAAAATATCGTATCCACAGGGATTAGAAGGTAAACTAAGCATTCATTGGCTACTTGTGACTTGAGAACAATCCCAATAAATATGAATATGAATTTAAGAACAAAACTACTGGAATTGTTAAAACACAAATAAATGAATTAGAAATGAAATGGGGTGAGAAATGGTAAAATGGACACTTGAAGTTGTGGGGGTTTGATTTCACCAAACAAACACTAGTGAATCTTATGTCTCTTGTTACAACCATTGTTCAGTCAACCATAAATTTACTCAGACCTAATTCCTTAGAGAAAGAGCCTAGGTGCAAAATATTGAATATCAATCCCTTGAGTACTCAATACCTCCACCCGCATTACCGGTTAGGGTTTTAAGACTACTAATGGGTCAAGCCCTATCCCTAGGTACAATTCCCACTAGGCATATGTTCAAAACTAGTTTCAAGGATATTTCCCAATACTCAATGAAACCTTAAATCATGCAAAGGGTGATCAAGCCAAAGCAAGCATTACACATGGAATCATACACAACAAGGAATGAAACAAAACATATATAACATTAAACACAAAAGGATTACAATACAGTTTGTTGGTTACATCAAAACCCCAATACAATGGATAGAACCTCTCAAAACAAAGAGGGGAAAACTAAAATAGAGATGGAAGAGGAAAGGAAGAACCGAAGGAATGATCCACCATGGGAGGCTTCCGAAGCCTGAGAATCCCTCCTGCAGAGCTCCTGGAGGCGCCCCTCGGCGAATGGGGGAAAAGAACCCCGAAAATGGCTTCAAATACGAGCCTGGGAGATCAGATTAGGGTTCCGCGCCCAGCGCACAATTCTTAGCGCCCGGCGCAAGTTCTTCCAGAGAAGTCAAGCACTCTCTGTCTCAACACAAGCCCGGCGCAATTCCTTTTGCGCCCGGCTTAATTCCTGGCAGAGATGAAATACTCTGTTTTTGTCACGCCCAGCGCAGGTTATATTGAGCCCGGCGCAGAGCCTCTTCTCTGCTCCTTAATTCTTTTGATTTTCCACTCCTTTAACCCTTTTTTTCCTCAATTCTCTACTTGAATACCTGCATATACAAATGAAACCAAAATGAGAACAATTAAAATGCAATGATACAAAGAATGGAAGAATTTGATCATTAAATTTTGTATAAAAACAAGTATAATTTAGGCTCATCAGAGACACCAATGAATCATGTTATGATGCTATAATATGCAATGAATGAATAGTATGAGTAATGATAATATATAATCTTATATTGTGTGATGATGTTATGATGATGGTGTATATAGTGATAATATGATGAATGATGATGTAATGTGAAGCTGAGTTGTGATGAAGTATATTGTGATGAGATATGATTGAGTTGATGTATGAAGAGTTATGTTGAGATATCATTGAGTCGTTGTTATGAATATTATGGTGATGCATATTATGAAAGTATTGATGATGGGATGAGATGAATAAGTCCAGTGTTACAAACTGGCACTCGCGGAGATGAGTCATGCATATTATTTTGTTGTAAATAATTATCTTAACTTTCTAATATAATTAAGATCAATTTGATAACATAGATACATCTCTAGATAACTCGTATAGACCACATGAAGTCATAAAAGTTTAAGATAAAAAAAGAGAGTTTGTGAGTTGTTTTATTCGTTAAGTGTTTAATCTCAAGATTTTGTGTCTACATGTGATATGAAATGTGGCTGTTTGAACTAAGAATTATGTGTATAATGTTTGAGACACCAATGAATCATGTTATGATGCTATAATATGCAATGAAGGAATAGTATGAGTAATGATAATATATAATCTTATATTGTGTGATGATGTTATGATGATGGTGTATATAGTGATAATATGATGAATGATGATGTAATGAGAAGTTGAGTTGTGATGAAGTATATTGTGATGAGATATGATTGAGTTGATGTATGAAGATTTATGTTGAGATATCATTGAGTCTTTGTTATGAATATTTTGGTGATGCATATTATGAAAGTATTGCTGATGAGATGAGATGAATAAGTCCAGTATTACAAACTGGCACTCATGGAGATGAGTCATGCATATTATTTTGTTATGATGTGTGTATTGATTCCATGCATGCATACTTTGTTTCATGGGATAGTGTAAGTCTATATGCAAGTGCGATATCGTAGGCCATCAATCTATGCTTTGGGAGTGTTATGGTGGGGAAACCTCTGTTAAGAATGGGAAGTTATCATGGCCAACTGGAACACTTTGACAGAAACCTGATAACATCCTCTAATGAGATGATTCAGGGGGATCATTGTTGCAGAGTGGTCCCTACACTATTCGATGGGATGGTCCCCTTTCATTACTCCTAGGCTATTCTATACACTCATTAATGAGGAGGAGAATAGTACCATATATATGCATGTAGAGTTAGCAGCATACATCTCATGAGTTTGAATTGATGAATATGATAAATTTGTGATTGATGGAATGATGATGATAAATTAAATGTAATATGTTAACTTGTTATTAACATTATATGAGAGGAATTGGTGAAAATGTATATGATTTAATTGTTGTATGAATTGTGTGTGTGGCTATTTTTATGCTTCGTATATATTCTCACTCCTTGTATTTGTATGTTTGTGTTTAGCCTAAACATCATTTGTAAGAATAAAGTAGGTATAAAATGATGAGTTTAAAGAAAAAGGATAATAAAGAGGAATATTGCTCTGATAGTATGACATCGGGACTGAGTCTAACATTAGTATTTTTTTAAGTTGGATTTATTTTAAATTGTTTTATTATTAGAACTTATTTGATTTAAGATGTTTTATTCCTTTTGAAATGATGCTTTATAAGTTTTTATTTTATGCAGTTATGAAAGATGTGAACCCTTTTTGCCAATTTATAAGTATTATTATTATAACTGTTTTATTTTCTAGGATTTTATTATATTTAATTTATTAAATCCTTGGGGTACGTAGAAGGGTGTCGCAAAGAGTTGATTATACACATGATAATTTTTGGTAGTTGGTACACATGCTCTTTATTATTATTATTATTATTATTATTATTATTATTATTATTATTATTATTATTATTTTGTAATCACCATTCTTTTCCATGTTTTACACATTTGTTAGATTAGATCGGATACAAAAATTGGGTAAAAAAATTCACCAACACTACACCAAAATTAGTTTTTTGTGGCAATTAATTTATTATTTAGCAGCCATATAAATGACCATTATTTTTTTACCAGTATTTAAATAATGGCTGGTGTATTCAGTGTCGCTAATACTATTACTGACATTTATATAAAATGCCGGTAAAGATCTACTAAATTGTTGAAAAAACTTATTTTTTTTTAGTGACAATTTTAGTAGCCATTTTAAAAGCTATCAAAAATTATTTTTTTCAATTGTCTCCTTTACTTTAAATAATTTATTCCTATAATTTTCTTTTCTAAATTCATAACTTATATACTTTTTTATCTCTACTCGATGTGGGATTTGTAAGATGAGAGTTGTCTTTTATTTCTATATTTTTTAATTTATTTTTTTAATTGTCTTGTCTCTTGAGATGTGAGATTTATAAGGTGAAAGTTGCTCTCTAATTGTTTTATAGCACTATTGAACTTGATAACAATGGGTGATTTGATACCAATTTAGAATAGTGAATTAGGAGTCAACCCTATAAAATGAACCTATAAGGTGATAGTTATTACTCACTTATATACTATTTAATTATCTTATCTCTAATCGATGTGGGACTTAAGTTTTTTCTAATAAATAATTGTCGCTAATAGTAAACTTTAGTGTAATATAAATACATTTTTAGTGGCTATTATATATTAGCCATTAATATTTTTATATATGGCAGCAATTAAATTATTGCCATTAAATAATTGTCATTAATAACAAATTTTGTTGTATTGCAACACTTGTTTTAGCTGCTCTGTTCCTTCTCGAACTTATTTGTGATGTTGTTGTAGATTTTCCGTACCTATATTATCATGCCTTCTATCATGTATTAACGAGGTGACTCATATTTCTTACTATCTTGAAAGTCAGTTATGTTGTCTGGGATCTTAACATAGAAGGTGTGGTAAAGTTTTTGTTTTCCAGTTGAGTTCCAAAATTTTAATATTTTGGTTCACTTATTAGTAATCTTGGTTTTTTTTTTTTTTTACATGTAAATTAGAATATTTCTAAATTTCTTCCATAGACCATATACTTTGATCATGGTATTCTCATATTTGTGCATAACTTCATCCTTACGTGACAATCTCTTATTATCTATGGACACTCATAATTGAATAATTTTGAGCTAACCATTTTGTCTAATATCTAGGTGAAGCTTTGTTTGATCTGTTGCATATTTCCCCAAATGATTCCAATATGGAAATAACAGACTAGGGCAATTATATCTGTGTAAGTTGATCCTCATAGAAAGCACAAAATACTTCTAATGCGTATGTATCTTCGTGATGGTGGCTGCTAGTGGAATACCTTATTGGATAGATGGTAATATAGGAACAACAAGTGTGCCATGCCTTTTTGAGAGGAAATTGTGGTCTCTAGTCCAACTCCGAGTTTATTTTGGTAGGAAATTCACAAGGTTTGTAGTTTTTAGAAAATTCATTTGGCCTATGTGTGGAAATAACATGCTAAAGTTTAAAATTTCTTTTTTAGTTTATTGCAATTTATTTTTTTGCCTATCTAGATTTTACAATTTCTTCAGCTTCCTATACTTTGAGTTTTGTTTCTTAAGGCTTAAAACTACGACTTTAATGGTTCTTTCTTTGGAAGCTACATACTACCCTCTGACCTCCCATCATTGGTGGAGTTTTTCGTTAATAATAATACAATTTGAATTTGGTATTAATGACTCACTTTTACTTTTTATATGCACCTAAGAACTAGATCAAGAAACATAAATTCTACCAAGGAGAGTGAGTTTTTGGTTTATGTTTGTGTGATTTGAAATCTTAATTGAGATAACATTGTTAATTGGTTCGTAATTAATCTTAAAATATTAGTTGATAATATGAAATTTGAGGTATCAAGTTAAATATTATTAATGTTACATCCTCCATAATACATTGCACAAACAAAAATGTAAGATAATAAAAGAAACATGTTTAATAACGTCTATAAAACACAAAATCCTGTAATCATTCATCAAAGAAACTAAGATAATTGTTATGAGGATTCATTAATATGATTTAACATTTATCCTATTTTCCTTCCTTCAACTTTGTTTGAAAATATCAAATAAATTATTCTTTTATAATTTTAATTAAAAATAGAAATTATAGGATAATGGAAATATGAATAGAATTTTTCATATATTAAACTGAGAGTTACACAGCAATATATAGAGGTACGAGATATGATTTTTAACCCAGTATACAATAAGATAAGAAACAGAATAAATTAGTTTTAAACTACAGAATAAATTTCAACTAAGATAAGAAACAGAATAAATGAGAACTTGATTCTGTTATTCTGATATAACTCCAGCAGAAATATATTAATTTATTTTTTAGTACTTTACTTTTTCCAGATGACCATTTAATTATATGTGTGCCATAAATATATTAGAAGTCCCTGTAATTAGTAAGAGCCAAGTGAAACAGAACTGCCCAGAGCATCAAGGCAAGTATATCAGCTTAAATTGGTTTTGCATTTTACCATTGAAGTGTGAAGAGGCTTTTGATCCTATTCTTATTCCTATTCAATGTAGCTTCTTCCATAAAAAGTCGGTTACTTTTTCCTATATAGTAATAGTTTATTCTAATACATGAATATTGGAATGTTGCTTCAATTTAGTCTAAAAGATGTAAGCTTGTCTCAGGATTTATTTTAGAGAAATTAATACTTTTAAATGGTGTGATTTACCGTTTCTTTTTATCTTAATTACGAAGATTTTATAATTATTTTAAGAAAATATTTACTTTAGTATTTTGTTCTATTTGTTGGAGTCATGATGGTAGAAAGTAATGCATTTTTTCTGCGGGTTAAAAGTTGCAAAAAGCGCCCGGAGACATTTATGTTAAAAACATCTTTAAAAAAAGCAAATTTTGGCCGTTAAAAACTGCCAGTAATTATTTTTATATAAAACAATTAAGGACGCCAAAATAAATTCTTACACTTTCCCAGCAGCCAGCACCTATTTTAAACCCGCCACAAGCGATTTTTTTTTTATGTAGTGACGGGTGAATTGATTAATATGTTAAGATCTTTTTGATATTCTAAAATCTCTGGATCGTGAACAATATAATAAAGAATGAGAGGAAGGAGATCTCAAATTAATTCAAATAAATAAAAGAGTAAAAAAATATAATTAAGGACACATCTATTGTTCGAAATCAATTTATTTATTGGAGAATAGATAAGAAATTAACATAATTATATAAAAGAAAAACTTCGTAAAAAATATGCATATTGATTGAAATAACACTACTAAAATTTATCTTATTACATGTGACTTTCATGTGAATTTTGTATTAAAATCTGTAGCAAATATTATTCCTAGAATTCTTTTACAAAATTTTATATACAGGTAAAGAAAAACGTGTGATTTGTGGCAGTTATTTTGACAGTTTTTGAAGGTTAAAAACCGTCACAAATCGCAGTACCGTGTCGTTGAAAATTCAATCATTTAGTGGCGGTTTAAAACTGCCACAAAATGCATTTAAATGTTTTTACAATGCAGTGTAAAACTACCACAAAATTCATTTAAATTTTGCTTGGTTCAACATTTATGGCAGTTTTAAACCTCCAGGAAATTGCATTTTTTTAACAGTTTTAAATCATAAAAAAATGTTTTTTTGTTTACTTTTCTCACATTTTTTTGATAGTTTTAAACCATCAATGCACTTCATTTTATATTATATCGATGCATTTTATTATTTTAAAAATAGATTTAAAATTATTTTAAGAAATATTTCACATTTGTGATTGTATGTTCTTTGTTTTGCTGAATTTGAGTTGTTTATGATGTATAAATGTTAATTTGAAGATTTACATGCTAAGTTGGTATAGATTGATGATTGAATGTGTTGAGAGAAGATGAATTTTATTCTTGAGTTAGCTTTTCTATCTGAGTGTGCTCACTCAAAGCGGGAACTTACTCACCTAAGCAAGTTGCTGCGACCATATATATTAGAAGTGTTTTCTAACTTACTCAAAGCGGGAACACTCATTGATTTCTCTAAGTGAATTTTTTTTTGCTCAAAGAGGGAACTTACTCGCTTAAGCGAGCGAATCGCATCTCCTAGGGATGCTATTTATCTAAGTTTGCTCAAAGCAAGTTGTGAGTGCTAGGTCATTTTTAATTAAATCATGTATCTAATTTTATGTTATAAATATTTATATTTTAAAATGATTAGATACAAGGACTCATACCAATAAGTTGTTAGTTTGAGTAATATTAAACTTGTTTCCCTTAAACAAGGTATTGAGATAACAGTCAGATTCTTTGACAAAGATTATTAATTAGCGAAGTCAATAAATATTTCAAAACACTAACATGGTTATCAAAAAAAATATTTCAAATGTTAAGACTGGTCTTGACCACAACCACCACTCCCACCTATCATCATGTGGGGGACAACAGTAGAGTTAGTATTTGTAGCAAGGGTAATCACCATCACTGTTACCATGTGTTGTCATTGTCAACCACCAGTGCCCACATTATTGTCAATATAACGTGGTGAGGACTGAGGATAGTGTTGGGGAAAATAATTAATTATTTTTATTCATAAAATTAGGTTTTATGTTTATAGTAAAATTTTAATCATGATAATTTATCATTTTTAATTTTAATTTAAGAATTCTTATGCTGTCATGTAAACAAATATTTTTACTAGATCGAGTTGCTCTCATATATAAATGTCATATATATATATATGATAATGCTATATTTATTCTTTATTTGTTTAAATAGTTAAACTTTATTTTTTTTTAATTTGTACCTAACATAATTATAGGGATTAAGATGATTAAATTTATTGTTTATTTTAATATAAAAAAATTGTGGACATTATGAATAACACATTAAAATTCTTTCTGATTTTATTTAATTAGAGATTATTTTTATTTATATACCAAAAAATCAAAATTAAAGGTCTTTCTATATATTCATTTTCTCTGATATACATAAAATTTATATTCATTCACTCTTCAACGAAGTTATGTTCGCACTACTATAATTTCTTTTATTACATGTGACTTTTCCTGCGAAATTTTCATAAAAATTTGAAGGAAACGTTGTTCCTGCAAATTTTTCTGCGAAATTTTATTTGCAGGTAATACCTTCGTGGATAATATATTTTTGCGAATTTTAAAATTCGCAGGAAATATTCTTGCAAAAAAATTCGCAGGAAAGTTTCCTGCAAAAAAAAATTACAGGAAATTTTCCTGCAAAAAAAAAAATTCCCAGGAAATTCGCATGAAACTTTCCTACGAATTTTTTCACAAGAAATTCTGCAAGAATATTTTTTACGAAAATATTAAAAAAATTACTATAAATTCTATATTTTAAGAATTCATAATCTTTTATTTTCATGCCTCATACATAATCTTTTAAATTCTAAGATTGTAGATTATAAGCCTAACACTCAACCATACAATTTAACTTGTAAGGTAAGTGTTACTTCAACTTATATACTCTTTAATTGTTTTATTTTCAATCGATGTGGGACTTGAAGATTTTTTAAAATATTAAACTTATGAATTTAAATATATTTTTTTTATTTTTCCTGCGAATTAAAATTTGCAGGAAAATCCGTAGGAAAAGTTATTTGCAAAATTTTTCTACCATTTAGTAAACATTAATTGCGAATTTATTTTTGCAAGAAAATCAACAAGAAACAAAATAAAATTCTTACAATATTTTCTGCAAATTTTTACCATAGAAATTTTTTTTCCATGATTATTAAAATTGTAGCAAAATTTGTAAGAAATATCTGTAAATTATTTTTTGCAGGAAAATTCACAAAATTTCTGCGAATATTTTTTTGTAAGAAAATTCGCAAAAAAATTATGCAATTATTTTTTTGATGGAAAATTCGCAAAAACTTTCTATGAATATTTTTTTGCAAGAAAATTTGTAAAAAAATAACAATTTTTTAGTAGCGTCGGTTCAATCTTAAATATTTTCACTATAACAACTTGCTAGATATATAGTAAAAGTATTAGATATTTACTCATTTAATTATGTGTTTATATTTTCAACTTCAGATTTGGTTTTTAAGATAATCAAAACTATTATTCTTGGCCTTTTAGCCATCACTACAAAACAAAATATGTAATTTGTGGCAGTTATTTTTGCAGTTTTTGGCGATCAAAAATGGCCACAAATCGCATTACCAGCGTCATTAATAACTGTCAGATTTACGATCACCAAAAACCGCCACAAAATGCAATTTAAATCTTACTTGATTCAACCTATCTTGCGGTTTTAAACACCACCAAATTGCAGTTTTGTTTGATTTGTTTTACATTTTCTGGCAGTTTAAAACTCCCACAAAATTCATTTTAATTTTGTCCAATTCAACATTTCTAGTGGTTTTAAACTGCCAAAAATTTACGTTTTCATTTGACTTGTTTACATTTTCTAGCGATTTTAAGTCGCCAAAAATACATTTTCTTACTTGTTGCTATTATTAGATTAACAAGAGCCCGTGGTAAGTATTGTCTTGACAATTCATTTTGCCAACTGATTGGTGTATATAATTATAACATATAGAAAGGTAGACTTTGGTGATTTCTTATGCCAGCCTGGACTTAAGACCAAAAATGATATAATTTGGCTCATGCCTTTAGTATTGAGTTTTTCACCAGAATCTGGTTTCTTAATCTAAGGGAGTCAGATCCTTTTAAAATTCAAGATCTATTTTTACAATTGAAGTCGTTAGGACCAAATGCCACATGGTGTTCTTGACAATATATGAACATCCATACTGCAAATTGTTTTAATATAAAATACAGAGTAGAACGGCAGAACCTACTAATTTTAAATTAGCCTTTTATATCCTGATATGTTGTATAAGTGTAATGTAACATCCCGAATTTTTCTACTAATACTACGAATAATTATTATTTATTTTTGTATTTATGAAGATTATTTTCTTATAATTATTTTGATTAATTAAATGGGTTTGATTGAATCTTTAAAGGTTTTTAATAATAAGCATTTATGAAAATTATTTTGTATAATATTATTAATTATGATATTTTGTTATAATTATTATTTGAAGAAAATTATGTTTTAAATTGTATTGATATTTTATTTTAATTTGATATATATATATATATATATATATATGTTATTTATTTATTTATTAATTAGTAATTCTGGATTTTCATAGTCCCGGAACGGGCCGTTCTACTTTGGGAACAGGTCGTTCCAACTTGAGCATGCATGGGTAAAATTTCAACCCAGAAAGGGTCGTTCCACTTTGGGAACGGGCCGTTCCGTATGTGGTTTTAAAGACCAAAGTATTGACTCAGAACGGGTCGTTCCACCTTGGAACGGGCCGTTCCGGAAACCCCAGAACGGGACGTTCTGGTTTTGGAATGGGCTGTTCTTGGAGAGGTTTTTGTTCATGTTCTATGGGCCTAGAATGGGCCGTTCCGGATTCGGAACAGGTCGTTCTGGCCAAATCTTGATGCCTATAAATGCGTTCCGACACTCCAGAAAAACGCATTTTTTCACTTTTGAACTTTTTCTTCTACACTTTCTGGAGACCAAGGGGAACCCGGAGGATTGTATGCTGGGTAGTGGGATTGACCCCTAATCCTGTGTTTATTGTATGTCATATTTTTCTTGTATGTTCCAATTACTTAATTAATATGCGTGTATGAATAGAAACTTTGTTTAGGCTATGATTGTGGAATTTGGTGCTCCTATGAGTTCCTACGGGAAACCCTAAGGGAGTGTATTGGTGCTTGTATGAGTAAATTAATTGTGATAATAATTATATACGTGAATTGTCTTATTTTAAATGTTTATTGCATAAATTGGAACACTCTATGGGTTCTTGAGAGAACCCTATGAGCAGCAGGCAAAATAGGAATATTTCTGTTTTGTCTTCTGTCTTCCGTCATATTCCCTATTAAAAGAGATGTGTGAATATGTGTTTGGTTTTGCAAATGGGTGAGTGTTGTTGTGAATTAACCCTACAGGAGTGTGCATTGGTGCTTGTATGAGTAAATTAATTGTGATAATGATTATATACGTGATTGTCTTATTTTAAATGTTTATTACATAAATTGGAACGTTCTATGGGTTCTTGAGAGAACCCTATGAGCAGCAGGCAAAATAGGAATATTTCTATTTTGCCTTCTGTCTATTCCGTTATATTCCCTATTAAAAGAGATGTGTGAATATGTGTTTGGTTTTGCAAATGGGTGAGTGTTGTTGTGAATTAAAATGCTTATGAATTCCTTGAAATTTCAAAAATTACGTAACCATGTGCGAAACGTGAATATGAAATATGAGAAGCGAGAATAAGGATAATGTTACATGAAATATGATGATGTGTTAATGCATAGAGTCTTGTTTGACATGCATCATGTGCATAAATGTTTTTAAGGGTACGATATGGAATACACCGCCAGAGAAGGCCCTCTAGTGTAAAAGCTTTGGGGATTAGTCCTTGGAGATAGCTCGGCTTGGAAGTCTCAATCTTGCCCATTGTGTGCATTGGATGTATCTTGCGCGACTTAGCTATCCTGACGAGACTCTGGTAGTATATCCTTCTAATTGAGAGTGCGTAGAGGGTGTGACCCAGCATGTACTCCTAGGCTACTCTAGTGTATTGCTAGTGACAATACGCCACGTGATGTTTTACTGATGTCACATGCATGATAAGTGAAGTCCATGTCCATGCATGTGCATTCTTATTATTAAATGATGATAAATTACTATTTGTATGACTTGGATGATTGGATAAGCTATTGTTGTTGATTGATCTTTAAGGTAAACTGTATTGTTTGTGTTTGGCTATCCGGTGCGCGTTCCTACACCGTGAGCCAGAGTGAGATGTTTCTCACTCCCTTCTTTTGTGTTGTTTTTCTTGTTTGATATACAGGAGACCATCAGCAGCATGAGACTGAGGATGTGAATGATGGAGCTTAGGCTTCTATGTGAGATTTTGCTATGATAGGACATGTGACATCGGAACATAGATAGAATTAGAATATGATGTTGTTTATGTTTTATTAAAGTATATATTTTGAAAATTTTAACATTCTTTGTAATTTTATTTGTTATTTGGATTAAGTACATGAATGTGAATTGTCTACTCACATGATTATTGAAATTGTCGTTTCAATTTTAAATATTTTTTTTATCCAATAAGATATTTCTTTTTATTATTATATATATATTGGATGTAATCTATTCATTATTGGCAGGTCTTGCCTTGATGAAGATGAGGCATTTTTGACGACTGCAGATTCAGCAATAAGGTTACTCTCTAAAGCAACAAGGACATTTAGAGATTGGAAAGGTTTGGAATACAGAGAAGCATTTCCCATGCAGAAACCTGCTAGTGCTAATTTCTACCCACCGAACACGGACAAAATAGTATCATTATGCTAAGCATATGTTGTCAAAAGAATTTGAAACTACAAGGTTGCAGCCATTCCATGGCGCATGACCAATCATTGGCCATTACCCTCCAGCATCATTAACCAAGATCATTAAATGCATGCATCGATTATCATCAAAGCATTTTAAAGCCAAATCATAATGATATTTACAGTTCAAAAATAATAATGATCATATTTTTTCATTGGTGGTTTGAAAAGGAGATTTTTATAAGAGAGAACTAAGGGTAAACAATGGTATACATACCTAATGAGATATAGTGTTGATGTTAACCAAACAAACATGTAAATTCAGGCTAATAGCAGCTCATGAACACAATCAAATTACAATACATAGTCCATGGATTCATACTTGTGGCACAAGAATGAATATTATAAAACCTTTCTAAGCTTTCTTCTTGATAGACTGTTATTTGTGAGGTGAAGATGTGGTTTGGTCTTGAGCTTTTAATTTCTTATGCTAGCTTCCACTATGCTTTATAGAACATATATTCTTTCAGAGTTTCAGAGGATTACTGGAGAGTTTTGAAATAGCACTAAACCGCAAAAAAAAAAAAAGGTTTGCTTTAAAGTACTAAGAGAGAGTTGACTGCAGAATTTGAGATTCACTTATGGGTTGCACATGCATAGAGGCTCAAGAAAATTGGTTACTTACTGATTAGAGGCTAAGGTTTTTTATTTATCTATTTTACCAAATAAAAGATAAGAGAATAAAATTGGAATGTTGTCAAAAGTGTTATTAAAAGGCACAGTGGAGTTATTTTAGATTCTCATCAGTCCAATAACAAAGCAGGTTTTCATGATCTATATATAGTTCCTTACTTTGAATAGTACAAGTCCCTTCTTGCAAAAGCTGTTGATTTATAGCATAAAGCTGGGGACACTAACGACGTACCAAGGTATTTTTTTTTATCCATATTCAAATGATTATTATGATTCAGATATAGCCTAGATGGAATTGGTTAGTCATATAGGAAAGTTGGTGAGGTTTGTTATTAGTGTTGAATAGTATTTAGCTACTCTCTTGTATCAAAAGAACTCAGTTACTTGGATATTCTATATCAAAAATCTAAAATGTAATTGTACTATTTGCTTCATTAATTGTTTTATCTAATCTAAAACATTAGGAAATTTTACCTATAAAAAGAACAAAATGTATTTATTATCACAATAAAAAACTATATAAAGATAAATTAAATTAAAATCAATTTAAATTTTAGTTAGATCTAACATATATCAATATTCTATTAGTTAATGATAATCTGTGATTTGACAATTTGCCTCTAGTTTTAATGGATCATATACATCCCCATAGCATATTACTAATTAATATATTGTTTTACATGCTTATGTATTACTATGATTCTGGTAACCATGTGTAGTGCATTTGTTTTGTATTAATAGTATCCCCTTGTAAATTACAATATGTAATATAAATTGTGAAATATAAAACTACAGCAATATAAAACTGCAACAATAGGGAAAAATAATGCTAATAATAAAATTGAAATAGCTAACTCAAATCTATCGACACCTTATATTTTTGTAGGTTGGAGCTATAGGAAAAGTGTTAGGTACAGCTGCGTACAGCTGCCACCACCTTTCGGTGGTTTTCTAATTTTATATTAGAAGCGGGTCCCACATAATAATAAAATAATATTAAAAGTTTAGGAGAAATTACGAAAATGTCATTGGGACTTTCCTATAAATAGGGAAGCTGAAAACCATAATTTTCATCCCAAATCTTCTTCTCTTCTCTCTTCCTCTCTTATACACCTTGAGATCTGTTCTCGGTAGTAGTAGTCTCCTAATAGAAAGGAGTAAGTTATAGAGAGAGAAGTGTTGTAATTTCCTCCCTTTCAGTAAATAATATTTTTACTGTGGTTATTTTCTCCCTTGTCTTTTTTTTTTTACTCATCTCTTGTTTTAGCTGTGAGTAACTATTAAGTCTACTCTGGACCTAACAGTGGTATCAGAGCCACTAGGTTGTTTATTATTCCGCTGTGGTGTACATTGGTATAGTATCGGAGAAAATTCTTAGTATGCTCTGTGGCTGCAGTATTGCCTGATCAGTCACATCAGAAAAGAATTATTCTTGTTACTGGATTTTATCATTGTTCCAGTAGGCGGTACTATTCTAGTGGAAGTTACTTAAGTCGGTTTAATAGAAGAAATTATGGCAGCAAAGTTTGAGATAGAGAAGTTCAACGGGAACAATTTTTCCCTGTGGAAATTGAAGATAAGAGCAATTTTGAGAAAAGACAACTGTCTTAAAGCAATTGAAGGCAGGCCATCAGATATTACTGATGAAAAGTGGAGAGAAATGGATGACAATGCTGTTGCCAATTTGCACTTAGCAATGGCTGATTCAGTTTTGTCGAGCATAGCAGAGAAGACAACTGCAAAGGAGATTTGGGACACGCTCGTAAAATTATACGAGGTCAAGTCACTTCACACCAGAATATTCTTAAAGAGGAAACTCTACACTCTTCGAATGAGTGAGTCCACAGCAGTGACGGACCACATCAACAATCTGAATACGCTATTTGCTCAGCTTTCAACAGCTGATTTCAACATAGTGGAAAATGAACGTGCGGAGCTTCTACTTCAGAGTTTACCAGATTCATATGATCAACTCATCATCAACATAACAAACAATAATGTTGTTGGTCGTCTATCCTTTGAGGATGTTGCCGGAGCTATTCTTGAAGAAGAGTCCAGGCGAAAGAATAAGGAAGACAGACTGGAAAGTTCAAAGCAAGCAGAAGCTTTGACGATGATGAGAGGAAGATCAATGGAACGTGGCTCCAGTGGGAGTCAAAATCATGGTAGATCAAAATCTCGAGGAAGGAAGAACCTTAAATGCTATAATTGTGGCATGAGAGGGCACATGAAGAAAGATTGTTGGCACAAGAAGAGTGGAGGAGGGAAGAATTCTGAAGCGTCAACCTCTCAAGGTTGTGTTGCTAGTACCCAAGAAGATGGAGAAATCTTGTACAGTGAAGCAATAAGTTCCAGAGGCGAAAAACAACTCCATGAATGTTGGATATTGGATTCAGGTGCAACCTGGCACATGACTCCAAATAGAGATTGGTTTTGCACTTATGAATCAATCTCAGGAGGATCCGTATTTATGGGAAATGATCATGCTTTGGAAATTGCTGGAGTTGGTACTATCAAATTAAAAATGTATGATGGTACTGTTCGTACAATTCAAGGGGTACGACATGTGAAGGGCTTGAAAAAGAATCTATTGTCCATTGGGCAACTAGATGATCTCAAGTGTAAGATCCACGTTGAAGGTGGAATCTTGAAGGTAGTTAAAGGCAATTTGGTGGTGATGAAAGCTGAGAAGATCACATCAAATCTATACTTGCTCTTGGGAGAAACGTTGCAAGAAGCAGATGCATCAGTTGCAGCAATAAGTCAAGAAGAGGCAACGATGATGTGGCATCGTAGACTAGGACATATGTCAGAACGAGGCCTGAAAATTCTTGCAGAACGTAATCTCTTGTCAGGGCTTAAAATGGTAACCTTACCATTTTGTGAGCACTGTGTGACAAGCAAGCAACATAGATTACAATTTGCCAAAGTAACTACAAGGAGCAAACACATACTTGACTTGATCCATTCTGATGTCTGGGAATCACCAGAAATTTCCATGGGAGGAGCAAAATATTTTGTATCATTCATTGATGATTATTCCCGGAGATTGTGGGTGTACCCAATCAAGAAGAAGTCAGATGTGTTCCCAGTATTCAAGGAATTTAAAGCACAAGTAGAACTTGATACTGGAAAAAGGATTAAGTGCTTAAGGACAGACAATGGAGGAGAATATATAGATGGTGATTTTCTGGCATTCTGCAAGCAAGAGGGTATCAAGAGGCAATTTACAGTTGCTCATACACCTCAGCAGAATGGGGTAGCAGAGCGGATGAATCGAACTCTTCTAGAAAGGACAAGAGCTATGTTGAGAACTGCAGGATTAGCCAAGTCTTTCTGGGCAGAAGCAGTCAAAACTGCTTGTTATTTGATCAATCGCTCACCATCAACAGCAATTGGTTTGAAGACACCAATGGAGATGTGGAATGGAAAACCATCAAATTATTCTTCATTACATGTGTTTGGATGTCCGGTGTACGTGATGTACAACTCCCAAGAAAGAACAAAGCTGGACCCAAAATCCAGGAAATGTATATTCTTGGGTTATGCTGACAATGTTAAGGGGTATCGCTTGTGGGATCCCACTGCCCGCAAGGTTGTTGTCAGCAGGGATGTAGTCTTTGCAGAAACTGAACTGCAAAAGGAGCAGGAGAATGACAGCACTATCAAAGACACCAGTATAGTGGAGATAGGAGGAAAGTCTAAAAAGGATGACACCTCTGAAGCAGAACAAGAGCATGAGGAACAAGAACCAGATGAAGCCAATGATGAAGAAGTTCAACAAATAAGACGTGAGAGAAGGAGACCATCTTGGCATTCAGACTATGTTATGGCAAGTCATGATGCGTACTGTCTCTTAACTGAAGAAGGAGAACCATCAACCTTTCAAGAGGCGTTGAGGAGTTCTGATGTTTCTCAGTGGATGGCAGCAATGCATGAAGAAATAGAGGCCTTACATAGAAATAAAACATGGGAACTTGTTGATCTTCCAAAAGGTCGAAAAGCCATTGGTTGCAAATGGGTCTATAAGATCAAACGTGATGGCAATGATCAAGTGGAGAGATATCGTGCAAGATTGGTGGTTAAGGGATATGCTCAGAAAGAGGGCATTGATTTTAACGAGATATTCTCGCCAGTTGTTCGATTAACCACAATCAGAGTTGTTCTGGCTATGTGTGCTGCATTTAATTTACATCTTGAGCAACTTGATGTAAAGACTGCTTTTCTTCATGGGGAACTCCAAGAAGAAATATATATGCTCCAACCAGAAGGCTTTAAAGAACAAGGAAAAGAAAACTTAGTTTGTAGGTTGACCAAATCTCTGTACGGTTTAAAGCAGGCGCCAAGGTGTTGGTATAAGAGATTTGATTCCTTCATTATTAGCCTTGGTTACAACAGACTGAGTTCAGACCATTATACGTACTACAATAGGTTTGATGATAATGATTTCATCATCTTGCTGTTGTATGTGGATGACATGTTGGTGGTAGGCCCCAACAAAGATCAGATCCAAGAATTGAAGGCACAATTGGCTAGGGAGTTTGATATGAAGGACTTGGGACCGGCAAACAAGATTTTAGGGATGCAAATTCACCGAGATAAAAAGGATAGGAAGATTTGGCTTTCTCAGAGGAATTATTTACTGAAAGTCTTGCGGCGCTTCAACATGCAAGACTGTAAGCCAATTTCTACCCCACTTCCTGTCAATTACAAATTATCCTCAAGTATGAGTCCTAGCAATGAAGCAGAGAGGATGGAAATGTCTCGAGTGCCATATGCATCAGCGGTGGGAAGCCTTATGTATGCCATGATTTGTACGAGACCAGACATTGCACAAGCAGTGGGAGCGGTCAGTAGGTTTATGGCAGATCCTGGTAGAGAGCATTGGAGTATTGTAAAGAGGATCCTTAGATACATCAAAGGAACCTCAGATGTTGCATTATGTTTTGAAGGATCGGAGTTTTTTGTCAGAGGCTATGTTGATTCAGATTTTGCAGGAGATCTGGATAAAAGAAAATCTACTACTATGTGTTTACACTTGCTGGAGGAGCAGTGAGCTGGTTGTCTAAGTTACAGACTGTTGTAGCTCTATCTACTACAGAAGCTGAATACATGGCAGCTACGCAAGCATGCAAGGAAGCAATTTGGATTCAAAGGTTATTGGAAGAACTCGGGCACAAGCAGGAGAAAATTACTGTGTATTGTGACAGTCAGAGTGCCTTGCACATTGCAAGGAATCCAGCCTTTCATTCCAGGACAAAGCACATAGGAATTCAATATCACTTTGTTCGTGAAGTAGTAGAAGAAGGAAAAGTGGATATGCAGAAGATCCATACAAAAGACAACATAGCAGACGTAATGACAAAGCCTGTCAACACTGACAAGTTTACATGGTGTCGATCCTTATTTGGCCTATTGGAAACATAAGCAACATGAAGTATCAATAAAGAAGAAATGGTGTGAAGATATGATTAACTTAATCATAATCTTCAAGTGGGAGAAATGTTAGGTACAGCTGCGTACAGCTGCCACCACCTTTCGGTGGTTTTCTAATTTTATATTAGAAGCGGGTCCCACATAATAATAAAATAATATTAAAAATTTAGGAGAAATTACGAAAATGCCATTGGGACTTTCCTATAAATAGGGAAGCTGAAAACCATAATTTTCATCCCAAATCTTCTTCTCTTCTCTCTTCCTCTCTTATACACCTTGAGATCTGTTCTCGGTAGTAGTAGTCTCCTAATAGAAAGGAGTAAGTTATAGAGAGAGAAGTGTTGTAATTTCCTCCCTTTCAGTAAATAATATTTTTACTGTGGTTATTTTCTCCCTTGTCTTTTTTTTTTTTACTCATCTCTTGTTTTAGCTGTGAGTAACTATTAAGTCTACTCTGGACCTAACAAAAAGAAGTAGAAATGTTGAATATGTTTTTATTATCTCTTACATATCCTAAAGCAATAAAATCAGCAGAAAAGGAAGTAGAAATGCTGATATGATTTTATAACCTCTTACATATTTGAAGCAATATAATCTGCAAGAGGATGTCAATTGCGCTTGTAAGTATCCAATATCACTTGATAAACTACACAAATTTGTTTAAGCAAACACATGTGCAAGAGATTAACTCTTAATATTTGTGCTTTGAAGCAACAATTATGTGCAGGGGATTTGGTAAACTACAAAAATTTGACTAAATAAATAGATGTGCAGGGGATTAAGGTTTATATGTTCAAAAGAACTCTTATTTATTTATAGATTTTGAAAGGGGGTACAAGATTAATTCTGTCCTCACTCAATTTTGACTCATCCAAATTTTAATAATTCCATAGGAGAGAGGAACTTTTACATTAATTAGATAAATTATTCTTAATTAATATCATTTTCCTATTCTATATATCTAGCAGTAAATTTATTAATCAGATTATTCTTATGAATCAAACATGATATGTCTCCTCTTTTTTAAAATCATTATCCTCCCCTTCCTTAAAATCTTTCCTTCCTCTCCCTCCCTTCGAATCAAATCATGATCAAAGAAAAGAAAGAAAAATATCAACTAATTAGTGATTTTATTAAGAAAAACTATTATTCTAACTGGAATTTTTTAAAAATCTTGAAAACCCTCAACGACATACTAAGGCACATTCAAGATTTCACTGACCACATAGGAAATCAGAAGAAACAACAACAACTCTTCACAAAGACAACAAAATTCCCAAATCAACAAGATCGGGCCTTTTACTTATGACAAGCCTGCTAATATTGCTAAGCCAGAAAATGTTACCCAGAAAATAGAAAAAGATTTTTGTTCAATCACACTTTTTTTTTGTTCAGCCACACTTATGAAGATAACCATAAATGTCAGGTCATTTAGCCAAAAAATCAGAGATCAAAAAGTTACAAAAAAAGACATACCAGGTCCTGTTTGTTGGCAAACACCAAGATGACACTATGAATCATAAATGGATCATTTATGATTGTCAACAAGTAATCCATACATCTATTCAAAATCTATTTGCAAAATTATGGTGTATGTATGCACATTTAGATTTTATCACCTTAAATTCCTGCTTTCCTTTCCCTATCCTTTCGCTGTCCAGACTATCAACAATATATATCTGCATAATATGCACATACGTATCAACATAAACATATTACTGATCATAAAAACATCATGAACAAGCCAATTTCAAATCAGAACATCAAAAACAAATAACACTCGTAATTTGAATAGGCAAATAACACTGTAATTTCAAATCAAAACGTTAAAAAAACAATTAAGGAACATTCGTATTCTCTTACCTAAAATTCGTAATCTCTGAAAAAATTGTTCCACCAAAAACCTCTAAACAAAAAAATCATAATGAAATATTAGACGGAGCAAAAATAGGGAATCAAAATGAATATGAATGGGAAACTCACCTTAAATAAAAGCAATCGACCGAAGGATAGAGTAGTGAACAGAAAGCTTAAAGAAGTTATTGAGAAATCACTAATCCCAAATTGGAAACTTTGCAAAATGGTTTCATCACAAATTAGCTCACGAAGGATTATGTTGAACGTGAAGTGAAGCTATCATAGAATCTGAGCTTTCACAGAAGAAGCCGTGAAGTTTTCATAGAACTGCCCTAGTTATGATTTTTTTGTTTTGAATTTAAGTTTTTTTAATTCTTTTATTTTATTTTTTAAAATTTTTGTAATAAAAATAAAAATATATTTTAATTAAGTTATCCACGTGATGACACAAAAGATAAACAGATATTTAATTATTATGGCAGTTTTAAACCGCTAAAAATTTAATTATTTTTTAGGGGTTAAATTAACTCCTAGAATTACAACATTTTTTTAGTGATTTATTAAAATCGCAAAAACAATCATTACTAATTAATTAATTTTTTGTAATCATAATAAATAAAAAATAAAAAATTATTAAAATAAATTAATTAAAAAATATTTTACCAAAATAAATTATTTTGTACATGTAGGATCATAGAAAGTGAAGAAAACGTCACACTAAACAATCATTACTAATTAATTAATTTTTTGTAATCATAATAAATAAAAAAATAAAAAATTATTAAAATAAATTAATTAAAAAATATTTTACCAAAATAAATTATTTTGTACATGTAGGATCATAGAAAGTGAAGAAAACGTCACACTATATGTCATTTCAATGGATGGATACAAACAACTTTTGAAAACGTCAGACTCTTTAACGTTTTGTGTATAAATTTTCAAAACTAAAATCATCCTAGTTGACGTTTTCTTCATGATTTTACACTATGACTAGCAGATAAAAAAAGTACAATGCACAGGTGAAAATCACTTGCAAAAAGTAACCACATATTAGGTAGGAGTAACAAATAATAATAACATGCCACTTGATTCATAATACTCACCTTCTGGAGAGAGAAAGTCACTTATCCAACTTCAACTATAACATCAGTTGGTATGTCTTGAGAAGATAACCCTGCAAAAAACAAATGCAAGAAATTGGTTATTATAGAGATTGATTGGAGAGTATACTAAGCATGTGCATGCATGCATGGCGCATAGATTTGAAAATGAAATTAGTTGAGTGTGTTGTTTATCATTGCCCAATTCTCTCCATGGCAAGAGAGAGTCTATTATTGGGAGTAGTGGCCATGGCTTGTGGGTGGTTTGGTCTAGGGAATGAGACGTCGAGAAACAAGTGAGTTAGGCAAAGAGAACGGAATTGATGTGATTGGGATAAAGAATGGATCTCATGATGGGCTATTATAAAGAATATATTACTTTTTACAAGTGTTTTTCACCTACGTATTGTCCTTTTTATCTACTAGCTATAGTGCAAAACCATGAAGAAAACGTTAACCAAAATGACGATTTTAGTTTTAAAAATTTATGCACAAAACGGCAAGTGGTTTGACCCTTTCAAGTTGTTTGTATCCATATACTGAACACGTCATATAATGTAATGATTTCTTCACTTTCTGAATCTTACGTATCCAAAATAATTTATTTTGATAAAATATTTTTTAAATATGTTATTTTAGTAATTTTTTTAATTTTTTTTATTTATTATGGCCAAAAGGCCATTATTCTTCATACACAAAATACCTGTACGTTATGGATAAAAAAATACCAAAAAAAAAAAAAAAACTGCTCGTGCCATGGCTCTTGTTTATACTTTCTAGTATCTTTCTCCGTAATATTATTTTTAAGTTTAGGTTCTTTGAATTTTTCTTTGTATAGATCCATGTCCGAAAAATGTGGTACTCCAAAGTCCAAACTTTAGAGTAATGCTACTGACTCTTGAAGTCAATTCCTTTGACAAGTCTCTCCCAAAGTTTTGAAAATCACATGCACATGTGAGTTATCGCACAATTTCATTTGATCGATGTGTGATTATTTTTGGTATGATGGATGTGTACTGCAAATATTATTTGTTATTATAATATGTAGCATTTGTTTATTTTTCCGTCTATTAATTACCCAATCATGCATCTAGAAACTTGTATTCCTATCCCAATACTAAATTAATAAGTCCAGTTCACACTCATGTACTATACGTTCTTTTAATTTTTGCCTTCAATTTAATTATTTTATCTAGCAAGTAGCAATGAAGTCTATGACTATAATTTTATATTGTTCCTTTGGAACAGAAACCCTGAGCACAATCAATGTGAGTAATTATTCAAGATCTCTTTGTCAGATGGTACTATTTTTTTTTTAATTTATATAAATATAAAAATAAAATTTACATAATTAAATTATGTAAAAAAATGTTATAAAAAATATTTAACAATAATTAATTAATTAATATGATGTTTCTATTTCTCAACAAAAATCTACCTGTAATTTAGAAAAATAAATTAATAATATTAAATTTAAAGAAGAAAGTGTGATATATAATATAATATATTATTAACTTATGTTCTTTAATTTCTCTTATTCTATATTTTTCTTATTGTTAATAAATAAAAATCATCTTTGATTTTTTTTTATTTTTTTATATATATAATCTCTCAATTCTCTCAATATTTTCTTAATAATAATAATGAGCATCTCCAATACAAAGTGGGATCTTATAAGTCTTGGTAAAAAAGTTATATAATATTTTCTTAATAATAATAATGAGCATCTCCAATACAAAGTGGGATCTTATAAGTCTTGGCAAAAAAGTTATATATAGATAGAGACATATTATATTCAATAACTCATATTCTATATTAAATTTTAATGATTTAATTATTAATTAAAAAATTTTAATATATAAATTAAGTTTACAAATTTTTAAAAATTTGAAAATTATATAATACTTTGTTATATAAATTCAAATTAATATATAAAATACTTTTTAAATTGACGTATAATCAACGTAAATTAGTTATTCGTCAATTTGAATTAATAAAACAAACTATCAAATAGTTTTCGATTTTTTAAAGAAAAATTGTAAATTTGATTTATGTATTAAGAACTTTTAATTCAATAATTGGATTATTAAAATTTAATGTAGAACATAAGTTATTCAAAAACTCATGTTCTATATTAAATTTTAATAATCTAACCATTAAATTAAAAATTTTTAATTTATAAATCAAGTTTACAATTTATTTTTTTTAATTTAAAAATTGTTAGGTTAAAAGACAATTTTAAATTTCTTAAATTTTTAAGTTTTAATATTAATAAACATAGCGTTTTTCTAAAAGGAAAATATTTTTATAAAATACAAATAAGACGAAACATAAAATGCACACGTTTAGACACATGATGTATTATTAGATAAAATATAGAATCTTATTTTATAAAATTTTAAATATGTATTATTTATCATAAATATAATAACTACTTGATGAGTGACTAACCAATTCCTTAACATATTAATAAAAGAAAACTTGTTAAACTTACAAATTTGTCAAAATAAATGAAGTTATGCACGATATCGAGAAATTTGATGTGAAACAATCATTAGTACTAAAACTGATCTACCAAATCATACGTTCCAAAAGGAAAAAAAAAATGACCTAATAAAAACACAATTTACAGTAATGATGGATTCAGAAATTTTAGATAGTGGGACAATATTTATTAATATATTTTAGTATTAAAAATTATACATAAAACTTTTAAAAGTATAAATATATATCATAATTATTTTTTACAAGTTTTTATATCTACGATTATAATTAAAGATAAAAATAAATTAGATCATACTAGATTATATTATAATTTAGTAAGTTTGAACATAAATTTTTAAAAAATATATATCCTAAATATGACTTATTTATTTGCCATAAATTTGATTAGAACTACAATCATAAAAACCTAATTTATAATAATTTAACACTGATAAAAAAAATATAAAAATAAATATGTTAAATTTGGTAAAAATTAATTTATTTATGATATAAACATGTTTTTAATATCTAATATGTATTTTTAGATGATAATTTATTTTAAAATATTTTATAATAAAAATTCTAAGTACAACACAAATCTTTTGATCTTTCTTATTTTTGATTTTTTTTAATCAACGTATATAATAAATAGAAAACACAAAAGGTAAATATATGCTGCAAATTTTATTTTATCAAAAATTAATTTTTTTTAACATATTATATTATATATATGAGTATTAAGATATATATATATATATATATATATATATATATATAGTATGATTAAACTTGTTTTAAAAATTGATTTGTTATTAAGGAATATTCTTTATCATATAAGAGAACTCTTTAAAAAAATTTGACAAACATCTAATAAATGAATATCTCCTCCAAATTTATATTTTATAAATATGATAATTAAATATATATGTTGATTTCATTAAAATATAATTTTTTTTTAAATTAATTTTTTTAAATAAAGAAAATATGCATGTAGCAAATGGAAGTGGGGGCAAGTGCCCCCACTATGGACAACCTACATCCATCCCTGGCCATTGGTACTTGTTATATCTCCCTTGGCAAGTGTACCAAATCGTATAAATAGTTTAATGAAAGTATAAGTATTGTCTCTCAAGGGACTTGCGCAACACTTTACAAATTCATTTGTTATACTAACTAAGTTACCAAAAGTAATAAGAAATTGATTTGTTGCAATAAATAATGTAAACAAACAATGTTATTGTTATAAGAATTCTTTTTGGTATTTTTGTAAACACTTAGGGTGCAAAACTTGATTTTAAAGTAATATTAATAAATGTTGTGATTTGACTTCACTAAACCTTCCTCTCATATTTATCACTAAGCTCATAATAGTTTATTAAGAATTTATTAATCACTCTCAAAAGTAACCAACCCTAATCTCTTACAAGTTGGCATCTAAGTTGCTAACTTAAACTATCAATTTTTTGCATAGTTTAACCAAGAAACTAGCTTTAAAAACCAGAGTTTAAGAAAGACCAATGACATTTACTCTATCTCTAACAATAAGCACCATTAGCTACTCTATTTCAAGTCAAAGGTTTAAAATCATTTCTCAATCTCTTAAAAACCTCAAGTTCAAGTTAAGGGTGATCGAGTCATAACAAGCATTATGCACAGAAACAGAACAATAAAACTGAAAAACAACTGAAATTGATTACTTAGAGTTTACACATGAGAATGGGTGTAGTTACATCAAACCCCAACAAGGGTAAGATTAGCTACACATAGACATGTAGAACTCTACAAAATGATGAAGAAAGGAGGAAGCTTGATTTTGAAGGTTCTAGAACTCTCCAGCCACCACACAAACTCCAAGAATGATTCCTCTTACTTCTCCCTTCAAAATATCCTCTTTTAGGTCATAAAAGCTTTTGTCTAATGTGAATAATGACATGTTAGTATAATCCACGCTAAGCGTGAGATGCCACACTAAGCTTGATGATAGGTCTGGAAAGAAATAAGTTTCTGGGACTCTGAAGCTCAGCGCCAGTTCCACGCTCAGCTTGAAGATTGAAGTTTGTTCTAGTGATTCTTTGCCAAACTGAGGCTAAGCGTAGATCTGATGCTTAGCCTGGACACTTAACCCAAAATTCCTTCTGCTTTGAGTTTAACATTTTGTCCTTGCTTCCTTCCTTCATTCCTAGCTTTCTCCTAAACTACAAAACAATAATCAAATACTTGTAAGTTACCTAAAAACATGATTCAAAGACAAAATGTGATCACCTAACAATTTAGATATGTTTTGAATTAAAAATAATATTTAAAGCATGGAAAATTGATATAAGTACTTATAATTAAGGCATAAACTAAATAAAATCATAACACTTATCGGTACTACTACAATACTACGGGTTTATTCGCATTAATATCAATCAATGAGCCACTTACTTTATCTGAAAATAAAAATGCTTATGAACTAGGGAATGTAACGACCCGCCACGGTCTCTACACTTAGTGAAATCGCACTACAACTAGTTAACTAAGAGAATATTAAACTGGATAACACATACATACAGGCATAAATATAAAGATCGAAATAATTAAGTTTCTGTATATAAAATATAGCACCATATATGTACAGTCATCCCAAAATATTCCTTAGTGCCGGTCAAGCACTGACAAAAAAAATGTTACCCAGAATGGTAACTCAAAACACGAGACTCAGCTCCTCGTCTCACAACGATCATCTCTACTCCCAAGCTATCCCTGACCTGCTCCCATACCAAGTATGATCATCGCAGTTCCACCACATGGAAAACAGAAGGGTAAGCTAGAATTCAAAGATCAATAATACAAGTACAGAATAAAAATTCTATACTACACATGCATCCCAAATCCTGTCCCTAAGGAACCTTTCATCTCAATCAATCATTCATTCACCAAACATGAAGTCAAACACCACACTTCATCATATTAATAATCATGCAATGAATGCAACTCATGACAGATAGGCATACATATCAATCATCTAATGCGTCGTCACGCATACACCTAGGAGATCTCCATAACAATAGAGCTGTATAAGTGACATTCCATCCTACCGAAACCACCCCAACCGTTTTCACGCCCAATGCGCCCGCTCGGTCACAGCTAAACAGGATATATAATCCTCACTCGGGTTTACTCGGATGATGTCACTTACACACTTGGAAGTCCAGATCCACCGTCAGGTATAGCACAGCTGGGTACGGGCTTACCACGACCTTGGCATGCATTAACCAAGTCAATTGTGGAGTTCGCCCACCGACTATCCACAAGGATCCACGCACCTTCCCGAGTACTTGGTTAAGGGAATAACCCTCGACCTCATACCCCGCTCCAACACTAGCTAAGGACTTAGAGGAGGCTCACCCAACCCAGTGGCCTATCTGAGCACCACTCTCCCAAATCCAGTGGCCTCCCAGAGCACCACTCTCATATATCAGTGGCCTATCCAAGCACCACTCTCAAGAGACTCTATGTGAGCTCTTCCAGTTCGAAATATTTTTCCTCTCCTCAAGTCCTAGGCTAGACTCATGCCATAGGCATCACATGCAATCATGCATCATACATCATAATGGTCTGCCCACCATCATGATCAACAACCATACACATGTCATAAGACATCACATGCAATAATGCATCATACATCATAAATGGTCTACCTACCATTATGATCAATACATACCATATGAACGTATCATATTCAAACATTCATATATATCATCACAAAGCATACATATGAATCACACCTCACCATACATCATATATCATACAAACATGATCTAAAACTTCAACTTTAAACATGCATAAGCATCAATTCATTCATAAATATATTCAAGCATAGTGCCGTCAACTCGCGCCTGGCCTAACACCAACCCAAGAGCTCTAAGCTCTTCCACGCCTGGCACGCTCAACCTGCGCCCGGCCTAAAACTATTCAGAGAGTTCAAAACTCTCATCCAAACTAACAAATTCAGCCACATGCAAACAATCTAGCTTCCCTTACCTGAAGATTGGCTCAGATAGCCAAAGACTGAATCAAAAGTATAATTTCCCCTCGAGGCTCAACTCGAAACTTCAGTCCTCCCAAAACAAGCTTTCTAATCTGAAATTCAAGAAAAGACAGAAGGAGTTATTGATCTAGAGGAGAAAAGGAGTTAAACAGAGAAATTTGGGAGAGAAAGGAGCTCACTGACCCAGAGACCTTCTCTCTAAAACTTCTCTCTAGAACCATAACTCCTCACGGCCCCCCCTTCACCCCTATTTATAGGCAATCCGGAGTGGCCAGAACGGCCCGTACCGATACCGGAACGGCCCGTTCTGAACTCCCAGATCACGCACAAAATCCACACCCAGAACGGCCCGTTCTGAAAACAGAACGGCCCGTTCCGGGACTCATCCAGAACGGCCCGTTCTCCCTCAGGAACAGTCCGTTCTCCCTCCGGAACGGCCCATTCTCCCTCCGGAACAGCCCGTTCTCCTTCCTAGAACGGCCCGTTCTCCTTGCCGGAACGGCCCGTTCTCAACTGCAATATGTAGTTCAATTCAGTAGTGTGGAACGGCCCGTTCCAGTTTGGGAACGGCCCGTTCTGGGCTACTGAATCAGCCTCTTTTTTTTTTTTTTTTTTTTTTTTTTTTTTTTTTTTTACAATGTTACAATACTCCCCAACAAATAAGAATTTTCGTCCCCGAAAATAGGCTTACCTGAAAAGAGGAATGGATACTGTTCCTTGAACCGACTCTCTTCTTCCCAGGTTGCCTCACTAGTAGCTGCATCCCAAAGAATCTTCACTAAGCTAATAGACTTGCCTCGAAGCTCTTTCAACTTGTGATCAATTACAGCTACCGGTCTCTTCTCGTAAGTCAAGTTTTCTCTAACTTGCACCTCATCCATCTCTATCACGTGACTCGGGTCTCTGATGTACTTCCTCAACTGTGAAACGTGAAACACATCATGCAGGTTGGACAGAATCGGAGGTAACGCCAACTGATAAGCTACTGGACCTACACGACGAAGGATCTGATAAGGACCAATGAACTTCGGTGTGAGTTTCTTGGCCCTTACAGCCCTTCCCACTCCAGTAGTGGGTGTCACCCTGAGAAACACATGATCTCCCTCCTCAAACTCTAGAGGTCTCCTCCTCTTATCAGCATAAGACTTTTGTCGATTCTGAGTAGCTCTCAACCTCTCCTGAATCTGTCTCACCATCTCAGTAGTCTGAAGAACTAACTCTGGACCAACCACTACTGACTCACCCTCCTGATACCAACATAATGGAGTCCTACACCTCCTGCCATATAGAGCCTCAAAAGGTGTCATGCCAATACTCGCATGCTAACTATTATTATAGGTAAACTCTACCAATGGCAACACCTCCTCCCAGCTACCCAGATGGTCCAACACACAAGCTCTCAGAAGATCCTCTAGTGACTGAATTGTCCTTTCCGACTGACCATCTGTCTGTGGATGATAGGCGGAACTCAACCTCAATCTCGTTCCCAACGCCTGATGTAGAGTCTGCCAAAACCTTGAAGTAAACCTTGGATCTCTGTCAGAAATAATAGTGGAAGGCACTCCATGCAGCCGTACTATCTCTCGGATATATAACTGTGCAAGCCTCTCCAAGGACCACCTCTTGTTGACAGGAAGAAAATGAGCACACTTTGTCAACCTATCAACAATCACCCAGATAGAGTCACTGTTCCTAGTTGTCCTAGGCAATCCAACCACAAAGTCCATAGTGACACTATCCCACTTCCACTCAGGAATCTCCATCAACTGTAAAACCCCTCCGGGCCTCTGATGCTCAATCTTCGCCTTCTGACAAGTCAAACAAGCGGCTACAAACTCTGTTATCTCCTTCTTCATACCAGGCCACCAAAAACTTTTCTTGATGTCTTGATACATCTTAGTCATACCAGGATGTATGCTAAGACGACTCATGTGTCCCTCCTCTAGAACAACTCTCCTCAACTCTGAATCACAAGGCAGACAAATTCGACCTCTGAATCTTAGAATCCCATCAGTACCAAGCTCAAAACCAGCTGCCCTCTCAGTACCAAGTAATCCCAAAGTCCTTAACAACTCTGGATCCTGTAACTGTTTAGTTCCCACCTGCTTCAAGAACTCATTAGTTATGGTGATCATACCACAACTAATGTGATCCTGAACAACCTCCACCTCTAGTCTCAAATCTCGGAACTGTTCAATCAACTCCAACTCCCTAATCATCATAGCCGACATGTGAATGGATTTCCTACTCAATGCATCAGCTACCACATTCGCCTTTCCAGGATGATACATCAACTGGAAATCGAAGTCCTTTAGAAATTCCATCCACCTCCTCTGCCTCATATTCAACTCTTTCTGATCAAACAGATATTTCAAACTCTTGTGATCACTGTATACACTGAATCTCGCACCATACAGATAGTGCCTCCACGACTTCAAGGCAAATACCACAGCTGCAAGCTCCAAATCATGAGTAGGATAATTTCTCTCATGGGTCTTCAGTTGCCTCGAAGCATATGACACTACTCTCCCTCCCTGCATCAACACACAACCTAACCCCTGGTGAGAAGCATCACAGAACACATCAAAATGCTCACCAGTGTTAGGTAACACCAAAACTGGAGAAGTGGTTAACCGTCTCTTTAGTTCCTGAAAACTCTGCTCACAAGCGTCCGTCCAAACAAAAGGTTGATCTTTTCGAGTCAGTTGAGTCAAAGGCATTACTATTCGAGAAAAACCCTCAATGAACCTCTGATAGTAACCCGCCAACCCAAGAAAACTCCTAATCTCTGTAGCAGTCATCGGACGCTCCCACTGAATCACAGCCTCCACCTTGGCTGGATCTACTGCAATCCCCTCTGCCGATATCACATGCCCCAAAAATCTCACCTCGGACAACCAAAACTCACACTTGGACAGTTTGGCATACAACTGTCTCTCTCTTAACACCTCCAAAACCGACCTCAAATGCTCACGGTGATCCTCCAATGATCTAGAATACACAAAATATCATCAATGAAGACCACCACAAATCTGTCCAAGAACGGTCTAAAGATCCTGTTCATGTAATCCATGAACACTGCTGGAGCATTAGTGACACCAAAAGGCATCACCACATACTCATAGTGACCATACCTAGTCCTAAAGGCAGTCTTCGGTATGTCACTCTCCTTCACCCTAATCTGGTGATATCCGGATCTCAAATCAATCTTTGAAAACACTGAAGCTCCCCTCAGCTGATCCATCAAATCATCAATCCTTGGAAGGGGATATTTATTCTTTATCGTTAATTTATTCAGCTGCCGATAATCAACACACAAACGGGCCCCACCATCTTTCTTCTTCACTAACAGTACCGGAGCACCCCAAGGAGAAACACTGGGCCTCACCATCTGTTTCTCCAACAAATCCTCAATTTGTGTCTTCAGCTCTACCAACTCAGCTGGAGCCATCCTATAAGGAGCCACTGATACCGGTCCTGCACCTGGTACCAGATCAATGCTAAACTCAACATCACGCCTGGGTGGCAATCCTGGCACATCATCTGGAAACACCTCAGGAAATTCACTGACAATCTCGATCCCAGCGATAGCTCTCTCTGTCTCAATACTCAAAGTTGCAAACAACATGAAGCACTCAGCTCCATCCCTCATCAACTGCTCAGCCTGACCCGCTGATACCAACACCTCATCCTCCAACTGAGGAAACATCAACTCTCTCCGAGCACAATCTATAAGGATGTGATGGGCAGATAACCAATCCATCCCTAAGATTATGTCGATATCCACCATGGGCAACACAATCAGGTTCACTCGGAACCTCCTACCAGACACCTCTATCGGGCATCTCACACACATCTCCGACGTCACCACAGAAACTGAAGCCGGAGTAGACACAAACAAATCAACATGCAAGGAAGATACTGACAAACCCAATCTCTTCACACAATCAACAGAAATAAAAGAATGCGTGGCTCCAGAATCGAATAAAAAATAAAACATCCTCACCTGCTGCCTTCCCCTTTCCCTTCACTAAGTCTGATGAAGTAGAAGCCTCTGCACCTGACAATGCAAACACTCTCCCCGCAGCTGTAGGTCTGGGTGGCCTCGGGGCACTCCCAGATGAAGTCGCCGGTGTCTGACAATCTCTAGAGATGTGGCCTGGCCTACCACATCTGAAGCAAACATTCCCCGGAAGGGAACAATCTCTCACCATATGTGCTCCTCCACATCGATAACACCGCATCGACTGTGCTCCGCCCTGAGGAGTAACAGGTCGAGGTCCCCTACTAACAGCTCCTCTCTGAGACTGTACAGGTCTGTCATAAGGTCCCCTCTGCTGGCCTCCCCTCCTGGACCCAGATGATCCCTCCTGAACTCTAGCAGCCTTACCGCTGCTACCACCACTCTCCAAACTCTCAACAGTCTTTGCCTTCTCAACCAAGGCAGGAAACTCTACTATGGACATGGGGACTATAACCCTCTTCAGCTCGTGCCTCAATCCCTCCGCAAACTTTCTACATCTCCAAGCCTCAGATATGGCCTGAGAGTAGAAACGAGCTAGATGCTCAAACCTCATAGCATACTCAGAAACAGACAAGCTCCCCTGATGTAATCTCATGAACTCTGCCTCCTTAGCGTATCTAACGCTATCTGGGAAATATTTCTCCAAAAAGACCCTCCTGAAGCAATCCCAGTCAACAGGCACACCCCTGCTCTCTAACATCTGCCTGGTGCCTCTCCACCAGTACTCAGCCTCGCCCCCCAGCATGTAAACTGCATAAGCCAACTTTCTCTCATCAGAAGATCCTAAAACACTAAAAATCTTCTCCATATCCCTCAACCACTGATCCGCCACATCAGGATCTGAATCCCCTCTGAACTGAGGAGGCTGACATCCCCTGAACTCTGCTAAATCTCTCCCCTCCTGAGAGACCACCGGTCTAGCTGCATCAGCCGCAGCTCTAGCTGCCTCAGCCACAGCTCTACCTGCCTCCATATGAGCAAAGTGAGCACTCTGCTGCTGCATCGCCATGGCTATCATCTCCATGGCCCTAGCAATCTGGTCATACTGGGGTCTCACCATACTACAAGAATTCAAACATCCTATTAGTAACATAATACCCCCACAATTCACCAAAGGCTAACACATATCAGAGATATGACACAACAGAAACCTAGAAGGATCACTCCCCACATAGTATCCTAAAAGACTCGACCGGCTCTGATACCATAAAAGTGTAACGACCCGCCACGGTCTCTACACTTAGTGGAATCGCACTACAACTAGTTAACTAAGAGAATATTAAACTGGATAGCACATACATACAGACATAAATATAAAGATCGAAATAATTAAGTTTCTGTATATAAAATATAGCACCATATATGTACAGTCATCCCAAAATATTCCTTAGTGCCGGTCAAGCACTGACAAAAAAAATGTTACCCAGAATGGTAACTCAAAACACGAGACTCAGCTCCTCGTCTCACAACGATCATCTCTACTCACAAGCTATCCCTGACCTGCTCCCATACCAAGTATGATCATCGCAGTTCCACCACATGGAAAACAGAAGGGTAAGCTAGAATTCAAAGATCAATAATACAAGTACAGAATAAAAATTATATACTACACATGCATCCCAAATCCTGTCCCTAAGGAACCTTTCATCTCAATCAATCATTCATTCACCAAACATGAAGTCAAACACCACACTTCATCATATTAATAATCATGCAATGAATGCAACTCATGACAGATAGGCATACATATCAATCATCTAATGCGTCGTCACGCATACACCTAGGAGATCTCCATAACAATAGAGCTGTATAAGTGACATTCCATCCTACCGAAACCACCCCAACCGTTTTCACGCCCAATGCGCCCGCTCGGTCACAGCTAAACAGGATATATAATCCTCACTCGGGTTTACTCGGATGATGTCACTTACACACTTGGAAGTCCAGATCCACCGTCAGGTATAGCACAGCTGGGTACGGGCTTACCACGACCTTGGCATGCATTAACCAAGTCAATTGTGGAGTTCGCCCACCGACTATCCGCAAGGATCCACGCACCTTCCCGAGTACTTGGTTAAGGGAATAACCCTCGACCTCATACCCCGCTCCAACACTAGCTAAGGACTTAGAGGAGACTCACCCAACCCAGTGGCCTATCTGAGCACCACTCTCCCAAATCCAGTGGCCTCCCAGAGCACCACTCTCATATATCAGTGGCCTATCCAAGCACCACTCTCAAGAGACTCTATGTGAGCTCTTCCAGTTCGAAATATTTTTCCTCTCCTCAAGTCCTAGGCTAGACTCATGCCATAGGCATCACATGCAATCATGCATCATACATCATAATGGTCTGCCCACCATCATGATCAACAACCATACACATGTCATAAGACATCACATGCAATAATGCATCATACATCATAAATGGTCTACCTACCATTATGATCAATACATACCATATGAACGTATCATATTCAAACATTCATATATATCATCACAAAGCATACATATGAATCACACCTCACCATACATCATATATCATACAAACATGATCTAAAACTTCAACTTTAAACATGCATAAGCATCAATTCATTCATAAATATATTCAAGCATAGTGCCGTCAACTCGCGCCTGGCCTAACACCAACCCAAGAGCTCTAAGCTCTTCCACGCCTGGCACGCTCAACCTGCGCCCGGCCTAAAACTATTCAGAGAGTTCAAAACTCTCATCCAAACTAACAAATTCAGCCACATGCAAACAATCTAGCTTCCCTTACCTGAAGATTGGCTCAGATAGCCAAAGACTGAATCAAAAGTATAATTTCCCCTCGAGGCTCAACTCGAAACTTCAGTCCTCCCAAAACAAGCTTTCTAATCTGAAATTCAAGAAAAGACAGAAGGAGTTATTGATCAGAGGAGAAAAGGAGTTAAACAGAGAAATTTGGGAGAGAAAGGAGCTCACTGACCCAGAGACCTTCTCTCTAAAACTTCTCTCTAGAACCATAACTCCTCACGGCCCCCCTTCACCCCTATTTATAGGCAATCCGGAGTGGCCAGAACGGCCCGTACCGATACCGGAACGGCCCGTTCTGAACTCCCAGATCACGCACAAAATCCACGCCCAGAACGGCCCGTTCTGAAAACAGAACGGCCCGTTCCGGGACTCATCCAGAACGGCCCGTTCTCCCTCAGGAACAGTCCGTTCTCCCTCCGGAACGGCCCATTCTCCCTCCGGAACGACCCGTTCTCCTTCCTAGAACGGCCCGTTCTCCTTGCCGGAACGGCCCGTTCTCAACTACAATATGTAGTTCAATTCAGTAGTGTGGAACGGCCCGTTCCAGTTTGGGAACGGCCCGTTCTGGGCTACTGAATCAGCCTCTTTTTTTTTTTTTTTTTTTTTTTTTTTTTTTTACAATGTTACAGGGAAGACCTGGTTTTTCCGTCTTCGTCAACATCTACTTGAACAAAATTAAGACACAACCAACATTATTGGAAAATAAATCTAACTGATACAATCACTCGACACATCACACACTGCAAATTTGTGAAAATACTGTATGTAACTAGTCTAGGACTCGCTGACAAAAGAAGCAACTTATTTTTTTCTTTTCTTTTTATAAGTACAAATAAGAAAGAAATAACTACAAGCCAATGGCTGCAAAAACAGTCTGGGCAACGGTGAGAAAAAGAAGCACGACCGCGGCGAGTACTCCTATGGTTTTCCACACTGTAGGAGTGTGGTCGCGTTTCAAAGTCGCAAACATTTCCTTGAGCTTGTACCTTATGGTTATCAAAACACGTCTGAATATATGCCAAAGCCAAAATAATTTAAAGTTTCTTCTGGGATCCGAACTTTCCTTTAAGGTCCGAATCATCACATCGTACTTGTGGACCATATTAGTATCAATCTGAATTCCACGGGCGAGTAAACGAAAGAAATTCATCAAGTCCTCATTGCTCCACTTGGTTTCTAAAACCCCACTTTTCTTAAGCAGTTTGATGTCGTGCTCACAACAAACCAAACCTCTGAGCGACAAAGCAATCTCGCTGAATCTGCAGTTAGTCCGGTCATGTTCTCCAACGATGTATTTTTCATGCGTAATTCTGTTCTGCTCCCATGCAACGAAATTCCGCCACTCAATTTCCTTTTCTTCAGTGATGTTCAGAGGCTGCATCTCTAACTCCAAGGTATTCACTTTGAAACTTTTGTAACAACCAAATAAGGCGCCCTCATTCTTAAAATCAAAGCTACGAATCTGAGGCTTAACTTTAATCCCATCGGATAAGAGCCTATATGCACAGCATTTCTGTTCCAATTTAGTTTCGTAGTTTAAATTTGCCTCCTCCGAAGTTTCAATAGATATTGAATGATGGTTGTTTTCCGGAGCAATTATATTCCCATCTTCATTCTTAGTTACGAAACTGTGCACGATGTCGAGAAGGTGTGCTCTATTTGGGCTATCTGTCACAATAAGGGAATCAGTGCAGTCAAAGAGAAACAACGCAAGGGCGTTGATAGTGTTCCGAACACGTGTTAAATCATCAATGTTAAAGCCAGGGAGAAAAAGTATACTGAAGAACAAAATGAGAACGAAGAAAGGTATCTGGTTTCCGAGTAATTTCAAATCGGAAAAGAACTCTCTCAGTTTTCTTACATCGGCTAAGGAGTGTTTGAATTGGTGGCTCTTTATTTGAAGAGGTAAGCCTGAGAGGCTTCGTAAAGCACTAAAATCATTATCTGATACCTCGGCTTTGGTGATGAGAAGCTCAAGCAGAAAACATGAATCGAGTAACATGATTTTGGCAAGGTCGTAGTTGTTGAATGTGATGTCGTCCACGTAGAATGTTCGGACCACTATGTCTAAGTGAAGCATGATTTTGCTGCATCTGTAGAAGGCGCCAAGTGGTTCTGTGGTTCGATTGAATAGAGAGAGCATGAAACGGTGTTTGATCTCTTCCATGTGTAGCAGGTCCCTTTTGGTTCCCTTGTAGAGGGGTCCTACGGATACCACCTTTGGCTTTTAAGGTTCAGCTTCCTTTTCCGATTTTCCAAACTGTTCCGGAACTCCTGAAATGCTACATGCTTTCACACCGAGAGCTCCATCTGACAGCAAATCAAACAACGATTTCATAGAATAAACCCATTCACCATATTCGGGACCGGCTGAAACTGTTTCTGATTCGGATCCAACTTCTTCTGGTTCGGGTCCAACTATTTCTATATTGTGTCCAACTGATTCGGAATCGGCCTAGCCTAGCCTGCTGGAAAGTGAAAAAAATAAAAAATAAAAAAATAAATAAACAACTCCGGAATGAATGAAAAGAATTAAGGAAGAAAAATAGCCCCAAAGATACACAGAATCACTGAAATTAAAATGAAAATCAAAATTCTTCAATGGAACTTCTGTAACTCTTCAAATGTGGGAACAAGATACAATTGTGTAGGTTGATATATTAGCAACATAACTAGCATTCTGAATTTAAATGCTCCACTAAATAATGCTTAAGTGGAATTCACACTTAAGCAAACATTAATTAATTTTTAATTACCGATTTTTAAAAATTTTGTGTGAATTATGTCTATTAAAAAAAATGCACCACAAGATTCTCATTGTGTTAAAGTTAATAAGGATCATTAAGCTCATTTCACATGCTTTTCGTAGTCTAGACAGCTAATGGTTTACTAAATTATACATTATATTAAATAACTAATATAATTTTATTGAAATATGAGCTTATTTTATAAATATGAGTTTACGAGACTTAATTCCTACTTGTTTTTTTAATTAATTATTCTTTTATTTAATGTTTTCATGTTTGGGCGACTCAAACAATTTAATATTCAAATATATAATTAAAAAGTCAGTTGTCACACAAGATATCATACGTTCAATTTAAAATCACGGAGTAAGATTTATAACAAAAACTCCATGTGATAAACAGTAAACACCATTATAATTCATAACGACATTAAAAGTCAAATGATATATATATATATATATATATATATATATATATATATATATATCACTTTTAATAAATACATTTTTCTTATCAATGTTTTTTTAAAATCCTAAATACTCTTTTAATTATTCATTTTTAAAATAATTTTACTTCCAAATATTATCTTCTTTATTCCTTCCTTTACTCATTTTCTTCTCTAACTTTATCTCTCTCTAATTATTATTTGCTATTTTCTTTTTCAACAATCAACATTCACAATGATCATTTTTATTGTCCTTAATTTAAATATTATTTTTTCCACTTTTATCTTCATCATTTTTAATCTTAATTTGTTCGTTTTATCTTTAATATTTCATACATTTAATATAAGGTTATACATTTAAAAATGTCATTTATAAAGACATAATTCATTGATTTTATGATAAAGGATCAATAAAAATAATATATTTATTATTATTACTGGAAACTAATTTTTTGAATTATTTTGTATTTTAAAATATATTTTTTCAAATTAGTTTTTTTCAAAAGAGTATAAACTTTTTGGAAGAGTAAAATTGAAGAGTATTATTTGGTTGGAAAAAAAAGTCAGAAGAAGATATATTTGGAAGTATATTTAACAAAAATTCATAATAATATTAAAATAGATAGCAATTGTAGTATTATTCTTTGAATTCTAAGGTCGATACAACCTGTTAGACGACAAAAAGGAAGAATTATATGAAATTTACGTTACTGTATTCTCGTCAGATAAAAAAAAATTTAACATTAAAAAAACACGATGGCATTTTTGTAAATATAATCAAGTTTTTTACATCGGACCTCGTAGGGACCGACCACTACAAAAAAAAAAGTCAATTTAGCCACCAAAATTAGCGACCGATTTTTTTTCGTCGCTAATAGCGACATAATTAGCGACTGAATCTGATTTAGTTGCAAATTTTATTTAGCGACCAATTTAGCAACCGAATTTTTTAGTGGCAAATAATTGATCGCTAAATCAGTCGCTTAAATAATAATTGTTGATTAAAATAGCGACGGAAGGTCGCTAAAATATCGAAAATATTATTATTTATAATAATTTTAGCGACCAAATTAAAATTAATCGCTAAAAAAATTAAAAAATATTATTATTTATAATAATTTTAGCGACCAAATTAAAATCGGTTGCTAAAAAATTAAAAAAAAATTATTATTTATAAAAATTTTAGCGACTATTAAAATCGGTCGCTAAAAAAATAAAATATTATTATTTATAATAATTTTAGCGACCAAATTAAAATCGGTCGCTAAAAAAATAAAAAAATATTATTATTTATAATAATTTTAGCGACCAAAACAAAATTGGTCGCTAAAAAAATAAAAAATATTATTATTTATAATAATTTTAGCGACCAAATTAAAATCGGTCACGAAAAACATAAAAAAATATTATTATTTATAATAAGTTTAGCGACCAAATTAAAATCCGTGGCTAAAAAAATAAAAAAATATTATTATTTATAATAATTTTAGCGACCAAATTAAAATCAGTCGCTAAAAAAATAAAAGTATTATTATTTATGATAATTTTAGCGACCAAATTAAAATCGGTCGCTAAAAAAATAAAAACAATACTGTTTATAATAATTTTAGCGACCAAATTAAAATCAGTCGCTAAATGTAAATTATTTTAAAAATTTAGAAATATATTTCTTTTAAATGAAAGTAAATATAAAAATATATAATATTATTTTTATAATGATAAAAATATTAATGATAAGTAATAAAGATCAGTACCCTCTCAATAAAATTAATTTGGTTTTTAAAATAATACAAATTATATAATTTAAAATAGATAATTAATATACCATGATGTATTAAAAAATGAGAAACATAATGCTATAAAATAAAATTAAATAATAAACTTTTTAATTGAATCTTTTTTAAAAAAAATTAGACTAATTTAAATAATAATTTATCTAGAAAATTTATTTATTTTTCTCTTTAGAAATTTATTTCTCTTTTACCATGCTTAATATTTTATTACATTATTAGATAATATGAAAATATATAATTTATTGTGCTTTCCAATTTTGTTAAGATAAATAAATTTTTTTTCATAAATCTTATTTTATTTTCATTATTATTTTCAAAATTGACTTAAACATCTAGTTCAATTGATATAAACACGTTAGTTCCATTAAATTAAAAATAATTGGCTTATATAAGGATTAATAAAAATTTATCAAACAAATCTAAAATTAATAAAATATAATTAATGTTCCATTAGTTTAATAAATAAAAATTATAAAATAAATTTTATATATATATATATATATATATATATATATATATATATATATATATATATACACCAATAACACATGAGATCAATTACTTAAAATACGTTATATCATCTATTTTCGATTATGCTGGTACTACTTTGGGGTAGATATCGCTTCTTTAAAGAGACATGATTTTATTATTATATATGAATATGATCCCACCATGGGAAACTGATTCAACAACAACCATATTTTGAAATATTTTTATTTTGTTTAATGATAAATTAATTTTTAACATAAAAATATTTATTTAAAATATATCTAATTATGCATATATATTTTAAAATTATATTACTTAAATATGTATATAATAGTTTATCTTAAAAATCAATTCATTTATATATTATAAAATATTTTATTTTAAACATCAATTAAATAATACCTTGCTACTTATAATTTATTTAAATATTTATAAATGACTATTACATTAACCCCATTGATTATTTTAATCCTTGTCTTTAATTTTATTATATAAAAATTATTTACCTAATATATTTTGAAATTATTTTCATGAATCTTATTTTATTTCAATTGTTATTTTAAAAGTTAGGCTTAATCATTCAATTCAATTGATATAATTGTATAGTTTCTTGTTTAAAAGCAATTGACTTATACAAAAATTAGTAAGAGTTTGTGAAACAATTATAAAATGAAATATTTTTTAGTAATTTAAAAAAAATATTATCCTTTGATTTTAATTTACTCATAGATGTTCATAGTATTTTACTTATGATATATACACCTCCTTTTTATTACAATTACACATGCTTTGTTTAAAAAGGCTAAAATCGCTGACAGTAGAGCTCGAATCCACACACATACTTACGTGGAGAAAATCTTAAGTCTTCCCCCTTAACTAATTGGGCAAACCACCCACGGGTTCTTTTTGATCAGTTTTTAATACATCACAATGTGTTTCCTTGCTTTTTTCTCTATCAAATAGAATACGTGACTATTTTAATGGAGTTTTTTTTTATTCACACATTTATTTTAAAGTTTCATGTTGAAATAAAATTTCAACACAAATTAACATATTTTATAACTAATATCTGGTTTTAAACTTGATATGAAAATATTATGATATAACTTGATAATTAAGATTTTAAATTAGTATTTTATTAATGATTGATAATTAGAAAATAAAACAAGGATAAATACATTTTTTTGAATTTTATATCTTAGATTTAAGATGAATAAATATATTAAGTTAATTAATAATTTATTTAAAATGTTAAAATTTAATTTATAAAAATAATATTTTAAAAGAGAAGTGTTATAATAACATAGGTGTAACTTTTACTAAGTATTACATCGCTCAATAACTTTATATTAAATGTGAATTTTATAAATTCAACCGTTAGATTGAAAGTTTTTTACTCTTAGATCATATATACAAAATTTTATATGAATTCAAGATGATTTGATACTTCATTCTTGTAAAATAAAATTAACGTAACATATACATTTCAAAATATATTAAAATATGAGCACTTTGATTACCTTCAAGTTGTTGTTCAATTTTAACAAAACTTGATATAAACATATAAAGTGATATGAACTTTCAATTTAACGGTTGGATTTACAAAATTCACATTTAATATAAAGTTATTGAACAATGTAATACTTAGTAAAAGTTATACCTGTGTTATTATAACCCTTCTCATTTTAAAATATAAAAATAATTATTTAATTTTTTAAATTTATAATAGATAATTTAAATTGTATCATAATATTAATTTTAAATAGAAATAAGTAGATTGTGAATTATAAAAGTAAGTATATATAAATAATATTATATTTTTATAACGGTTCGGATACACCGAAATGAGAGGGATCCAAAGGTAGTATAAGTATGAGATTGTATATTTGAGGATGACTTAAATGAATCAATTTGTACTACCTATACTGACAATATGTATATGCCTTTCTGTAGCTTATCTCATAAGAACTCCACAATTAAGCGTGCTTGACTTGGAGTAATATAGGGATGGATGACCTTCTGGGAAGTTTCCAAAAAAATTGTGTAATTAAGGACAAAACATGCTAAAAAGTGAAGTATTGTGAAATAGAATCCTTGAGAGACCAAATATGAGTATTTCGTAACGACCGAATTCGCAACGTCTATAAAATTTAATAAAATAAAAAATAAATCTTTAGCGACCGATTTGTTGAAAATAAATATATGTATTGATCTATTAATATATTAGTTAATATTATCCTCTTCATCGCATTTGGGTGGATCATCCTTTGTTAATATATTAGTTAAGATCAAGTAGAAAATTCTTCGCGTTTGAGTGGATCTCCAAGCAGAACGGCCTGTTCTGCTTGCACTCGTTATGTTTTTTTTGTTTACAACTTTTTTACGTTGGCTCTTGTGAATGTTCGACGTAAATTTACGTCGTCTATCACAACCGACATAAATTTACGTCTCCCGCATTAATGTTGGACCTTTTTCAAAAGTAAAAAGCTTAAAATAACCGACATAAATTACCTTTTTTGTACTAGTTTTATATTTAACAAACAGAAAAAATTTTATAATAACCACCATAATATAAACAATTTGGTTTTTCAAAATTTTATTTGTCTATTAATTTTTGCTTTTTAAATTTGTTCATTTATCTATAACTTTGTTCCAAAAATGTCATGTTGTTGACAAATTTAGCCCTTGAAAATTCAAAATATGTAAACAATGACTTTTAAAAAATTAAACTGTACATATTTGTTCCTTTAAGAATTACTAGTATATAGTTTTTTTTTATTGTTTTGAAGTTGGCAAAAGGCAAATAAATGACACAATTATCAAAGAAACAAAACAAAATATTCTTTTATTTTAATTCTTAAAACAATTCTGGCTTTTTTTCCTCTTACAACTTCTTATAGTATTCTCAAAAATATTATACAATGCAATTTTATTGAGGAAAAAAAAAGTATTTTGATGGAGGAGCATGAACCAATGGTCATAGTTAAGAGGATACATGAGGATTTGGCTAGTCCAAAGTCCAATGGGCTTAGTGGGCTCAAGCTGCTCTTCACATGGGCCATTTGTTGATATCTCATTTTTCATTATTTGGGTAGAGGATATATTAGTGTAGATAGCATATTTCTTAGCAATGTATTTTGGGCTTTAAGATTAGTAATTTTGAGCTTTAGGCTTATTGGGCCTATTTTTGTGTTTAATGGGCCATGAGTATTTTGGTATTTCATATTGGGCTCATTATACTTCTTTTATTATTTTCTAATGTTTAGGATATATAATTTGACCATTGCATTTGGGCTATTAGAGTAGGTATTGAGAGAGAAAAAATTAATTAGGCAAAGGTAGTTAAATTAAGTCACATATATTAATTTGAGATGCATTTGGAGCACATGTGCTAACTTAAGGTGGGCTACACTTGATCCACCCCAAATAATCTCAAAATTAACCCTAAATACAACTTAAATTAAATTGGATCTACACATGGAGCTAGCATGTGGCTGCCAAACAATTTGAATTTTAAATTTTAACGATCTAACCATCAAATTAAAAAAAAAATTTAATGTACAGATAAAAATTACAATTTATTTTTTAATTTGAAAATTGTTAAGTTAAAAGACGATATTAGATTTCTTAAGCTTTTAATTTTTAATAATAACAATAGAACATTTTCTTAAAGAAAAAATACTTTTGCAAAATACAAGAAACATAAGACGCAAACCTTTAGATAGATTATGTGTCACAAGATGAAACATAGTCTTACTTCATAAAATCTAAACATGTATCATTTATATAAGCAATAACTAGTGGGTGACTAACTAGTTCTTTAACAAATCAAAAAAAAAAATTCATTAAAACTTCTAAATTTGTCAAAGTAAATGAAGTTATGTACGATATCAAGAAATTTGATGTATAACAATCATTATTACTAAAACTGATCTACCAAATCATACGATCCAAAAGGAAAAAAAAATGCATGACCTAATACAAGCATAATTTACAGCCATTGGTACTACTACAATACTACTAGTTTATTCGCATTAATATCAATGAATGAGCCACTTATTTTATCTCAAAATAAAAACGCTTATGAATTTGGGAAGACCTGGTTTTTCCGTCTTCTTCAACGTCTACTCGAACAAAATTAAGACACAACCAACACGCACACAAAACAGAGGATTGATATTGATTCATGGAAAGCAAACATGACTTGAGCTATGCCAAGACACAGAACAAAACGTTATTGGAAAATAAATCCAACTGGTGCAATCACTCAACACATCACACACTGCAAATTTGTGAAAATACTGTATGCATGTAACTAGTCTAGGATTCGCTGACAGAAGAAGCAACTTTGAATTCGTGGCTCTCTATTTGAAGAGGTAAGCCTGATAGGCTTCGAAAATCACTAAAATCATTATCTGATACCTCGGCGTTGGTGATGAGAAGCTCAAGCAGAAAACAGGTATCGCGTAACATGATTTTGGCGAGGTCGTAGTTGTTGAATTTGACGTCGTCGACGTAGAATGATCAGACTACCATGTCTAAGTGAAGCATGATTTTGCTGCATCTGTCGAAGGCGCGAAGTGGGTCTCTGGTTCGAGTAAGTAGAGAGAGCATGAAACGGTGTTTGATCTCTTCCATGTGTAGCAGGTCCCTTTTGGTTCCCTTGTAGAGGGGTCCTACGGATACCACCTTTGGCTTTTAAGGTTCAGCTTCCTTTTCCGATTTTCCAAACTGTTCCGGAACTCCTAAAAGGCATTTCCTTTGGCAAAAATTTTGTTTAAGGGTACTAAAAATGACCACATAAACGATGACATGTGCTGATTTTGTCGGAATTTATATTTTTTAAGAATTTTTTTGTATTGCTATTTAACTCTGATTAATTTTTAACTTTTTAAATAATAGTCTCCAACTTATTTAAATATGTTTTATCTTCTTTATCTTTCTATCCTTTCATTTTCATTTTTCCTTTTCTCTCTAGCGCATCTCTGGCAAGCACCTCCCATTCTCTATTTCACTGCTGGACAATCTATTTTCCTTACGAAAAGCACCATTTGTTTTTTCTGTCTGTTTCACCTTTGATTTTTTGTTGTTCTCTTTTTTCGCTCATCTCCCATTCGCTGGTACTGAATAAAAAGAGAGACTGCGTTTTTGGCCGCGGCGAAGAACGACATTGTGGAGATCGTGTTTGCGATTCAGGCCAAAATACCGAGCGCTGTGCATGAAACCAACTCCAACAACGAAAACGTGTTGCTAGTGGCAGTGAAGAACAGACAAACCAAAGTTGTTGAGGTGCTGAAGAAGCATTTGGATAAGGACTTATTTGATAGAGAGAAGAAGAAAAATGAAAATGAAAGGATAAGAAGATGAATAAGATAAAAACATATTTAAATAGGCTGAGGGCTATTATTTAAAAGGTTAAAAATTAATGAGGATTAAATAGCAAATACAAAAATATTCTTAAAAAATATAAATTTTGACAAAATTAACACATGTCATCATTTATGTGATCCTAGTCATAAAGAGTTTTGGTACCCCCTAAACAAAACTTTCACTAAAGGAAATGCCCTCCTGAAATGCTACATGCTTTCATACCCAGAGCTTCATTTGACAGCAAACTCAAACGATCTCATAGAAGATACCCATCCACCCAATTCGGGATCGGATTCACTGGGTTCCAATTCGGCCATAGCCTACCCCGCTGGAAAGGAAAAGAATGAAAAGAATCATGGCAGAAAAAGAGCCCCTAAGATACACAGAATCACTGAAAAATGAATATCAAAATTCTTCAATGGAACTCTTATGACTCTTAAAATGTGGGAACAAGAGACAATTGTGTTGGTTGGTATATTAACAAAAGGTTCATAATAATATTAAAATAAGTAGCAGTTATGGCATTATTCTTCGAATTTTAAGGTGGATACAACCTATCGGACAAAAAGAAGGAAATAATTCTTTAATAATTAACAAACAGATAGACAAAATAATTTTATAATCACCATAATATATACAATTTGGTTTTTCAAAATGTTATTTGTCTATTAATTTTTGCTTTTTAAACTTGTTCGTTTATCCATAACTTGTTCCAAAAATGTCAACTTGTTGACAAATCCAGCCCTTGAAAATTCAAAATATGTAAACAATGACATTAAAAAAATTTAATTAACAACATGAAGTCAGGAACTAATTGTACATATTTGTTCCTTTAAGAATGACTAGTATATAGTTTTTTTTTATTATTTTAATTTTGAAGTTGGCATAAGGCAAATAAATGACACAATTATCAAAGAAACAAAACAAAAAAATTGTTTTATTTTAATTCTTAAAATAATTTTGGCTTCTTTTCCCTTTACAACTTCCAGTAGTATTCTCAAAAATAATTCTGGCTTCTTTTCCCTTTACAACTTCCAGTACTATTTATTGTGATTTATGGTTATGACAAGGATTGCGAGTTTTATCCCAAAAATGTCAAAAGTTTTATAGTCTATCGAATCTAATCTTAGTAAACGCTTTAAAAGAAAAATATATCCAGCACGTATATGATGTGCTATATTATCAGAGTAGAAAAAGAGTCGCCACTTGCAATTGTTAACTTGTAACTACCTTAAAATAAAGTTGCAGCCAATTGGCATTCTTCTACGTATTTCAAGCTAGTTAACATCAATGAAAAGAAAAATATATGTATATATTTTTAGCGATGAATTTATTTTCTCATCTCGCAACAATCCGAAGGTATTAAAGTTAGTTGGCTAAAGAATAGTTAGTTGCAAACTATTAAAGGGCATAAATCTACGATTATATTGTAAACGCAATTGTTTTTTAACCGCATGCGATGTTGGGCCTGCTTATAAGTGCGACTACGATCTGGACTAATAATCGAGAGAGATCCAATTTCTTTTTAAAATATATATATAATTGTGATATAAATTTTGTATAGGTTAAATTAATTTTTATATTTATTTTTTTATCTTATTTTCAAGATTTATTTTGATTCATTATTGGAAAAAAAATTAGTCATCTATCTCTTAAATTTGGATCAAGTTGATCATTACAAAATAGTGATCATTTTTTATACAGAGACACAATATATCTTGAATCATTTTCTAACTGATTAATTCAAGATGAGAAATTTATCTCATTAGTTTAACTAACATGAAAATTATTGAAACCAATTGACATTCAAGTAAAAAAGGTTATTAACATGAAAAAAATTACGTGAAAATGAGTTTAATAAACAACTAAAAATATTTCATTTTTAAATATTCATTTGCAATTATATTCCCACACACTCTACTTAGTATATTGTTATCTATTCCATTGTGGATATTTCCTAATTTCTCCACCAAATTTTGAGAATTTAGGGCCTTTAACTCCCTTGATAATTCGACCTGTATTATGTATTTAGGAAAGACAGATACAAAATAAGGTTGATTTGTAATAACCTATAATATTTGCTCGATCACAAAATCTATATTTTCATTATAAGCTTGATTAAGTTGACCTTGACAATGTTGATTTTATTGTATATGATTAAGGAACCCATCTACATTTTGATCTCAATTTATCAACAGGGTTTCTCAAACCATTTACATTTCCAGTTACTTGAATTTGTTCTCTATCAACTCCATCCTTTATAATATTTTTATTATTCAAATTCGAGGGTTGGATTTGGTCATCTACTTTCTGACATATATTATTCATTAATTAATATAGAGGAGCCAACATTGTTGATAATTATGTTGAAAGTATATTTATCATGTCATGATTATTATGATCCATTTGTTGTCTAAATGTCATTATTGTTTGATTATTTATGTTACACTATAAGAAAAGTTACATACAGTAATATACAAAAAATGTCACCATAAGTACAAAATACGTAGATATAAATCTATTTGATATATATAATTATATATAATTTTAGTATTGATTTAGTGAAATTTAACAATATATATTGTTTGTCACTATAACTTATACCTATACATTTTAATAATATACCAACATATATTTTACCTATGACGTAAGTTAAAGTATATGTCCTTATATGATAGTTTTTTGTAGTGCCAATTGGTAAGTAACTCCCTTATCCAATTATAGAACCTTCGTGAGTTGTTCCTACATATTAAAAGAGATCTTGTATCACAAACCTCATTCCATGTGGACTTGCATTATATCCATATGAAGATAGATGAACTTATGGATTGGGTATGGAGTAATTCATAAAAATCTCTATATTAATTGGTTATATCGTCCTCTAATTTGGAAACATGCCCCATGAGTATTTTTTGATGACTTGATTTACAATTGGGGTGAGTTAAACCCACACTTTGTCCTACAAGGTTTTACATCATCGGAGAAGGAGTCACCACCATAACAATAGTGAGATTCGCATTTTCACTCACATGAACATGTTCTATTACATTCCCATCATCTTGGTTTTTATGTTCATTTTTAGCCTTTATATATCTTTCCATTATTATCACCATTTTCATGATTAAATGTTGACATGATTCTAGCACTTCTAAGTCTAATAAAACTTATTTAAGATTAATTTTATTATATTTTGTTACAAACAAGTTATATTGAACGTGCCAACTTGGAGACATATCCATGAGTATTCTTTGATGACTTGATTTATTACTGGGGGTTGAGTTAAACCCACACTTCTAAGTCTAATAAAATATATTTAAGATTAGTTTATTATATTTTGATACAAATGAGTCCTATTGAACATGCTAATTTGTTTTGAGTGAATTTTGTTAAATAATTTTTTTTATATTTGAACTAGCAACTTATTAATTTTTAACTTAAATATGTTTCTTAAGATATTATGTTTCATTATTGAATTATGATTTCTATGAATAATATCACTATCATGAAATTGTAACTAGATTGAAGAAAAGTAAAATTGTATAACACTAAAAGAAAAGAAAATCGTACTGAGATGCACACACATTCTTCAAGATCGTAAGTCATTGACGAGAGTAGACAAAATGGTATAGAGAGTAAACTCATGTAAAATTTTTCTGACCTTTAATAAAAAAAAACTTAATTCAAGTATTTAAAGAAAAATATTCCAACGGTTAGTGAATATGGACGTACGTGTATAACTGAATAATCCCTAAAAATTGTCAATAATTACCTTAACTTCTTAATTTTTTTATATAATAAAATTAATTTTTTGACTTTTATCACCCTATACCATGGATATTCCCTTCTCCAATTTCTTTGAGCAGTTTCGTCAAATCTTCTTTTGAGTATATCAAAAATTTACAAATAACTACAAGAAAACGACGAATAAGCGGTGAAAAATAAGCGACGGTTAATAGCTGATACAAATAGTATCAGAAAAGCCGACGCTATTTTAAGATGTAGCGTCGACTTTTTCAACGCTAAACTTCAAATAAATTTAAATTAAATATTTTAAGTTTAGCGTCGGAAAAGCCGACGTTATTATTTAAATATAGCGTCAGCTTTTCCGACGTTAAACTTAAAATATTTAATTTAAAATTTTTAAATTTAGCGCTAGAAAATTCAATGTTATTCTTTAAATATAGCGTTGTCTTTTCAGACACTAATTTAATTTAAATTTAAATTAAATTAGTATCGAAAAAGCCGACGCTATATTTAAAGAATAGCGTCAGCTTTTCCGACACTAAACTAAATTTAAATTTAGTGTCGAAAAAGTTGGCGCTACATCTTAAAATAGCGTTAACTTTTCTGACAGTATACGTGCTTTGAGAGAAATAAAGATAATTTTTTCAATGTTATATACTTATAATGTGTTCTAGTACACTTGGTTATCAAGTTCACTTAAGACCTCAAGATTCACGAATCGAGTCTCATGAATGTTAAAAATACGAACGAATAAATGATAAGTTGGAAAAAGAAGATAAAGAAAAAAAATAAATTTTGTGTCAACATAGTGTCAGCTTAACCGATAATAAAAAATTAAAATAAATAAATTTGTTAGTGACGGCTTAGCCGACACAAAAAAAATTGTGTCGACTTATTTAGCGTCGACCAAAAATCGACGAATAACCGACAATATTACGTTGGTTTTTATAATTTAGAGTCAGCTTTTAACCAACTCTAAATCGAAACATTCTTGTCGTACCACCATTATATATGATAATTTATTTTGCTGATAAAAAAGAATCCAACCAATATGGATATTGAAGAAGGAAATTAAACCCACTAACATAGAAACTCAGATTCCGGCAAAAAAAAAAAAAAAAACATCTTCATGACATGCTTTCAATACCAAGCATTCTTTGAAGTATATTCGGAAAGTCTGTACCCAGAATTTATCTCACTGAGCAGACATCCCTAGTCCCTACTTTATTTCATTGAATAAAATTTAAGTGAACAAGCCCGATAATTTTAGCGTTATTTTTAATAAAAATTAAAATTTATCAAAATAATTTATCTATAATCTATAACTATAGTCAAGACAATAAGTTTATTTAGTGTACACATTTTTTATTTAATTTTATCTCCATTAAATACTCCTTAAATTACTATTTTTTATTTTTATTTGTAAATTTCAATCTACAAACTACCCACACCTTTCAATAAGTGACTCTTCTTTCCTAGCAGGTGATAATAAATATTGAGATAAAATTTTACTTTTATTAAAAATAACATTAAAAAAATTAATTAATGATGTTTTAAAAAAAATCTCACTAAAAAATGTTTTATCTTTTTTTTTTTATTGTGTTTTCTTCTATTAGGTTAAATTTTCTTTATTCTTGTTTCGTTGCATTATTCACTAGTATAAAAAGAACATTTTATTACATATATTTTGTATCGAGTGTAATCCACACGATATAGATATATAAGGAGACGTAGTGACAAAGTTGTAAATATGATAAAAAGAATTTGTGACAAGTGTTGACTCATCTATCATTAATATGTTAGGGAGAGTCAACTTTATAGTTGACCTCAACTTTTCTATGACAAGTTGTTTGCAGTGAAATTTGATTTCAATTTCAAGAACCAAATGCACATAATTTTTTAAGTGGAAATTAGAATCTTACAAAATTGTGTGGATTCTTTTATTCGAACTAGTAACCTACAAGTTTTCAACTTAAAATAAATTAGAAAGAGAGAGAGAGAGAGATTTTGCAAAAAAATAATATAAAAAATAGTAAGAGTTTGGGGAAGAAATTAAGATTAAAAAGTGAAAAGAAAAAGTTTGTAGAAGAAATTGAGAGATAAATAGATTGCAAACAAATGTAAATAACTAGAATTGAAATGGTGGTTTGAAACATTTAATTTCTTCCTCTAATTTAGTTTTTGTCCAAAATGTTTTATAGTGATAAAATGTTTTTGACCTCTAAATCAATCTCTCTTTAATGAATTTCTTGTAGTGAATATTGTAGTAACCCTATTCATTTGTGAGTGCCATCTAGACTTAGGATATGTAAGGTTTATACAAGTTCCAACCTTTACTACAATGAGTTTACAAGTATTTATAGAAAATAAGTCCTAACTACTCATAATTATCAGTAACTCTTAACCGTTGATAGTTTTTTTCTTCAATCTCCACCATTGATGATATCTATGGTCTTAATTCTCTAAATATTCAAATTTTTGTCATAGTAATGAAATTAATTGGAAGATAATATTTTAACACTTAGTTAAAATAATAAACAAAAATATCATCTTCCAACACTTGGTCAAAATGCTCTTAGATTACTATTTTGTTGATATTATTGAAAAATGATGATGATCATACGGGTGAAACATGTGACATAAAAAGTCTTTTAAAATTTTAGAGAGTGTAATTTTCATTTTTCAACTCTAAACTTTGTTTCTAGTTTTGTCCCCTTTCCATTTTCTCCGTCCTCTTTGTCCTCACACATTTATGTAAATTATTTTTCTCTTTTGCTTTTATATTTTTTTGTGCTTTTTGTTGCTATTGATTAAATATGGTGATTGTGGTAGTTTGTAAGCAAATGTAACATCATGAATACATTACAAAATGATTTCGATAATTAAACATGTTTGACTTTGAGTAATTTAAAAATAAAAGAGTTTCTAGGAAATTTTTAAAAAACATGAAAAATGGGGATATAATACGTTGAATCGTCTTATATTGATTTGTGAGATTTCTAAAAGTAGACAAACATCTAAAAAAAGATTATCAACAGAAGATTCTGCCGAGTGAAGAGTTTTAAACAATGAAAAATCATGTGAAAGGTTTGTAAAGTGAGGTCTTTCAAACGTCAAACTTAAGAAATATTACACCATATAGAAGTAACAGACGTGGTACTAACAAAGATGAGATTATTAAGAATGACGATTGTTATTTTACTATTTCAAACTTTCTTATCAATAAAAAAAATTTACAAAACGCAAAAATCGAATTTAGATGCCTTAGTTTTACTTCGACTCCTTCCACTTGAATACTGGACTAAACTTTATTACAATTATTACTACAACAATCCTTAGAATTAAATATATATATATATATATATCGAGGCTGTTTTCACCGCTGCATTAATCGCACAAGACCCCCCAAAATTATGTCCTATTTTTTCTTTTTTACGAATTTCCCTTAATCTGTTATGTACTCACTGCATTATATTATATTTCAAAGAAATCGTTCATTAACACTAGACCTAAACGACCTATTTTTAATTGATTCAAGCCAAGTTGTCATGATTGAAGCGGGCTGTGTAAAACACTTCGGTCATAATAATATATACTCCCACCATTCATCCCATTATAAGTAAAAATAAATAAATAAATAAATAAGTATTATTTTAATTTTCAATGCAATACTAATTATTATTTTTATTTTTATCTTTAATAATATTTTTAGAAAGTTGTTATGTTGTAATATTTTAAGAAAATAATAATAATAATAATTATATAAAATTTCTATTATTTTTTATGTATTTGTTAAATTTTCTATAAAAAAACTAGAACTTACAAAAAAAATAGCATAAAAAGAAAATCTTAGTAAATGGCCGCATTGTAGCCATCAATTAGAAATTCTAAAACTATATCATCATAGTCAAGGAGTTACGAAGATCAATCTAATGATACAGAGGTGAAATAATATACATAAAATTTTAAGTTCGATCGAATTGTTTTTATAATTATTGTAATTTTTATAAATAAAAAAATATCTTAATCATGATCTTTATATATAGTTATATATTTTAATTTATTAAAAAGAGTTATTAGTCATCATATAGTTTCATCACTAGTGGAAAAAAAATTTTAAAATCGGCCATTTTTTACTTTTAAAATCGATTCTTTGACTGATTTTAAAAGAGTCGATTTTAAAAAGTGGGACTTTTAATATCGGTCGTCGACCGATGTTAAAAGTGAGACTTTTAAAATCGGTCAACAGTGACCGATTTTAAAAGTTCCACTTTTAACATCGATCATGTTATGACCGATGTTAAAAGTGATTAATTTTTTTTAAAATATTTGACTTATTTTAGAAGGATCCCTGAATAAAACCTGTAAATTAATAAAATACTAGACAATTCATATGTTTTTAATAGACCAAATTACATAAAAATGACAAGAGTTGGTAAATGTCAACCATATATGTAATCAAAGTAACTTACAAATTATGATGCATCCTAAATTATAAAATGAGGAAATTAGAATGTTTGTCAAAGTAAATGGTTTTGGCAGGTTTTCAATTTAAGCATCAGTATTACAATCCAAACGAGTGCTGCTTGCAAAGTTATCATGGATTCTTAGATTCCATCCCTCCCCACAATTTTGGAAGCAACATAATCAAGCTTAGGTTGACAAAACCATAACACTAGTATAGTACACATCAAGACCAATGCAGATCCCAGGTCCTACATGACCAAAACCGGCGTTTTACAGGATCCAATAATTGCTTGTGTGTGAGAGGAGAGTCGCTGATGAAAGCAACATTGATAGGTGAAAGATAACTACTTTATCACTACGTCTAGTCCTAATTCTACAACTAAAAGGAGTAAAAATAACAATTTGTGATTCTTCATTGATACCATTGATAGAGGTATACAATATATTCATAGAGAAACACAAACAGATTCATATAACTCCATTCTAGAACTTACCTATATAAAATATTATCTATATTTATCTATTAATATTAAAAGATAAATAAAGAAATATCAATACTAATAATGAGCCTAAGGATAAGAGATGGATCGTAATAATTACCAAAGCAAATCGATGTGTTCATTCACCAGGGTGAGACACAATAGAGCCAATCCAATCATTTTTTCAGAAACGGTTTCTGGCAAACAAGAAGCCGCTGATCACTGCCATTTTGAAGGTCAATTACCCTTGCTTCCCAACGTAAGTACTTGTGCAGCAAGTCTGGAACGGCCCTAGAACGGGCCGTTCTACAAGCAGAATGGCCTGTACTGCTTGTAGTGCGTCCCGTTCTACTTGAAGAATAGTCCATTCTGCAAGCAGTACATGCCATTCTACAAGCAATACAGGCCATTCTACAAGCAGTACAGGTCATTCTGCAAGCAGTACAGGTCATTCTGCAAGCAGTACAGGCCGTGCTGCTTGCAGAACAGGTCGTACTGCAAGCAGTACAAGCCGTTCTACTTGCAGAATGCGCCGTTCTGGGGCCGTTCTAGAGCCGTTCTAGACTCAAAATTTGCCCAATAACAACGAAATAAGAGACATGAGACGAGAATGTTACCTTGATGTATTCTTCCAAGAAAATGAGAATAAGTTGCACACTTCAGATGAGAGCCCGAGAGAGTAAAGAGAATAATATATGAACTATTGAAGCCAAAGAGTAGAGAATGGAGCTAGGGGGAGAATGGGAGCGGAGATAGTATAGATTAAGTCTCTAATGCTACTTTTAAAATCGGCTGTTCAATAGCCGATTTTAAAACTAGACTTTTAAAATCGGCTCTTGAGGCTATTCAAGAGCCGATTTTAAAAGTAGCGTCAGAGACTTTTAAAGTCGGTTATAACGTAGCCAATTTTAAAAGTAATGCCATTATTTACAAAATTGTCACCGCGTCACTTTTAAAATCGGTTACCTTATGACCGATTTTATTAAAACCTCAATTTTAAAAGTCATTTTTATACTAGTGCATGTAGCATTTTTCTCTATCGTAAAGCCTTAAATCTAATATAAATATCTATAGTCTATGATTATCATATTTAAGTTAATTTTTCTATTATACTCAATTACTATAACTTTATTAGTCATAATGGTTAATTGTCACACTAGCATGTATTCTTTCTCTTGGTTGATGTGCAACAGTTACAAATTAAGTAAATTTAAACACGTGACAAAATAAGGTTTAAATTTTAATTTAATTTATAAATATAGGTGACGTTTCAATAACTTATTTCTTTCTACACTCTCATTCCCATATTCCATTTCACCCATAAAACTTATCTATGCAAAAAACAAAACTCATTTTTATAAGATAAGGGTTTGAGACATTGTTGAAGAGAAACATTAACCAACAAAATTGGAGTAGTAGAGGAAAAGTGAAACTGAATAGAGTCATGTTTCCACAATGACAAAAAGATCATTATCACTAAGTTATTCCCCACTTCTACTAGAGGAGTTTTGCAATTTATTAAACATATTATAAACACTCATATTCAATTGATGCATCCTTGATATTTTTCATAATGACCACTCATCTTGCGCTAAACTCAAATTTAATAATTTAGAATTTATAATTTTAAACATATGATCAAAATAGATGAAGAAATAAAGGATTGTTAAAATAGAAAAATCCAACTACTGAGAAACCCTATGAAACCAATCAACCTTCCATTAAACTAAAACACCCATAGACAAAATATTTAAACATGACAAAGTGTCTATTACTAATTGAAAAATACTAAAATCTTGCATCATGATCCACATTATGTAATTAGGAGAGAAAACAACTAATTAGGAGAGAGAGAATAAGTATCAACCTATCAATTAAAGATTGATTGTTCAAGAAACTAATCAGTTAGCAATTGAATATATTGAAAACACAAACTTGCATAATAAAATTAAAATTTAAAAATCTAGATGTCACAAAAAATTTTTCATAACCTATCAACTACCTCTACCTTCTTTTAAGAATCAAATTAAGTGTTTATTCATATAACAAACAATTATAATTAAAATTTTAATATAAACACTTATTGTATGACTACAAAAGTGGTTGCTGTCATTATTACTATCCCTACCAATGTCACATGTCATCACTTTCATCAATGGTTGTCACAACTACAACTCCCATCTTTGTTGTTATCATATTGATACGGACCCTGTGGAGGTGAAGATTGTAACAATGAAAACAACCACCATTATTATTATTGCAATCACATCATTCTCTCCACTATCTTGAAATTATGAAAACAATGGGAAAGGGATAAGAGAGGGAAAACACACTCATCTCATAGGAATCCCCAAACTCGGGCGCATAAGGAGCGTCTTTTCCATGCCTTTAATTAATTTAATATCGCTTGGAGCCTAAGGCGGGAATAAGCGCTGGCAGTGAAAGGCAGCTGACAAGGCCTCAAAGCAATAACACTAATTAACAGGAGCAACACAGTCTCGCTTGTTCTCGAATCAGCGAACTAGGAATTGAAGATTTAAGATGATTTCTGATAAGCACAATCTTAGCCGGTTAATCCAATGTAACATCCATTCTTTTGTTCACGAACTGAAAATTTCTCTGCTGAGATCTCCCCTATTGTTTCGAGAGCAATAGTCACCAAATAACAAACCAGAAACAATTTAACTAAAAATTACTTTTATTAAATCAAATCTAAGTAACATAGCAGAACCATGTTATCGCTACAATGACCTGAATGTACGATCTCCACCAATGATGCGAGACTTTGTTGCTATCCAACAGAATGAAAATTCAATTTAATAGAAAAAACACACATAAATATAACGCATGCAGATGCAGGAAAGTCAGTGGTGAGTGAGAGGCGTTCCGGTTGCGGGTACTAAATTTCCGAATGTACGTTGAAGTGATGCTCGGTACTGAGCGAGAAGTTGCTCTCCCATGCCACGAAGCATCTCAGCTTGAACCAACAGCAAGCCTGCGCTTCGAGCCAATTCATTTGTCTCTTCTTCCACGTTACGCTCATCGCTTGAACTTGGAACGTTCCTTCTCTTGATTATCAGAACATACTCTCCATCATCCACCTTAAACTTCACACTCACCCCTGATCCTGTCTCTAACATTTGTAAGCTTCCACCTGGACACAATGTATGTCAAGTAATTAAGTTTGCTAATTTTTAAAATCAGTGCCAAAAATTGATTCTGAACTTGATTATTGGATGGAGGCATATTATATACCCGGTGAATCAAAGTGGGATATGGTAGCATTGGTTAAGGTGGATAGTGGTGTTTGTAACTGAGTCTCATTTCTTAGCTGATTATGATTAGGGGGAGTATGTGGATCAACTTCGATTGACCCTGCACAAGTTTCATCTGCCTCCTTCTCTTGTTTTCGAACTCCAAATTTTTTCTTAGCTGTAGAGACATGAGAATATTATTGCATATTATAAAAGAGTAATGATATATATGTGTAATGAATTTTTAAATAAATAAACGCGATTAACAGATATTTCACTAAAAAATAGTTGGTTAAATTTTTCGGTAGAAATTAATTATTTATAAAATTTGAAGATACTTTCCATCTATAACATAATTATAATAATAAAAAAAAAATTCTACTTTCAGTTTCGTTTTCTTAAGGGCGAGCAAAATATCGTTTGTTAAAATTTAAAATCTTCAATCATAAATCAAAGGATTTAAAATATGTTCGGAAGTAACATTTTAGAAAAATATGAAAGAGATCAATTGTTTTCTTTTTAAATAAAAATAGATCATTGTTTACGGTGGAATTCGTCTCGTGAATTCTTTTTATTTAGACCAGCATACGTCGTATTTCAATTTAGGTGTAACACTGCTACTGTTTTAACACTATCGAGAACGAAGATTAAGGAAGATTTTAGTGATTACTTGTTTCCAAATGTTCTTCAATTAACACTAACAAGCCATGTTCATGCACGCAAACGATAATGTGAATGGAATGAACAATATATATTTCTTCAATACAAATCATGGTTCATACATTCATACATTAAACTACAAGAACAGATTATCAAGAACAGATTACAATAACAATGAAAAGCTAATACTACTCCTAATCCTAGAATGGAAAAGAAAAATGGTCGAAGGTCAGTCATACCCAAACACGATTCCATGCACGAAAGCCATATGCGCAGGCAGAGAGTGCTCCAGAGCTCTATTCAAGTATGCGTTTTTCCGACCCTCACAAAGGTCTGTAGGTCTTGTATTTATAGAAACATAATGGGTGGTTATTTTATATACGTAGACTTTCAATCCGTAACCGTTGCCCACTATTCCCATTACGCGTTTCAGAAGAATAACCTCCTTAAACCACTCTCTCCACGTGTCTTTATTTTTAATTTTGATAACCGCTTTCGTTTGATAACCGTTTCTGACTGAACCTTCCTCTTTTATCGACTTTTTCGAGTGCATCATGTTCGACCCTGTCTTGTATATAAGATCCTGCTTCTAACTCGGCCTTTCGATTCTCGAATTTCCTCTGAATTCGACCCTGTCTCCCTTTTGCGTGGTGAGGTAATGCCCTTGTTGATTCAAGCAATTTTCGAGTGATCAACATTTCGAGTGGTCATAACAAATGCCCCCCTAGGAATTCGATCTTTAACATTGCTTTAATAGATTCGAATTCCTATTTCTATTGGTTAACTCCATTTGGTCTTAGGATTCGATGAAACCCTATTATCTCCTATTTAATGCTTCTGACCGTTGAGAAGATATTGATGTGACGTGTTGATGGCAAGTAAGGCGCGTGTTTCCGTTTTTCTCCGTTACCCAAGCGTTTTTTGGCGGCCGTTGTAATCATTTAATTTTGAATTCACTCAAAAGCCCACGTTACCCAAGGCCCAATACCTTATTACCCTAGGGTTAACTTTTCGCCTTTTCACCATCTCTCTTTCACATTTTCACTTTCTTCCTCTGATACTTGCCTCCACTTTTGCTTTTCTTCACGCTCAAGCTTCCTCCTCTCTTTCCGGTGTCCTCAAGCCCATACTTCCTTCTTCTTCGGTGACCTCTTTGCTACTACGCTTCTGCTATTACTATGGCTTCATCTGCTGCTTCAACTCCGGCTCCTGCAACTTCAAAAATGTCTCCCGCCACTACTGGGGCTGCTTCTTCTCCAGTTGTATCTACAACTATGGCCACCACCGCGGTCACCACCGTGGCTACTGCCACTTCCACTCAGCCTCAGTCAAATTTATTAATGGCTAATGCTCGGGTACACACTATTCCGGGAGGCACTGAAACTTTCGTCCCTATCCCTGGCATGGAAGAGGCCAGTCTCAAGATCTTCAATTCTCAGGTACTGCTTCCTTTCTCTCTTGAGGATGGTAATGTTCATGCTTTCTTAGGACCCTTTTTAGGTCAGAATAAAAAGAAGTTTGGTAACACTTTGCTCCCTGAAGACTCCTCTACCATTCCCTTTATCCATTCTCCTTCCATAGACCTCTCTTTGTTTAAGGATACTACTAAGATATTCAGAGCTTTCCCTCCCACCAAAGATAGACATCTCCAATGGTTGCTACGTGTGGAAGAGGCTATGCGTTCATCTTGGGTCGAGACGGGAATTTCAGAGTTTATTCAACTCGCAAAGTTTGATCTACATCTCTTCGACCCTCAAATGTTGCTTTCCGCAATTTTCTTCTGGAACAGGGAGACAAGAGCCTTCGAGTTTCCTTGTGGATTTGTTGGCCCCACTCTATTAGATATTGCCGCTATCACCGGTTTGTCCCCCCTAGGAGATAGGTTTTACCCTGACGTTTTTGATGATGAGCTTTCGATCAAAGACTTTTCGATCTCTTGGGATAAGAGAACTTACTTGGCTTTTATAAACGCTCATATGGGACAGCCAGGAACCCCTGTTTCAGCTTCTGAACATATTGCTTTTTTATTATATTGGCTATCTGCTTGCGTTTTCTGTACACCTTCTCTCCAAGTACCTAAATACTATTATCCTCTTGCTCAAGCCTTACACTCGAAGAAGAAAATTTGCTTGAGTAAACTGCTATTGGCTTCACTCTACACCTGTCTTGATGAAGCCTCGGAAAGTTTATCTCGTGAATCCGGTCCTCGCAACCTTTCTGGTCCACTTTGGTTACTCCAGCTGTGGCTCAATGCCATTTTTGAAGAAAAGCTTTCTCTATCTTCATCTTTTAATTCTTCTTGCGAACTTGAAGGGGCTCGACTGACCACTCTGACCCCTCGAAAACGATCTGTTGACAACTTTGGTCTTTATGTGAAGGCCATTCTTGATTTTACGGAGTTCAGTGAAGACTTGGCTCCTTTCATTCGACCCACCTTGATAGGCCCTTCTTGGCTTCGACAGAACAACCAAGTGGGGAATATTACTTCTGATATGTTAGAAACTTGGTTTGGCTTTCTGTCCTGGGACTTACTTTTTTCTGGGATGAAGCAAAAGGATGTTCGAGTCTATCCTTATCACCCTCAGCTCTTCGCTCGACAATTCGGATTGTGCCAGATGAAACCCCTTCCTCTTCGTCGAAAGGAAGGTATTGACGCTGACATCTGCGCTGAGACTGGGAATTACGAGGAAGTCTTAGCATTCATTCTTCGACCCGAAAAGAAACTAACTCTTACTCCAAGCCAATTCACACCTTCTTTCCTAGTCTCTCGATGCTACCTTCGATGGTGGTGTCAATATTATGCCGATAAGATTATCTCATTCAACTTATTTTTGAGGAAGCTGATCAAATCTCCTCTCTCTTCTTCGCAGGGACCCAAACAACCAGGTACCTTCAAGAATCAACTTATAATTTATCAATTTGAGCAGTTTTTTAAGGTTTGTTATCGACCCGATAATGTGCATCGAACCGTCTTCGACGCCTCGGTATCCCTATCGAAAATGGTACAACGGAACATCCGCTCGAAAAAGGTAATAAATCCTCGAGGTAAAACTGATTTCGAAAAGTTTTGTCCAAAACATATACCTCCTCTTCCAAATGCTCTTTTTGGTCTTGTTAAACATTTATCTCGCCCTTCTTGGGTAAAAACACTCGACCCATTTTACCTTGAGCGCAAAGCACATCCTACTCCTGTAAAGGACAAAGTTACCTATGCGAGATGTTCCGTGTACGATTTTCCTCGAAACAAATGGTGGCCATTGTGTTGGGTCGATAACATTAACCCCCCTCCTGGTAAATGTCTCTTCGTCTGCTTTTTCTTCGAGTTTGACTTAAACCAACCTCATCTTTCGTTTTGAATTCTACAGCTGCTATTCCCCAACGTGTCCCGCAACATCCTGATCCAACTCCCGACTGGGAGAGTGAGGATGAGGACGACGAGGTCCCAAGGAAAGGTCGAAAAAGAAAGACCATTGTTGAGAAGGTCTCTCTTCGTTCTAAGGTATGGCAATCTTATTTCTTCGACACCCTTTGTAACGTCCTTTCACTTATGTTGCTTTCATTTTTCCTTTTACAGAGTCTTGAGACCTCGAAAAAACAGAAAGTGGGCTCCGACAGCACCAAGACTGTACGTAAAGCAACTCGCATACCAAGATTATTTGTTTCTTCCTCAACTTAATCAATTATCTTCTTTTGTAGGCTTCGACCACAAAAACTCTTGACAAGGGAAAAGGGAAAATGGTATTTCCTATCCCCAAAAAACCTAAGCAACAACCCGCTGGTGAAAAGTTGCTTCAAGATGCGATGAAGTCTGTACCAAGGGTAACGCATTCTCTTACTCAGTCATTTCATTTTTATATTATCATTTCTCTCATGACTTTAATGTCCCTTCGCTTACTAGGATATCGAGATTATCCCATTGGATTCCTCCCAAGAGGTGTCTCGAGAGATACCTACGAGTGTACCCTTACCCACTGAGGTGACCCAACAGGTTAGTCTTACAACACCTTGTATTTTCTTTTGTTACTTCTTTTCATTCTTCTAACTTTCACTTTTCGATCGTATCAGTTGTCCACTCCTCTAGTGGATATCGCGGCACTAGCCTCAGTGGTGGCTTCGATTGAAATGCCCTCTAATGCTGAGGAGGGCAAAACTCTTACTGTTAGGGAGAACGAAGCTCCTCGACCAGAGCCTTTAACCATTGTCGAACCTCAGCCTGACTCTGCTCAAGGTGAACCCTCTTTCGAGTTACAACCTCCCTTGAGTCCACGCAAGGGTATATTTCTCTCGACTTCACTCTTTGGTATAGTGAATTGTTCCTAGAGACTTATATATTTCCTTCTTTGCACAGGTTCTACTGAATCTCCGAGGCCTTTTGCTACTTCTCCCTCCACTCATGGGGGCGCTACCTCCTCTGTCCAAGGCCTTTCCTCTATTCCTTCTCCTGATTTAGATTTAATGAGCTTTTTTAATGATGAGGACGAAGATTTCAACAACATCTTCGAAGTCTTGGACAACTGGACCAGTGGCCCTTCCGGGTCGGAGGTAGAGAAGTTGCCCAGTGTCGAACCAGCTCCTGAAGTACCTGCTTATCAACCCTTGCTCGAGTCTTTTAGATCGAAGGCGTATGTCGAAGATCTTGACCAAGCATTCCTTCTCCCTGACTTTAAAACAGAAGTTCAACAAATGCTTGATGACCTGCTGAGCTATTCTGACCTTCCTTCCGACATCTCTTTGGAGCTTCAATCCTTTATCAAGCCTTTCAGTCGTGCATGGGAGCTTCGTACTCAATGGTCTACTGCACATCGAGAAGTAGCCCAAATTGAGGTGGAGACCGAAGGAGATCGTGGTAAACTCGAGAAACTCCGGGATGAACTACTCTCCATCAAGAAATCAACAGAAGACATGATTTCTTCCCTGCAGACTCTACAAAAAGAAGAAGCTGATATTGAAAAGTCGATTGAAGCTTTAAAGCGTGAACTTGAGCGAACTCGCTGTAAGAAGGAGGGTGTAAAGGCTAAGAGTCAGGACATCAAACAGCATCAAACAGGGCTGAAGGAAGAGGGTAAGGCTATTTCTTCACGGCTGGCCAAGACTTTGGAGCAAAAGAGGCACTTGGAGTCTCAATGCATTTCTCGCAAGAAACAGTTAGATGAAGCTTACAAGGCTTTCGAGGACTTCAAGAAACAATACTTCCCTTGAACTGTTCTTATTTACTTTCACCCTTTCAATTTATATTTACCTTGTATTGAACAATTATTCTTCTGTTCTGTTATGGAAATGCTTTAAATATTTCCCATTTATCACTTTGTTTGCGCTCGAATTATTTATCTCTTTAATTACATACGCATTCTTGGAATATACTTGCTCGACTAGAAAGGGACCTTCCCAATTATATGACCACTTCCCCAAATATCTAGACTTTTGATCCATGGGAAGTATAACTTTTAATACCAATTCCCCAACTCGAAAACGTTGCATACGCACCCTCTGATTATAGGTTTTCTCGATTCTTTCTTTCTGTCGAACAATATTCTGTACTGCCATTAATCTTTCTTCTTCTAAGGATATCAATTCATCATACATCAAATTCCAATAGTCTTCCACGGGTAATTCATTTTGTCTTTGTATGTGAATTGAGTGCAAGTTAATATCAATAGGAAGAATAGCCTCATGACCATATACTAATTTATATGGGGTTGTCTTAGTGGCATCTCGAGGTGAATTCCTATATGCCCACAGTATTTGAACAAGAGTTTCATGCCAACTTCGAGGTTTACTTGAGATATGTTTTTTGATTAAACCAATTACTACTTTATTAGCAGCCTCGACTTGACCATTAGCTTGGGCATAATACGGGGTCGAAGTGACTAACTTGATTCCTCTTGATTCTGCATATCGAACAACCTTTCGACCCGTAAATACTGTACCTTGGTCAGTGGTAATCGTTTGGGAAATTCCAAATCTTGTAATAATGTGATCCTCTATAAAATCAATTATATCTTTTTGCTCAACATCTTTTAGAGGAATAGCCTCAACCCATTTTGTAAAATAATCTATAGCCACTAATATATACTTATGATATTTCGAAGAAGGTGGATGTATTTGTCCAATTAAATCTATTGCCCATCCTCGAAATGGCCAAGGTTTGATGATCGAATGTAATTCACAAGCAGGCGTTTTTTGTATGGGTCCATGTTTTTGGCATTCTTCGCAGCTTTTCGCAAACTCTATACAATCCTTTATCATGGTTGGCCAATACAAACCTTTTCTCGACAAAACCCACTTCATCTTCCTCCCAGCCTGATGTGATCCACAAATTCCTTCATGTATCTCTGCCATTGCTATATAACTTTCGTGATTCCCGAGACATTTAAACAAGACTCCATCAAACCCTCTTTTATACAATTCATTATCCAACAAAGTATAATTGAGAGCTTGGAATTTAATTCTTCTTTCAACTTTCATATTGGGATTTTGCAAGTATCCGATTAACTGACTTCTCCAATCTTGCTGATTCGAAGATGAAGGGTTTATACTCAATACTTCTTGATGATCTTCCCATTCACCTTGCACATGCAGTAATTGCTCTAAACATTTTTTACTTACTTTATACCCTGAGGCAATCTGAGCTAACTCATTTGCTATAGTATTCGAGGCTCGAGGTATATGTTGCAGTTTGACTTCATCGAACATATTAAGTAGTTGTATAACTCGAGCTCTTAATCCAATTAACTTTTCATTTAAACATTTATATTCTTGTGTTAATTGTTTAATTACCAATTCAGAATCACCATGAATTAAGACATTTCGAGCGCCCAATTCTGTCAGTATTTCGAGCCCAGTTATCAATGCTTGATATTCAGTTTCATTGTTCGAATACTTTTCATTCACTTCGAATGACACTTTGGTTGGCATTCCTTGGGGATTTATAATTAAAAGACCTATCCCAGCGCCTAAAGCATGTTTGGACCCGTCAAAATATAACTGCCAAGGCTTTGTGGTTAAGTATAGATTATCTTTTGTTTCTTTCGAGTGATCAACGAGAAAATCCGCAAGTATTTGACCTTTAGTTGCTTTTAACGGTTCAAAAGTAAGCGAATATTCAGTTAACGCTAAGGCCCATTTACCAACTCGAGAGTGTAGAACAGGTTTACACAACATATACTTAATCACATTACTTCGACAAAATATTACAACATCACGAGTCTTAATATAGTACTTCAACTTTGTACAAGCAACATATAAACTTAAACATAACTTCTCTAAAGGAGAATATCGAACTTCAGCTCCCACTAACATTCGACTTAGATAATAAATGACCCTCTCAATGCCATTATCATCATCTTGCGCCAGCATGCCCGCAATAGTCGAATCACCAGCTGAGATGTACAACTTGAGTTGCTTCCCCTTAGAGAGTGGTGCTAGAACTGGAGGATGAGCCAAATAAGCTTTAATCTCCTCGAATGCCTTTTGGTGCTCTTCATTCCATCGAAATTCTTGCTCCCTTCGTAAACGTAGCAAAGGAGAAAACATTTTAGTTTTACCAGATAAGTTCGAAATAAATCTCCTTAAGAAATTTATTTTACCTAAGAGAGATTGAAGCTCTTTCTTGTTCGATGGAGGCTTGGTCTCCATAATGGCCTTAGTTTTGTTCCTATCCACTTCGATCCCCTTCTGGTGTATGATAAACCCCAAAAATTCACCTGCTCTGACACCAAAAGCACATTTTAGTGGATTCATTTTCAAACCATGTTTTCTCATTCTCTCGAAGGCCAATCTTAAGTGATCTAAGTGATCTTTCTTTTGTTTCGAGCCAATGAT